>NW_028288633.1:309451-618903 GCF_059628265.1 Tinamus guttatus
ACACATGGGCTCGTCCAAACTTCCAATGAAGGTTACCAAAATCTGTGCAGTGTCTCAGTCACTGTTCAGAAGTAACCAGCATGCATGACCTGGAGCTAATATCCAATTAGTATTTTAAGCAGGAAACAAGTAATGATGATCAGTCAAGGTAGAATGCCCATGCCTCATGCATGCAGAGGCACTTGCTGACTTTGGGCTTGTCCCCAAGGTCACACACTTCTTCTTGCTGAGGTGGAGTAACAAACTTCTCCTGCACGTCAAGGGGAGAAAAAAATAACTATCACCATTCCTCAGCAATGCTGTGTGCATTTTAGGAGATATTCCATCTTTCCATTCCCCATCCAGTTCTGTGTATCCAGGCCCAGCTCTGAAGGGTGTCCTCAGCAGGGCTTCCTGAGTGAATGGGAAACTGGCTCACGGGTTTTAGCTCCTCACTTTTGCTAGTGTCCCAAGCATTTCTCCCTCTGTGTCCTGCTGCCACTTTTCCTCCCCTTGGCCCAAGGATCATCACAGTTTACTCCTCATTCAACACATCCTCTCAGCTCCTCCAACATCAGTTTCTTTCTTCCAAAATTGACAGCAGCCCCAGGGCATGGATTTGTGGGAGGGAAAGATTTTGATGACTGCATACCACTTCTGCAATCCAACTTAAAAGCACTTTGCTTATATGCTGGATTCTTTTGAGTTTTAATGTCATGGTCTACATGGGTCTACAGCAAGAGCTCAGCTTGATAGGATTTCATGATGTCTAGGTAGCTTGTGTTATCAGGACATGGGAATTCAGATACAAGATGATATCAAGAGGATCACAGTAATCGATATTTTCAAGATAACTGGGACTAGTGTTCCTGGTCATCTGGATGGTTAGCAGTGAAGGTAATACTGACCTAGCAATGGGAAAGAAGTGCTCTCCAAGAGGTAGATGTTAGGATGAGAGCGAGAACTGTAGTGGAATGTAAGAATGATTGTTTCTGTATACAGTCTGAGCTGATCAGGGAACAAAATAATGTCAAGGTTGGGACATGGTGGTAGGATTTTAGAAATTAAAGAGAACAGGATTATAAGGATTACAAGAGAGTGCTTTCTGTCTTGGCAGAGGGTCCTGAAGAGGCTTTTGAATTTGTAAGCAATAGAGGAATATAGTAACATGGCCAAAAAAAGTGATGGCAGACTGTGAAGAAGTGGATATATCTGCAAAGCACAGAAGAGCGGGGAAGGTCTGACAATTTCTTGATCAGAAGAAAGCAAGTAGGATCTCTGCGCAATGCCCTAGGTATTTGCAGTCACCTAGGACCTTGCAGGAGGACCAGTAGCAGTTTGGCTCCCTTGCTATAGTGCTGGTGCATATGAATGCAATATTCTCGGTCCAGGCTGGCCTTCTAAGGGAACCTCTGCAGGGTAGGGCCTCTCACAGAGTCACAGATAACTGAGGCTGAAAGAAACCTCTGAAGAGCACCTCGTTCATCGCCCCCTGCTCAGAGCAGGATCACCTAGTGCAGGTTGTCCAGGACACTGTCAAGTCAGGACTGCAATATCTCAAGGATGGAAACTCCCAACCTGTCTGGGCAACCACAGTTCAATCACTCTTGCAGTTTTTTTTTTTTTCCTGTTGTTAGATGGAACTCTTGTATTTCAATTTGTGCCCATTCCCTTTTGTCTGTTCACTGGGTATTGGATATGGAGAAGAGTCTGGCTCCTTTTTCTTTTCTCTGTCATCAAGCTTTGGTTAGATCCCCAGAGTCTTTTTCCCACTAAACAGTCCCAGCTCTCTTACTGCCTCCTGCAATGACAGAAGTCCATCTTCATGGACATTCACAGGACTTGCTCCGGTAGCTCCATGTCTCTTCTGTGCTGGGGACCCCAAGACTGAACACGCTGTGCTGAGGTGCGAAGCATTGCCTCCATTGACCTGCTGGCAACACTTCTAATGCAGACCAGGGTGCTGTTGGCCTTTTTTGCTGCAAGGGCATGAGCAGCTTGTTGTCCAGCAGGCCCTTCTTCGCAGAGCTGCTTTCCAGTATCTCAGCTTGCTGTCTGTACTGGTGCATGGGATTATGCCTACCAAGTGCTGGACATTGCCCTTCCCTCTGTGGAGAGGTTCCTCTCCCCAGCCTGTTGAGCTCCCTGTGAATGGCAGCACATGCATCTGGTGTACCAGCCACTCACATGTTTTGGGGTTTTTTGTTTGTCTGTTTGTTTGTTTTTTATCATCCTCAGACTTGCTGAGCATGCACTCTGTCCCATCATGCAGGTCATTAATGAAGATTAAAAGTTTCAAGCCATTATTAAGCCCTGGGGTAGCTCACTAGTGCTTGGGCCCCAACTGAACTTTGTGCCACTCAACACAACTCTCTGAGCCCAGCACCTTCTGAACATGGGCTCCTAAGCATGGATGGGATCCAGGGAATGGCTCTTTATGCCCTGTTCCCCTCAGCCTCCCAAAAGGCTGGAGTCACTCTGCACTTGCTTGCACAGCAAATCCTGCAAAGCTGCACTTTGTCGCTAGATTCCCTTCTGTCACTTGTTCAAAAGTGACAGAAAAAAGTTCTTGGTGCACTCCAGCTATCGCCTCACAGAGCTCTACCCACTCATCCTATTTTCTGGGGACTTCAGTAATCGCATTAACAAATTTTGCAGGTTATCAATAACAATTTTTGCCATTCATAACTCGATAAGCTATACAATTTTTGAGATGTACGGCTGTGTGAATGTGTTTTCTGTTTGTGTGCAAAGAAAAGCTGTGTTTCAGGATCAAAAAGCCAATCAATGAATTAGCACACAGCGTCTGTTTTTCAGAGCCAATTAATGGAAAGATACCACAAAATTCTCCTTTAGCTCTATGAAATGGATTATACCCAACACACAGGCTGGCTTTAAACATGTAAAGGTTCATGGGCATGGCTGGAAATCTCCCTGCTTGTTGCTCACTAGCATCAAGCATTTGAATTCGCCATGCTGGGAGATTAATGGAGATCTCTCAGATCAGTAGCTTTTCAGGCAACCCTGTAATTTTCCTAATTGCTGCTAATCGACTATTTAGTGTTTGCAGTTTCTCCATCTCCAAATTTGGAGGAGGGATTAAAAAACATGCCCTGTAAGTGTATACAGATAACTGGTTACAAGCTCAGGAAGCAGAATTATTAGCTGTGAATCAGAGGAAGTATCAATTCCCTTAAGCCACTTAGCTGGGCAGAAGCTAGACAAGGGGAGGGGAGGTTGTGGTTGTGTGGGGATGAAGACAAAGAAAACAGGAGAATATTCTGTTCACCTTTTGAACAGGATTGATATCCGACAAGTATGGTGTAGTTATATGCCAGCATTCAAAGTAAAATTTGGTATCCAGCCTGAGTTGCCCCTAGCAGAGAGCTAGCGGGTTCCTCAAGCTGCAGAATAATATCTGTTTATTCTCTTAGTGCAGATTAGCAAATCGCTGTAATGTCTCTCATTTCTCGGGGCTGTTGCTGACACTTTCGGGACGCTAATATGTGTTGATTTGACAAAGCAGTGTACCTGGGGCTACTGTCGGGTGTGAATTTGCATTTCATTCATATGGTAATTTTCACATGTTACTCTGCTTTATAAATGGGCGGTGATGGCATAATGACAAAATATCCCTGAAAATTAATCCAAAATGCTGACTTTAAGAGACCATTTTTTTTTAAGAGCTTGTAAATGTTGTTTAAATCATAGAAATCTTGCCGTTACAGAAGAAGACTTAAAATCTTAGTCAGTAGAGAAAGTTAAGACAAATTACTTGACCGTGAATTTGGGTTAGACATATCACAAGAGAGATAATGTCATAGTTGTTAAGATCTAGAAAGGGAAAGCACCACCATCTGACAAGGAGCTTCAGTTAGATAACTTACACCTGAAATAAAACATGTTTTTTTTAGGATTTTTTTAGGACATTTAACTGCTGGATTTTTCTTCTTTTTGTTTTGGTAGCTGATCTCAAACACGGCACAAGGCTGCATGTCCCAATCATTGCTGCCAGCAATGCACCATGCACCATGGTGTCTTGCTACTCCCATGTAACTGGTGAGAAGAGAGAAGCTTCAGCAAATTCAGGTCCCATGCTGTGACTGTGGGTGAATGCAGATTTATTAAAGCTCATATTTGAGGCAGGGAATATTTGAAGCAGGTCTCTACCTGCATGCTGACTCTGAGGTGCCCTGAAAACTCATGGACAGTTCGTCTGCACTGATATTCAGTTTATCTAGTGATGCTTTAGGATCAAACCGGCTCTAGTGATGGTTTAGGATCAAAACTGCCCTTTCCCTTTCCAGTAGCAGTTGGACTTCTCCATGGCCGTATGTAAAAAGAGAAGAAACGCTGGAGTGACCATATCAAATGTAAGATTAGTTCCACTGTTTAAAACTGTATTGTGTTCCAGTGTTGTGGATAGCCCATACAGTGAAGCATGAGAAGAGTATCTAGCAGAAGGATGGCAAGTCCACAAACGCGCACGGAGTTTCTGGGGCGGTTGCTGGTCTGTTTGAGAGCAAAGTTGGCAGTTTTTGACATCCTGCGTGTGATTCCAGCTTCGGATCCCGCTTCCACCGTGGCCACCGCTTGCGGAGCCTCAAGCCACGTGCCGTGCGCTGTCCTCGGCGGGCTCGGGCCCGGGGATCTGCTCCTGAGCGCGGTTCATGCTCTGAATTATGCATGAACGTGGCATGGCGGGGGCTGCACTTCGTGACTCTCATTTGGGGGCGATGATGTAAGGGAGCCGAAGTAATATAGCGACACTTTTCATTTTTTATGTCCTAGCTCTGTTAAGAGCAACCCTTTGAATTGTGTCATTTTTCTCCCTGGTGACTGTTTAATCACCTGAGAGAGTACCAGGCAGAGTTTTGTGGTAAGATTGATTATACATCCAACAAAGTGCTTCCTTCAGCTGAGCGCCGGGAAGTAGCCTAGTTTAGAAGCTAATGGGCTTCAGTTTAGGGGGGAAATGGTGGCTGTGATTGAAATGTCACTGCAGCACAAGCCCCTTGGGCTGCATGCTAAATGCTACCAGGATCCTGGAGAGCTCGTGCCTGTGGGGAATGGGAGGGACCTGCACGAGCTGGGCTGTACAAACGCATGATATAGTGAGTACTTCACAAGTCAACGGGTGTGGGGTTGTTCAGCCTTGTTAGTGCCTGCAGTGCAGAAAAGAAAGATGCTGCTGCAGACACCACGGTGATTTTGTTTGCCCCGTTAGCCTGGGCTGATGCGGCGAGGTCTGGAGAACAAAGTAGGGCTCCGGTTCTTATGGCACCGAGTGAAACGGTACACTTATTTTGACACCAGCCTGCACTCGTATCCCTTACACACCTATGAGAGCATTAAGGAATTATACCTGTCGGCCCCACTTTGTGGGGAATGAGTCAATAACAACATTGTTGATGTCTGTTTACAAATGTTTAGCCTTCCTCGGTAAATTCACAGCCTCTGAGCATCAATGTTTCTAGCATTTATTGCTAGCAATGGACAAAATAAATATAAACAAAATTAGATCTTGACATTTCTAGTTAGGCCGTTTCTCTGCCATTGCTTCAATGAATGTCAGAGATTATTTGCTAATAGCTTTGTTTAGGAAAAAGGCAAAAAAAAAAAAAGTTGCAGTTCATTGACATTTTATAAAAACACATTTAAGGCAACTTAGCCGAAGTTTGGGGATCACATTTCCCAAAGTTAAGAGCTTTGAATGTCAACTGCATGTTGTTCCCTTTGGCTGAACTCCAACCAGCTGCAGGACTTGTTTGTTTGATTGGGTTGAGTTCTAAATCAGTTGTTTATTTCCCAATCTTTAGTACGTTTGCATGTAAATATATAAAATCATCTGGTCATTTTGAAGGTCATTTACCTCCAGAGCTGCTTTTTCTGCAGCCACGTGCACAGGTGGGTTCAGGTCTCAGGCCCTTGCCCGTTCATACCCGTTCACAAGGACCAGAAAGGTGTATAGGAGAGGAGGGTATATAAAAGCTCCCTGGATGCTGTTGCATAAGGACAGGGGACTGATAGGTCTCTCTGTAATCTCTTCGGCAGAAAAAAAAATCTTCTTGCTTGTCAGCCCTGCCCAGAAATATTTTTTAGCTTTGCCCTTGACTATTGTCATTATTTTAATAAATTGATGGTAATTGTTTGGCTCAAAAGAGCTCTGCCTTCTGCTGTGTAGGTGGGGAAATGAAGCCAGGAACAACCCTTTCTTCTCCTGCAGAGAAAAGTTTGCTTTTCTCTGCAGCAGGGATACTGTACATATCAGTTCTGTTTTGCTGCTGCTGTTGGCAGAAAGTAACCCAAGCACTGCCTCAGCTAGAAATGCAATATTCATTTCATTAGATGTGCTTTATTCCCAATATCCTGCATGAAATCAGCTCTTGAGTAGGTTAATACCATTGCTTCAGAGTGGAAAATGCCAATGCTAATACAGAATTCGTTACAGGTAGATGGCTTAGTGCTGAGCACAACCTGTTGGGACTGGGCTACTCTCAGACTTGTACCTGAGGAAGGAGGACAGAAGAAGGTTTCCTTGTGATGAAATTTCCTATACTGAACTCTGTGTGTGACCACTTGCTGGGTCACTGCAGGAACTTGTGTCTTTTTTAGATCTGAATGCAGCTCTGACATGATGCCATTTACAGAAGGCTCTAACATGTTTTCAGCCATGACCCAAACTGCTCTGATGATCCAGGGTGAGGGCAGGACATCATAACAACACTTTAAACCTCATCTTAACACCAAATAGGCCCCACGGGAAGCTTCTAGTCTGAAACTACAGGGAAGCAACTGGGAGCAGAGCTCATGACATCTACTGGAGGGACATAGACCTTCCGTATGGTCCTTGTGCGGTATGAGATCCCGTGTGTTTGGGAGCACTCACTTTTGCACGGTCTCCAAAAGACAGCAGTTGTCAGTGGGACACCCGGGCCCTCTGCTGCACTGTCCAAGCATCAGTGATAGTGGAGTTATTGAGGGATAATGGCATGTCTAAACAAGTAAATGAATGGACCCATGACTTTCCCATCTCCAAGAGCCCAGCCTCGGAGCAGGGCTTCCGAGCGTTCCCGTTCTCCTATCTGTGAATGTTCAGGTTGGAAATAGCTGCTCCCAGCTACAACAGAGGCTGGCACGGAGCTGGATCTGAGTATGCGGCTTCAAGGGAAGTCCCAAGAGGGAAGAGGCCTGGAAAGCCACACAGCCTCACACCATGCTCTGGGGCCACCACCTCCGTATGCTGCACAGCGCCTCATTTGTGGCCAACTTTTGCTGTCGACCTGCCTTACAGAGTGGGAATTACTGGGGGAAATCCTGATCCTTGTTTTCAGTCTAGCTGGAGCAAAATAATTAGCTCCTCTGAGTCAGGATGTGCTGGTTTTCACATGTTTTCCTGCCTTCTGCATCTTTGTTAGGTCATGAGCCACGTCTCTCCCGCACCCCAGTGAGTCTTTGGAAAATACAAGGCAAGGAAACAGTAACTTTGAGGCTTCCCCTCAGCATCTTTTGTTAGCAGAGAGGGTGCATAGTCTGTGCAGTGCAGAAGGCACGAGGCGACATATTGCACACCCGTTAGAAATGAAACAATAAAGGATTTTTTGGCTTGCAAATGACTAGCAGCCAAGCTGATGCTCTGCCATGCAACACATCTGTTTTCTGTTTGCATCAGGCAGAAATGAAACACAATGATGAAGACCATTTTCAACATTTCAGATAAATTGGTAGGGTATCGCAGTGGGTTGATTTCTCAAAAGGATCAAAATTGGGAAGGAGGGAAAATACTTATTTGTCAGTGGTTGCTTCTACAGCAGTGTTCCTGCATGCGTTAATGCCTGTTTAATGAAGATGCAGTTTTAGGCCAGAATGCTAAGCCTTTCGCAAACACTCTGGAACATCCAAGCACCTGTTTTCATTTACTTTGCTAGGATCATCTCTGGGACTAGTGTGGACTTTTACAGGTATTAAATCCTAATATTTGGAAAATAATTGAGAAACATGGATTCAGGATGTTGTGGGTGGTGGCCGTATAAGGTATATGGCCCCATCCTTTGACCTTTCCTTAGAGATTTGACAACCCCAAACCAAAAACATCTGTAGTAAACAAGGCTTTTTGTCCTGTAGTTGTCACTGACATTTGCGACAGACCGTCTGTCTCTAACTACCCTAATCCGCTTAGTATTTCCTAGCCACATTTTTTTTAGGAGATCCCTTGAACCCTGAAAGGTTTCAGAGGTATATTGTTTCATAAACGCAATGCCTTATATCACGTCCTGGTTATCTGACACTTCTAGAGAATGACAGGGAAGCTAAAGGCTCTTTATCTATTGCCATGGGACATGGCTAAGACCTCCTTTCATTTGCAGATTTAAAGTCTTTATTGTGGGAAAGGGGGAAGCTGCCATTGCTTTTTACAGGTCTAAAATTCCTGTATCATTATGGAGATTAAACAGAATAATCTTGACTGCTGTTAATGTATGAGACTTGCCCAATTCCAACTAAGAGCTGGGAGAACAATATTTCCAGGGGACCATCTATTATTCATCCCTCTTTCTTACATTAAATGAAAGACTGTGGACACTGAGCGTAACGAGTTTTGTTTTTGTTTCAAA
Source organism: Tinamus guttatus (assembly GCF_059628265.1). Lineage (NCBI taxonomy): Eukaryota > Metazoa > Chordata > Aves > Tinamiformes > Tinamidae > Tinamus > Tinamus guttatus. The sequence goes on from NW_028288633.1 coordinate 318,043, forward strand.
AGAAATGCCACGTTGTTTCATCTTTTGTGTTGCAATTCAGTCAGGGCCTTTGGAGCCCGTTCTTGCCATGGCAGGGGAGGCCATCACTTATTCTAACCGAAAAATGGCTCTTCAAGAGCATAAGACATTAGCACAGAACAAGCCATAAGGTTTAATAAATCTCCAGAGATAGACAGAGAGCTCTTGAGTAAATGAGGATTCTCGTACAGCCTCCCACTTCCCTTCCCAGTGTGTTGCCAATTTTAGGGAAAATTAAACAATTTGGCAGGGGCCGAAGCCATACCGTTTCTCTCAAAACGACAGTTACAGCAGGCCTTTCCTAGTAATGTTTTACTCGGTTCCTCTTGCTGAGGCCTGCTCAGCTCTGTAATTGCTTCTCATAAAAGGCATTAGTCTGCATAGCTCCTGCTTTGTCATTCCTGCAGTGCAGGGTCTCTCCAGAGCTCACGAATGGAGCTCTTGCAAGCTCAGGAGCGTGGGGCAGCCGGGGTGGTGCTGGAATCCAGGCAGCCCTTGGGCATCCGGGAAAGGATGGATGTTGCACTGGGCAATAGGGCTGTTTTGAGGGACACACTGCAGCAGGCTGTTTTCTTAGGGCTGGCATGGCAGAAAATCTTCACGTTTGCCTCTTTGTTATAGCAGGCGTGTCCAGCTGATTGCAACATCTTTCCCAGGCTTTCTCGAGGTGCATCAACTCACACTGCTGGTCCACCAGAGCACGGGTAATGCTCAAATCCAACCATTGGGATGGGGTTGACCCATTGATGAATGAATGACTTAACTTAGAAAAGAGGTAGCAGACTGCGCAATAACTCACCAGAGAAATGGATCAGTAGAGAACAAGGAGGTTAAACTGCACCCATAATGTGGTTCCCCTGGATAATCTCCTTGCCAGTCTTGCACTTGAGGACCGGGAAATGCTGAAGGAAACTGCTGTAGACAAAATCCAGCTATAACAATAAGTGACCAGGCTCTCAAGTGTTGGGCGTTGCACCATTCAGGTGATGCAGGTGTTCCCTCTGTTTTTTGAGCACAACTTTGGCCCTAATCGTAGTCTTTTTTGAGACCATAAAGAGACAAACCGCAGCAGGACCAGAACTGGGAATGATGCATGTATTTGTGGTTCCTTTTGTCTTCTGTTTTAGGTCGGCATAACATTTCAGACCTGTTAATTGCTTGCTGTTGAATATTTATTATTAGCGTTGCAAGTTGTGTCTTGAGGCTTTAACCTGCAGTGTGGGCAAACTGAGATAAGAGGCAAAGCCTTCCATTAAGCGGTTGTTGTCTACACAGTCAAGGGAGACGAAAGGTTGAAGGGGAAAGCAGGTCAAGAGACTCAGCCTAAGTCTCTTAGGCTGGGCCAGGACATCTCCCTATTGCTCCGTCTTCGCAGCTGTGGCTGCCAGAGCTGCAGTGATTTACCAAGGCTGCTGCTTACACAGTCAAAATTAACCACCTCCCATGCTGTCCCACAGTACAGACCCTCCTTTGGCCTTGGGCATGTGGGAGTTGATGTTTGACAACAACTCAGCTTTGGGACAACCTAGTACTGGGACAGAAATACCTTGGACAGACACTGACAGGCACTGGCACTAGGTAGAACATTAGCAAAAGGTAAATCAGGCATTTGCATGACTTGTTGTGGCCCTGGAAAGGGAGAATATCAGTTCATGCACTTAGGGAAATGTGTAAGGGTTGGTAACCTGTACATAGGAAGTTGTGAAGGGCTTGTCTTTGGTTTGCAGCTCAGGACCATACAGGATTAGGAAGTGCAGAGCAGAAAACTGCAGGTTTTAGCGTCAGGAGGAGCAGCATATGCTGAGTCAGACGCCTGCCTAACAAAAGCTGCTTTCTGACCGTGCTGGAAGTCCCCTGCACAGCCTGGCTGTGGGCTTGGTTTGCAATTATCCCTTACGGGCATGCAAAGAGGGAAGGGAAAGCTGTCCCAGGGCAGCATCAGTTGGGCACGGCCTGCTGGACCAGGTGCTAATTGCGCTCCATAAAAACAACGGCACAGCTGCCAGCCCTTTCTGTGTGGCAACTGCTAATTAGGGCTGTGTAACGTGAGAACTGCAGCACACCGGGTCGCTGCCTTCCCCTTCCCCTGCCGACCCACCAGCCCTCGCCAGCGGGCGCATCCCGGCGGGTTTTGCACGAGTGAAGGGAAAGCATCTCCGGCAAACGTTCAAAACGTTCGCCTCTGAGGCAGTACCGAGGCCGATACCAAGCGCATCGTGCTCATCCGCAGCCCATGGAGGCTCCTTCTCCAGCAAACTGCAAGGGCCTGGTGGTGGCAGACCAAAGTGTAGAAATGACCGTGCACTGGTACACGTGTTCCCTTCTTAGCCTAAAAGCTGCATAAGAGGCAGGGAGAGAGGGAGGCTTCTTAAATGCAAGGGCGGGTTTGTTTTTTTTGTTGTTTATTTTTTATTTTTTGCATTCCAAAGGGCATTTAGGCTCCTTCATCAAAGCCCGTTAGGTGTCAAGTACTCAAGCGCAGTACTTAGCTGTTCAGACTCCTCGGAAGGTCTGTCCATGCGCTGGAGGAAGGTTGTGTTGTCCCTGAAAAACCCTTTCTGCTGATGCTAGCTTGCATTAAAGCTCTCCCTGATCATGCAGAACAGGAGCCGGTTAGAAAACAAAGCCTGCTCGTGCTTTCCCTTGCCTCCCCGTCAGCAGGAACGGGGCTGTGAGGGCCACGGCACCCGCTGCACTAGCACGTTTTTCCCCCAGCATCTGTTCAGGCGATAGTTGGCAGTGCCTCCCGCTTTTGTGAATTCAAGCGGTGTAGGGGCTGTAAGCCATCGGTTGGATGGTGGCCCCGATTTGGTCAGCTGCCGTCAAAAACTGCTAATGAATATCGACTAAAGGTCTGCAAGTGTTAATTAAGATAGCTGTTCTTAGGAGATAGATGCTTTGTCACAGAAACTGCCTCGGAGAAATAGGCGGGCAGGCCAACTGTCTAAAAAGTCATTTGTACCCAAGTCAGGTCTCCTCCTAATGCAGCTCTCAAGTGATAAGGAGCTGGAGAGTGTCTTGTAAAATCCATCCGGATTCCGCCACTGTTCGGCATGGACCAACACTGCTGCTGTCACCATGATCATGTCAGTACACAGAACATCCCTCAAAAGTCTCAGCCCCTTGGCCTGAGGGATACTACACAAAAATCTGTCCTTTCCTTCTCTTTTTTAAAATTTTTCTTTCTTTTTCATCAATTCCTACTTGTGATAACTGCAAAAATAACCTTGAAAATGTGGGTGGTTAAAGCTCAAAAAAACAGGGCCAAAACCTCATATATTGTTTTAAAGCAATTTTTGATTTTTGTGCCAGTTTCATAATTTTTGAACATTTAGGTTTGGCAAGACAGACTGTATAAACTTTATTGAGAATACAATCTCCAAATCTTGGCATCATCTTCATAAATATAGATTTTAATAGATTTCTCTTTTTTTAGTTATGATAAGACATATTTTACTCCATTTCATTTTATGGCAAGCTCTTCAGGACAGATTTCTCATATTCTTTTTCTTTAAATATCTTTCCTTGCTCCACAAAGCCTCCAATTTGGCTGAATAAAAATGTAAACAGATCCATACATATTACTGATGGAAGCTCTGGGTGATGTTACACATGTCTAAAAACCTCTAGATTGTTTCAGAAACACATAATGTAATTTTTGAAACTTTCTGGAATTCCTCCACTAGTGGTTCTTTTTCCTATAGGAAATGACAGTTCTCTCCCCAGCAATAAACATCCGGCACCCTCCAAATAACACTAGGTTGCTTTATTGTGAATTTTACTTTCCCATCTTCCCAATGGAAAAACACGTGTGCTTTTATGTGCATATACATGCAGACACACACACAACATGACCTAAACACAGAATATTTTGCCAAATGCAGCATAGGGATGTTTTTGTCTCCTCACTAATTCCTCTGCTCTCTCAAGAGCTGTATGTCCTACAATGCACAGAAGGTCATATCTGCTGAATATAGCATCCCTCCCTCTCCTGAGCCTGTACAGTAGATCAGAGCCAACCAAATGGTTTTATCAGCTGCCCCAAGCAGAATGTTTTTTTTTTTCTAAAAATTAAGCTACACTCTCATTACAAACCTACTCTTAAAACTGAGCTCCTTTTGATCTATTGCTTAGCATTAGTGCTCTTAGCATAAGAGTTAAAGGTTAAGGAGAGCTATTGACTCAAGACTAATTTAATTAATATCCTTCTTACCAGAAGGACCTCGAAGCAGGTTGTCTGTCCAAATAACCACTTTTGAAAAGGATCGGCCTGCTGAAGGGCTGACCTCTCCTATGTTCAGAGCTGACTTTGAATCAAAAAAGAGGGTAAATCCAGGGACAACACAACCTTCCTCCAGCACAGGGACAGACCTTCTGAGGAGTCTGAACAGCTAAGTACTGTGCTTGAGTAAAGAGGGTAAATCCAAAACAAATGTATCTCACATCAGTAGGGCATTTCCATACCCCAGCAACATCAGAACACAGTGCTTAGTGACCTGTTACAAGGATAGTCAGGTAGGAATTGCACCGTTGTGCTGCTCAAGCCGGAGGAGCAATCACTGTTTCACCCTGCACAATTTCTCTTGCTCTGTTGAAGCATTTTTGGCCTTGGGGTTACTCTCTTCTTCACCAGAGCTCGTGTTTAGGGTGCTGGGTGTTGTCCTCTGGACTCTCACCACATTGTCCACATCTTCCTCCTTTAAAGAACAGTCTCAGGTGAAGCTGAGGAGCACAGCCCAACACGGCACGGGCTTTTTCCATGGCTTTGTTGATTCCTGTTGTTTATGATCTGTGACGACGCTGATGTCCTTTCCAAGGCTTGTGTGTGTGAGGTTGACTCATCCTGCTCACGTGTCCCCGCTGAACAGCATCTCAGTATTTTCCAGTCCATTGCTCCAGTTTTTCAAATTCTCTTTTCATGAAGATACTTTCTACTAGTCATTCCCACTCTCACAGACCATAACCAAACTTCTCAACCTTTACAGTTTTGCCAGTGTGTGACACAGGCCATAGCAATGTGTGACAAATGACGGAAATGTGGAACACTTGTGCCCTGTTGCGTAGCGTGCTGTAATAGACAGATTATAATCGTTTTTAAGCATACAAACTGTTTTTGGGACGCTTTTTCAGAAAGCATGAGTCACATGAACCACTTTGTGTCAATTGCCTGCTTATGTGTGATTTCCAAAAGGATTTTTTGGCCAAATTATGCAATGGCTGATGCAGAGGGTATCAGCTGAGAGTCTCCCATGGTACCTGGAGTAACGCATTGAGCCTGTAGGTCTGAAAGAGAAGACACAACCTCACCAACCTAGCCACTAAGTGTGGCCTCCTCTGTAACACTGGGGGATGCTCCTTTACCTGCCTCTAGAAGACCATGAACCATGTGTAATCACTTGTAATTTTGCCCCAGTCTTCTAAGAGCCTCTCTTGCGCATACTCAGGGCTTGAGCTTTTGGATTCCTCCATTCCCCATTCAGTTCCTGTTGGTAGCACATTGGAAGACACCGTATTTGGCCCCAGCTGTCATAAAATGAGTGAAAAGGGATTAGCAGCCAAATCTGAGATCAGACCAGCTTGCTCATGCTACACCGGAGGCATGCAGGAGAACTAGGAGTAAAGCTCAGGTCTCCTTTCTGGCACAGCACAAAATCTTAATTGTACAACCATTTCCTTCACGCACATGGCTTCTTTGGTGGTGGTTACAGAGGTATGTGGTAAAAAGCAGAATAATCCCAGAAACCAGAGGATGTAGTAAGTCTACAAAGAGTCTGTGAACTGCAGGGACAAGAGAGCACCATCATTCCCGGACGAGGAGCAACGTGGTTATAAATGTGGTGATGAAATCTGGGGGTCCCATAACCAGGAGTCTTTCACCCTCCCCAACCACACTAACACTTAAAAATCTAGTGAAGGTGTCAAGAGGATAATAGTACCAGTTTCACAGCAGCTTTAACCCAGCTCACATTTAAATGTGCAATCTCACACCCATTTTAAAAACTTGCCACATTTGGGATTTGCAATTGAAATGAGGGTGCCTTGGTAAATGCTGTTCTTCATGGGATGCTGCTGTAGAAAAAGTGAACCCATTCTTTGGTGCTTGGTGGGGCTTTTCTTGTTTCCTTTTCTAAAAAGCTGTTACCACAGTGCCCTCACTTGCTAAGTGCATTGAATATGAGAACAAACTAGTAGAGAGGACGAACTCTGAGTCACCAGAAAGGGAAATGTAAAATGCTTTAGAAACAATACAAAGAAGTCTGTCTGGTTTCTTGGAAATCCCTTGTCAGGGCTGCCCTTGTAATTCTCACTTGCACCAATTCAAGATTTAAACATAACAACATGATCAGGTCATGCTCAGGAAAGAAAATAATGACCAAAACTGACTTGGTAAAATTTGACACTTCCCCCACTCCCAAGTTTATTATGGGAGTTCCTATTTCGCATGGTTAGATGTGCAGGAATTCTCCAGAAGGACTCCTGACCTTGTCTTCCTTAGCTGCACCCTGGACATAGAAACACAAAAGAGAAAGGCTAAACCAAAAAGAAAAAAAGAGACAGAAAAAGCATATTTTAGTCTTCCAGAAAACAACTGTATTTTTGCAAAGACATCTCAAATGTGGAGAGCTGCAGCTGCTCCTCTATAATCTTTGCAGGAAAAAAAAAAAAAGTGATGGGCCCTAATAAATAATCAGTTTCTGAAAAAAATGCTTCCTCCTATAGATACCACTAGGCCTGCACAGCAACAGCCACTATAGACTCATTTGCATTTATTAGATATTAGACTTATTTTAATTAAGTGCTTAAAAACATAGGATACCATAAAGTGCCATGACCATGCTGCTCGAGAGTTTTTCTTTTTTAAAATTGGCAATTAATTATGAACACCATAGCAGGCAGCTTTTTCAGTCCTTTGGCAAAGTTATCTGCAAACATACTGTGCAATAACTGTTCTCAGGACAATGTTCTGTCACAGAAATTCAATGATTCAGGCAAATAACTCATAATTTTTTAGAACATGATAATTTTCAGGACATAACTACCAACTACTTATTTTGCAGTGAGAAGACAGAGATTCTCATTAATGTATGGTGTTGTAAAGTCATTAAGATAACTCATTATTTCAATGGAAGAGCTTTCCTAATTCACCATCACTTGGCAATTTTACTCTTGCATTCATAGTGTATGTTTGTTTTATTGTTATAGAAGAGTGTAAGCAACAGAGCCCTGGAAGATTAGCTGATGAGTTTGATCTCTTTGCAAGCACAAGTGTGTCTAGGAAGGAGCTGGTCCACCCTGAGAACCAGGTATTACATTAAAAAAAATAGTTATGTTATTGAAAGAAAGATATGCTATATTTAGAACAAGCATGTTAGGATACACATTGAGTCGACTCGGGCATGTGGCTGCCACCACACACAGTTTTCCCATTGCGGTTTTGCCAGGAGGGCCTGTGTCACAACTCGGGAGTATTGCAAGTAACAACAATAATTGCACATCCCTGTGGTTAGAAATTCCCACATTCATAGCCGAGTCTTCAAGTAAGGTCGCCTCTGAGTCGCCTCTTGCCAGGGTGGTTTTAGAGAGGCCTGAGCTCTTCTGGGATTTGGTGACTGTTGCGAAGAAAGGGGCAGTCTATCTATCTGAAGTGAGCTTCTGGACATGCTACTGGAGTCCCACTAGCTTTCCAGGACACCAGCCACACTTGCAGTAGTTAGTGTGGAGATCCACGGCAATGGGAGCTTGGACCAGTGGCTAGCAAAACGAAGCATGGATGGAAAGTCTGCTTTGTTCCTCTTGTTCCTGTTCCAGGTTTTCTCTTCCTGCTTCAGCCATATACCTCCATACAGCAGGGACATTCGCTTCCCACACACATGCTGATGTTACTCTAGCAACCTAAGGAGACCATCTAGTGAAGGTGGGACTAGGGTAGATGGTGGAGCGATGGGGCTGATGGAGCCATTTTCTATTTGTTGGAATTAAGTTAGCTTTGAGGGCATTCAGCTCTTTTCAATGGAATTGAGGCACTTTGGATCTTGCTGGGCATCTTGTGGTCACTGAGAACATCTCTGAGCAGCTACCATGAGAGTTCAGCTGAAGGCAGGAGGTGAGGCAGCTCCATGCACAACAGAGACATTTTCTGATTCCAAAATGCTGCCTTTCTTCCCCTCATCCACTGCGTTCCCTTCACCAGCACAGCCTGCTACTGTGAGTCATCTGCCTGGGGCTTAATTAAGTTAGGCTGCAGTGTCAAAAGCAATTAAAGTGCCTTTTCAGAGCAGCTCCACACAGTTACCTTTAGCTTTTCTTTAGAAAAATCCTGTGCTGCATCTGCAGAGACTCCCATGCAGTTGTTGGGGAACAGCCCTGCGGCTTTTACACATGGCAAAAACAGACCAGGATTGCTCTCATTTTCTGTTTTTCCTCTGGGCTCAAAATCATGGCCTCTGGAGGTGTGTGGTGACACCTCTCTCAGGAGGCAGGAAACCTGGAGTGGGGGTTGGGAAAGGAGATTGCTGGTGGTGAAGCTCCCACGTTCTGTGAGGTTGTTTGGGGTTCTGCATCAGCATGACACAAATTAGGTCTTCTAGCTTTGTACCCAAAGAAACGCCAGACCTTCCCAGTCCTTTCCAAACCCTTTTCCCCACGCTGAGCCCGTTAACAAACATAACCCCGTGCAGGTCAGGGAAAGGGGGTTCATTCTCATTTCAGGAGAAAAGGGGCATGACATCAGGTCTTTTTCACCATGGCTATACATGCCAACTCCCCCTTATTCCAAAGGCTGCAATCCCAAGCTACCTTCCTGCTTTCTCCAAATGAAGACAAAAATGTTCCAACTGCAGCAAGTCAGCTCTTCCTAACAGGAGGAGTTTTCTCTGGAAAGAACACCCCACCTCAACTCTCACTCCTCTTAATCCCCACCTCCGGGTTTTCCAGCTGAGCAGATGACACTGGCAGCTGGCTGCATGTGCACGGTTGTGCCTCTTTCCCTGAGGCCTGTAACTGGTTGGTATTTTGCTCTCCCTAATGTTGGACCTGATCCTCTCTCCCCACACAGGGCCTGAAGCCAAAAGTCAAAGCTCAGGTGGAACAAGTTGTGCACAAAGTCAGAGAAATGAGGAGGACATGGATCAAGCTAGGCAGCACGTGCTTGGGAAATATGGGGACTGACTTCCCAAGCCAGGGTGGGAGATGCCGAGAGAATAGCACTAGGAACACAGGAACTGCAAATATTTGCAGGGAGATATAAGGGTGGATAGAGGGAAAAGGCAAGTGAAGCTGTAGCTAGTTTGGGGAGAAAGGAGCAACAAGTACAACAGCTCCTGACAGCTTGTTTTTTGTCTGAAAAAGGGAAGCAGAAAGACAGGATGACACTGCTTAGTAGTTGTGGCAGCAGCACAGATCTGTCACCCTCTCCCCCTGCCTGTGCCCCCCAGCACATCTGCTGACTCCACACCAGAACGGGTGGCATCCCAGTTGCCTTGTTCTTTGTGGGGTTTTGTTTTATTGTTTGGGGTTTTTTTGAAGCTTCGCTCCTGGTCCTCTTGTTCAAGCAAAGTGACAGGCACATACATTTTTCACCTTCTTTTGCACCTCATCTCCAGGCCTGTGGTTTTCCGCGGACAATGCCGTGTTACGTTTCCTAGCTGTGGGTGGAAACAGGACTCACAAGCAAGGTTGTGCATGTGTGGTCTGAGGAGCTGATGCGAATACTTGGGAAATGTCCTGGCCAGAGACTACGCAGAAAAGGAGGTCATTTAGAAACATGCAGCCTGCTCTACCCCTAGAATAATGTTTGGCAGAAACCTCTCCTGGATGGTTCTGCAGCACGTTTCTTGCTATTTCAAGGCTAGGACCATGGTATGAGATACATAACACAGGCCTCAGCGATGTTTAGGAGCAATCAGGTCCTGCTTCACTCTTTCAGTGCAGAGCTTGCTTGCTCATCTCCTCCCCGCTGGGTTTACAAGTAAGTGCTTCAGTGCTCACAGTGAGTGTTGATGCTGACAAGAACAGCTCAGCTCTTCATGGGCCTTGAAACTGGTGGCAAATTGCTCCTAACCGCATCTCTCCATCCCTCCTTTTTGTTTCCACACACTCTTGCCTCCCCGTGCATGAGTGTAGGCACAGAGAGCAGTAGGGCAGAAGCATAGATGGTGCCAGGGTGGTAGTTTTCAACAGCCGTGAAGAAACCCGCCAGCAAGAGCACTGAAAACTAGGCATGTGGCTAGAAAGCAAGAGCAATGTCATCACACCTGGTTTCTTTTAGCTGAGGAGCGTGAAGTGCGGCCCGGGTGTGTGTTGCAAGGCTTTAAGCTGCTCACCTGGTAGCTGTGTCTGATCCTTGCTGCACCACAGATCTTTCATGAAGAGCCTCAAAGACTTTGCTGCAAATTGCCTGTTTCAGGAAGGGATTCATACTCTTCACTATATGGGGCACAGGCTTCTTAGGTAAAAAAATAAAATAAAATAAACATGATGGAAAGGCAAGCAGCAAAGTTAATGCTAAATATGTAAAAAAACAATCTCTAATGTCACCCAAACAAACCCAGATTTCCCTGTGCTTTTCCCTCCCGTGGGCAGGGTTCATGGCACCATGCTTTGCAAGCAGTGATTTATAGTTCTGTGTGAAAGGAGAAATCGTCCATGAATATTTAAAAGACCCAGGAAGTCAAAAACAGCTTAGTCATGAGTGAAACAGCCTTGAAACACCCCATTAGCCATCTGATGGCTGCTTCCCGCTTCTGCTGTCTGGGGGGCTGCCTTTCAGTTTGGAGGATTGAGCTTTTGCGTGTGAACTGATCCACAGCAGAAATGCCTGTGCCCAGCACGAGGAGAGTCACCCGTAAACTTGCAGTGACAACTGTCCAAAGGTGGGAAGGGGACCTGCAGGTGATGTCTCTAGTGCACGCACAGCTCTTCCTGCTAAACCTGCAAAATAAGCTCAGAGAAACTCTCCATTCCTGTGTTGCCTACAAGCACTGCACCCAACTATGAGGCAAGCAGCATGCTGACACCGTGGTCCACTTAGCCCTGGAACAGGTTGCCCAGAGAGGCTGTGGAGTCTCCTTCCCTGGAGATCTTCAAAACCCGCTTGGACACAGTCCTGTGCCACATGCTCTAGGTGACCCTGCGTGTGCAGGAGGGTTGGACTAGATCTCCAAAGGTCCCTTCCAACCTTAAGCATTCTATGACTTGCTTTCAGTCGGTAGCATCTCCTGACTCAGGTAGCTGGTCAACTTAGAAGCTGGCTTGGCTTCTCAGGGGGTCATGCAAAGCAAGAACCTCTTTTGTAAGTGCTGAGCTTCTCCAGTGGCATGGGAGACTAACTTAGCACCCTTGTTTTAAACCCTCTCGGTTTAGACAGTAGCCAGGGATCACTCACTAGGATTTCAAGCCATTCAGGGCAGTGCTCTACACGCTCTGTGGAAGACCTGCTGTGTGGCTGGAAATCTTGCATGTTTCTTGCAAGCCAGGAATAACAGAGGATTATCTGGTGTTTTTTGGGTGGCACATAATGGGAATTAGTCTTGGAAATCTGCCACCCTGCTCGCAAATTTGCAGAATGTTAGTGCAGAGGAAAAAAAAAAAAAAAAACAGGTCGTGAATCAGATTGAGAAGAGTGTATTTTACTGATCAAATATTCATTGAAATTCAGAGATAAATGACTGGGGAGACTCCCAGCTGCTGCATATTGTCACTTCTCCATCAGTATAGCAAAAACAACTCCTGCCAGCTGGGGTCTGCCTCTTTCTACATCACAAGGAGGATACAGTCGTGTGTATTTTGAGGACAAGGCTGGAGCGGGTACTGTCAGTCTTCTGGAGTCAAGTCATATTCTGTGAAGTGTCATATGTTCTAAATTTGGAGTAACTCTATACAGATCAGTTGTAAAATACGTTTTTTTTTCCAGAGAGTGGGCTAGGAGCAGTCCCGGTGACTCCATCCTGATGCGATTCTCTGCTAAGCAAGGGGAAATAAGGGAATTCTGTTGGATATTAGCTTTCAAGGCTTTGGAATGAAAAATAGTTCTGACCTAGAAGCTGTGCATGATGCTCCTAAAAAAAGAAAGCTATGGGTAGTTGGATGTTTGGGCAACAGCCATACACTGAATAGTATTTTATGCAGTTGTTTGGAATGCTTGTATCAGTTTTGTTTGGAAGCAAAACATTATCCATTCTTGTCTTGTTTTGCTAAGCTTTTCATTGCTTTCTGGTGCCTCGGATCGTTTGAGTTATGTCTTCGGGTATGACATGCCATAAAACAGAGCAGAATGGGCCTTTATTGTGGCTATGCCTGTATGTCAACCCTCAGAGCAGCGGGCACCGCTGAGGCCCTTCTTCTGCCATCCCTGGCTGCAGCAATGTATGCGAGCACTGTGCCACTCCTGTTAACCCCTCCGGTGCCCTGTCCTCATTTTGGCACGTTTCATCAACTCTGCAGATCATTACGGTGACAAAACAGTGCCCACGATTCGGCTTTTTCATATTGCTGAGTGCATAATGCAGAAAGGTATTGCATTTGGGTTATGCTGCAAGTGCTGTTCACCTCAACATACAGCCCAGTGGGGGAAAAGAAAAAAAAATAAATTAAATAAAATAAAAATCAGGTATCACTTCTAGCAGCAAGGAGCAAGGAGACAGAGCAGTGTTGCTGTTATGTGATTTGTCAATGAATTTCCTTGTTGTGAAAAAATCCTGATGGACGAGGGGTGGGGGGAAAAAATCCTTGAATGATTCATTGCCTCTCTGTGGAGATGGAATCTCATTACAAACTTCATTAAAAGCCTCCCAGTTATCCTAAGCAGGGTAAAGCTTGGGGGAGGGATGGTGAAGACATGACGAGGAGGAGAAGGAGAAGGCCAGGCAAGAGATGAGCACTGCGCTGACAGATACCCTATCACTGCCTTCCTGGGGGCTAAAAATAGGCTCCTGCTAGCGTGATGTACATGATGGATATTCAGCCTGTCTCCGAACCAGGTGTCCACAGGTTTTACAAATGCCTGCTTTCTCCCCACGAGGACAGAAGCAGCCTGCAAACCCACTCCCCTGCCCCACATCCGTAGGCTCGGTTAGGCTTCTGCTTAGATCGAGCTCAAAGCATCGGCATCGCCACCACGCTCAGTCTAAACAGGGCCCGGACCTCGCGTCCCCCCAAGCCCCTCTCTCCTTTTGGGAACGGCTTGGGAAGCCGGGAAGAATGAGCGCCTTGTTTGGGGCCAGCAGACGAGGATCCGCGAGGGCTGCTCAGCCCCCGGAGGTTTCCCGGGGCAGCTCTCCAGCTGGTGCGGCTCTGAGGAGCCCTTGTAGCCGCGGGAGCGCGGGGATTTGCAGCCGGAGGCTCGCAGGCCTGCGAGCATCTGGTGCTGACTCACCGCTGGCGCAGCAGCCGCCGGGGCGGGCGCCGGCGCCGTGTCCTGTGCTTGCAGCAACCTCGCGTTTAGCGTCCAAGCTCCTGCCCCTGCAGGAGGATCGCTCCTGGGGCAGGAGCTGTGGCGCTGCGGACTCGGTCCTTTTATTTTTAGTTCCCATGCTTTGTTCTTTCCTCCCTTTCCCCCAAGAAAATCAAAGGAAAAGCTTGAGCAGCGCAGGGGCTCCTGCCCGGTTGGGCTGCCCAGCTGCTGCCCGCTCGCTGTCAGATGTCTCAGCTTCCACATGTGCTCAGCAAAGGGCAGGATTTACTGTGGCGATAAGTGGTCTCTGAAGTGCAGTCCCGCTCCTTGGTAATTGAAGCCGAGAGCCAGGCTGTTCCCGGCCCTCGTGTGGCCGCCTCAATGTGGCCAAGGCCGCGTGCTCCCTGCAGTATCTCCAGCCCTGCAGGGAAAGGGAAGGAAAAACTCTGCTCTTGATTCTCTTCTTCTCATTTGACATCAGTCGTGACTGTGTTCCTCTGAGGAGGGAGCTACGTGTGTTTGGCATCTGCTTTTGAAGGCAAGGCGTCCCCTCCAAAGGTCCGCACGCTGCGATGGGGTTTGTTTCTATTTGCTCGCTTTGCCTCTTGTTTAAGGACTTAGTCTGACACGTCCTTTACGAGCGCGGCCTCGCCGCTCGGGGCCCCGGCACGCAGACGCGCGGAGCCTTCGGCAGCGCTCCCGCGGGACCGAGAGCTGTTCCTGCCGGGAAGCATTGAGGGAAAGCGCCAGGAAATGAGAGGAGGTCAGGCGCTGAGAAGAGAACTGGAGAATATGGCTTAAGTTACTTCGCAGCTGAAATATGCTGACTAAGGGCAATTAGGTGTTTTCCTAAGCATCCTGCTTGTCTGCATCTGCAACTCAACACAAGCTGCCGCAAACATGGAGGGAGGCAGGAATCGGGCAGAACAATGAGGAATTCCAGCAGGGAGGGTGCAGGGACTCATTATATCCCTGCTGTCCTCATGAAGCACGTAGAAACGGCAGCGATGTTCAGTTGCATCCCTAAGTATGGACAGGATTCAGCCCCGAGGCTCCCTAGCCTGAAGGCGAGTTATGTTGAACTCACTGTCCTACTGAGAAAGATGTTAATGTGCAGGAGACTTCTTGCTCACCACAATGTCCCAGGGTGGGTTTCTAAGCTGTGGGGTGGGTGCTCTCAGCACACAAATCCTGAGTGCAACACCTGAATACACCAGAGTGAGAGTCCCTCCCACTCCAGTATAGGGAAAAGTGCCAAAAAAATAAAAATAGGGCATGGTTTCCCAGGGTGTCCTGTTTCTACTGACTGCTGTGACCCTTGGCAATAGTGGAGGGGAAGAAAAGAGGTGGTATGTAAAGAGGGGCTACAGATACTGACATTACTGAACCAAGATCCTTACATGGATCTTGGAGGCTCTTGGGTATTAATCGGTGCCCATCTTGCAAGGAGATACTGATTCTAAATAAATGCCTCTAAAAAAAGACAGCAATTGGTTGTCTGAGTTTAAAAGTGGGAAGTCTTGCTTATTTTTGGGAAGTTACTGCTGTAGATTGGAGGGAAATGGTGATTCGCAGACCAACAGTTGAGTGCTGGCCTACTCTGTTGAGCGCCAGCATCAGAACTGCCTGGCATGTGAGGAAAGATAAATGGGATGCAACCATTAAGGCCTTCAAAAATTGTGTTTATTCAGTTGTGGCGCAGACAAATTAGGACAGATGGCAAGTGATCCAGACGATGGTGGAGGCCAGTAGTAAATCCTGTCACTGAACTTTAGCAAGCCCAGGCACTTACAAGGTTGTGGGTTGTAGAAGAATACCTGTAACAACACCACAGCCATGCTGTGTGGTTGGGACCACAGGTCAGTTGAGATTGGCCCTGTAGTCATCTCTGTCCTGTAGGTCTCACTAAGAGGTTGTTGTACTCAGGAGATAACAATTTCAAGCCAAGCCACCACTAACGTAGGGAGCTACAGTGGCCTCTGTGAGGTTAAATCAATAAAACACCAGGAGAAAGAGTTGATTCTGGAGTCTATGAAGAGTGTGAAACTGGGTGAATTCACTGAAAGTCTGAAAAGAGGTTGGTTGCTTAAAAAACTCCTCTATTTTTTTCCAACCTGATCAGTCTACCAAAAAAATGCTGTATCTCAGAGCATGCCTGTCGTCATTTAGAAGGTGTGATAACATGGATGTGTTAAAAAGAAGGTTCCACTGCCTACTTACTTCTGTTACACTTCTACTCTCCCAGCAGCATGCTGAGGAGGAGCAGGAAGGACGGGGGGGATGCTCAGGCACCATCACATTTCAGGTGGATTTTCTTTTCTACAGCATCTGCTGGGTTACCCGCTCACCCTTTTCCCATGCTAGCTCCACTTCCACATCACTTCCACATCAGTGTGCTGGCTACCAAGCCGGCAACCAAGATGCACTCATCCTGCCTCACCCCAGACAGCCACATTTCAGTGTTCTGGAGAAACACCAGGGAATGAGAACAGGGTAGAGGGCAAAGAGTGAGGAATTTGGCAGAGGTGGCTTGAGTTACAGGCAGCTGGGACTTTGTTTTGGATATACTGTAGAAAGACACTGTGACCTGGTTGATTTTATGTTTCCTTGAGTTTAGGACCCCTAAAAATGACAGTTATCTCTGTTCTCCAAGGGTTTTTTACTTTATTGTAGCCTAACATGCAGTGCATATAGTAATAACAGGCTGTCTGTTTATCAGCCGAGCATCTCTAAAGGAAAATTCTGTTACTTCTTATTTCACTTGAAGTTTATTGCCTTCAAGTTGCAGTCAGCATCCCAGAGTTATAACACCCGAGTATGAAACACAACATGTGCCTTGTGTCCCTGATGTGTTCCAAGAAAGCATTCTGCGGCCAAAAAAAATTAGATAGCATCTTGAATACACAGTGGGACCCGATATTACTAAAAACATCTGCACAGCCAGCCTTGGAGTTGTTCAGAAAAATGCAGTGTACTATTTCTGAAGTGATAGTATTGTGTTTTTCACTGTCTCATCTCATTTTTAAAATACTTCTCTCTGTGATCAGATTGTTTTACTTTCAAAATTTCTCAAGCAATTATTACTCATAATTTTGAAAATAAAACTTTTCATGGGAAGGAAAAAAAAAGGGATAAGCACATTCAGTTTTGTGTTTCCATCAGTCTCATCAACACAAGAAGATGTAAGTTGCATTTGCTTTTACTTCAGACATGGACTACGTAGGAGTAGCTGTGACTGGTGGTGTTGTGGGGCAGGAAGCAGAATGAATGCTTTCATCGATGAGAACCATGATACAAATAAGAAGGGCGCATAAGAAAGGAAAATAAGAACTAATAGCAATTAGTTTTGTACTGCCTCTGCAGGCAACGTGTTTTGTTCTCCTGAAGGTGATGTGTTGTATTTGCTGGGGGGTGGACAAGCCTGGGAGCCCCACAGAGGCAAGGATGCTGGAGCTCCCCACTCCCAGCTCCGGCTGAGCATGTACAGATACAAACACACAAAAACACCTATGCAATATCTCTACAGAAAGCACACCATGCGTGCAGGTGGATGGCACCAGTGGCCTCATGTGGTTCCCGGCCGATCCGGTTGGAGGTCCGCAGTGGGACAGGGGCGCACATATACACAACACGGTGTGCCCCGTGGTTGTCCAAAGGTCTCCGGTGCCCCCAGTCGCTGCCACGTGAGCCCCAGAGCCCTTGCACACACACACGGGCACTCGCTGTGCATCCCTCCAGCACTGGGCCATCGTGGACCCAAGGGCGCCTTGTCCATGGTGCCTGGTGCAACAGCCTTGTCTTCTCCATCCCTCCACTCTGCCTTGATTTTCCATCTCTCCGGGAGCCTGGGGAAAGTTTACCAGCCTCCTTTTTGGGGGCTGACTAGCACTCAAGCAAAACAAACTTTACTTAAGCATTTCTTTAGAGATTAAGTGCAAGAGTATTTTTTCCTGCCAAGGTCTAAGCTCAGAGCTTTCTGCTTCCTCTGCAGAGGTGAATGACATCATTACCACCCTCTGACACGGTATTAGGTGTAAGGAAAGACATTCAGTGCTGCAGTAGAAAGAGACAACAACTTCCTGGAAATCTTGCACGGCAAATAAATTATTTTCTTCCACTGTTTAATCTTTACGGGGAAACTGATAGCCAGTCCTTTGTAGCTAAGGTTGTATGACATTTTCCATTATAAGGCCGTGTATCTTTGACAGGCTGCAACTGTTCAGGTGAAAACTTTCCCTGCCTCAAGCTGTATGTTGAATGTATGTATGCTTGTAGAACATCACTGGGAAGTTTCAATGAAAGAAAAAAAAAAAAAAAAAAGCTGATTTTGCCTTTTTGGGGGCAAGATCAGGGAAGTTTTTGAAGAGCATATTTGTGTACATAACACACGTGCTTGCATGCTCAGGTTAACCCTAAGACACAGAACAATGTGGCTTAAAGGAGACCACTCCAAAGTGCAAGCATTCAGTGTAACGTGTCATTTACAATATCCATTTATCAGACAGATAGCAGCCTTGCTCACGGTGGCGGAGACGCACAGTGCCTACTAGCCACATGCACTATAGTTATAGTGCATATATATTGTGTTTTGCAAAGCATGTGCAGGCTGATCCTTCAAAACCTCAGCGCCGGCGCTAGCTCCTCACCCATTTCTGCTTCCTTTCCTCTGCCCTTTGGCTCTGATCCTCGCCTGAGCTGGGGAAGACCTCAGCGAGCTGCAGAAATGCTGGCACCATCTGTGTTAGGGGCTCTTCTGTGGGATACCAAACCCCTGCTACTATGACCAAGGTGCCCCTGGGGTTTACGGGCAAGATACTTGATACCTCCTCAGAGGGAAGACAGCAGCAGGATGTTGTGATTTAGCAAGTTTTTGCTAGAAAAAGGTAGATGTAGATCTGTTCTCCCAGGCAGAGGCAGGGGAAAGAGGAGAAGGGCACACTGCAAGGAAGAAATGGGGTTGCAGTAAGGCTGAGAGTACAGCACAAGCTTACTTCACTTTTGGCACAGCTGTTCGATTTGCCATTAAGGGAAAATAAAGGTGATCTGCCTCCTGGTGTGAGTCAGCACTGTGCACTAGGTTGACGGCAGTGCGCAGGGTGTTGCTTATCTTTTGGAAGAATAACTGTCTTGGATTATGACTGAAGACCACGTTGCCCTGAAGCATGCTTTTTTTAAAAAAAAATCTTAGTTCCTTTTCTTTTTTATTTCTTTCTTTTTATGAATGATCTGTTTTACGTTAAGCTGAAAGACACAGGCCAGCTGATTCACTTGCTGCAATTTCAGACTGCAAATGGAGAGACAATTAAAAATTAACAATAGCGTAGGAAAAAAAAAAAACGCTCAAGGATAAGAGACTGCATGATCGGTGATCCTTCCAATTGCATTGAGAGGATGTAGCACAGGCCACATTTCTATTTTCCCCTTTGATTTGCTATGAGAGGCTGTGAGTAATGTTAAATAGTTTACGCCGCTACACTTCTCCCATTCATTTCCATAAATTTCTCGGTCATCTAAGACATTGCCCCAACAGACATAAGGAAGCTTGGCTTTGAAATAGTGGCTGCTTGTCAAACTAAATCTGGCTGCTTCAGGAGAAGAGTCCCTCTTATATGTGTTTCTCTCTCTTCGTCTCTACTTCCCTCCTCTATTCATCAGCAGTTTTTGTTCTGAAAGCTTCATCTCAAACTCAGCCATCACTTAAAATCCTGGGATAGTCATCATAAGGCAGTCCAGCCAGTACTTTAACGAGCAAACAATATTTCCGGCACTGGATGAGATTTCTTTGTTTAGTCTTTTGAGTCCAAGTGTGAGTATGTGCAGGCACGTGTGGGTTTGGCCACTGGTTGGCTATTATTGTTTGTTGCTCTTCTTACCTGCCGTACCAGGACAAATCCCGCTGGGTTGGGACAGCAGCTTGGATTTGCATTTCATCTCCGCTGTGGGACGTGTCTGATTCATTGCTTGCATCATGACCATTGCATAAACATTGCACTCAAAATGACAAAAACAGTGGGACACATGAGGGTGCACAAAAAGGCGAATTCGCCATTTGCTAGCGCCTCTCCTGGAGGCTTCGTTTGTGGCTTGCACAGCTCGTGGTGTCCATCACGGACCTATGTTGAGGCGCTGCGGAGACCACGGGCAGGATGGAGCCACAGCACGTCACCACAGCCTCATGGTGGCAAACACAGCTGGCTGTTTTGTGCTGGAAAGCCACCTGCTGCTGGAGCTGTGGCCACAGGAGAGCCGGTGCAGGCAGGTGTCACTGGCCCTGGAGATTTTCCAGAGGTAGAAATGGGGAATGAAGTGTCCACTGGCTGTTGATGGGTGAGAGCGGCAACCCCATCCACGAGAGCGTGGAGGTATCCCAGTGCCTCCAGAAGTCTGTGTGTGTGATACAGGAGCTCCTCACTGATTTGCCCTTTAAAAAATCCCTTGGAGATTAGTAAAATTTGTGGCTGTTCTTTTACTTGGTGTTTCTGGTTTATTTGCACTTGTTCTGTATACACAAGAAAGCTCAGAAGGACGCTCTGATATGTGGAGTGGTGAGCTTTTGGTAAACTTGCATGATCTCATGGAGAAGACTTTACATGGTGGTCTCTTAATCCCCACTTCACACTCTGACTTCTGTCTCATTTCCCTCTATCATGAGAACCTGTTATCTTTAAATAAAAGGGGCAGTTTGGGGTTCAGTACAGATAGTGATTTTCTTTGAAACCTGTCCCATCACAGACACTTCATCAAGTCACAGTGTAATGCTTTATAGTAATGTTTTTACCTTTTGCTTTCTGAAGTAGAGCTGTTCTGCCTAGAATCCCTTGTTTTCCCTTTCTTAACTGTCCACATCTGTACATCCCTCCAATCCCTCTTTGGTTGTGTGCACCACGGCGGCACAGCTCTTCAGTGCAGCATTGCACTGCCCTGCTGCACAACAACTGTCCAAGTTCTTGCAGAAGAAACACTTAAGCAATGCAAGCAGTGTCAAAATGCTGTTTTATCACCATGCTCATGCAGCCGATTCTTTTCATCACTACAACAATTTCAAAATCTGGCGTGTACATTGCCACTGTTAAAAGCAGTCTTTGCTCTTTGGAAATGGAGATGAGCTGGTGGTCTCTCTCTAGCTAAGGCTGTTATTAGCTTTCCTTGTTAAGCCTGGAATTAATCCTCCATTCTACTGAGGCCAAACTAAATCTGCCCATCTGTGATGTACACATAGTCTTTCAAGACAATAATAGTTTTAGAATGTCAAGGATAATCGAGTAAAAGAGAGGAGGAAGGTTGTCAAACATAAAAAATCGGTGTTATCATTTTTGCATGTCTCTGGTCGCTACTGCATTGGATGGAGGGGGAGGATAATATACAGAAACAGCTCCAACAACAAACCGGGATTTATGTTTTTCTATTGTCTTAATTGAAAGCCAGTGTACAAGCCTGAGTAGAGACCGAAGCATAGTAGCCCTAGAGGAATGGATAAACCAAATAAACTCCTCCAAATTTCTGGCTCAAGTGTTGTAGTTACATGAAAACAGATCTTCTCCAAGTGAGGAGACTAAAACATGGCAGCAATCTTGCTTCATATCAGTAGAGGCTGATTTACAGTTTTATAATCATCTTAACATTCCTTCTTTTCTGCATCCAGTGTTGTGTCACTAGCAAAATGTGACTGCCTCCAGCTCCAGACTTCTTAATTTGATAGCAGTTGCAACAGTGTAGGAAGGAGTGTGATTCATCCCTTTTTTACCTTTGTGAGCATGTGAACACAAGCAGGCATAAATCCCTATCAAAGCACCACTTCTTTTAATTAAGCACCAGCACTTCATCTGCTATTCCAAAGGCCAGGCACACTCTTCCTGTGCCCAATATGCAAAAGCTGATGGGCGGCACAAGGACACAGCAGGGCAGCTGGGGCACTTTGTGTGCCTTAATAACAGCTAGGGACATAAATAACATCTTCCCAGCTTGGCTCGGGTCGCTGTCAGAAGCAGCAGCCTGGCTGCACTGCTATGCTGCTGCATTGCAGCTCTGCATCCTGCCCCACCCCATGTAACTACCTTTTCTCTACAGGTCTCTCCTGTGGCTTATCAAAACTTAGCTCAATACCCTCAAAACCCTGTGCCCTCGAGGACCCCGCACCGTATAGGAGAGGTTACTGTGTGCCCAGTAGTGTCCGCAATGTGCCCATTGCAGCGTGTGGGCGTACAGGAAAGAACAGCTTCTTCCAGGCTCTTCCAAAGGCAGTCCTCCCTGATGGCAACAGAATGAATCCCAGACGGGTCTTCCTTGACCGTTTTTCCCTGTGTGAGTTTTGGGATGTCAGGGATGTTTGGGCACACAGTGGAGGATGGCCACCCATCCCGTTTGCCGCTGGTGATCGCTAAAACCTGAGTGCTCAGAGCTGAAACCAGTGGAAGTTTGGCTGTGAACTTGAAAGGCTCAGGAGCTGCTTGTTCATTATTTGACCCCACTGTAGTTTAAGCCCCCATCTATTCTGTTTTGGGAGTCAGCAGCTGGGAGCTGGACTATAGACAAAGACATCCTGGGGGAGGCACAGAGAAGAACAGGCAATGGAATGAAGACTGACCCTTCCTATTAACGCCAATGTGTCTGCTGGCATGACTCATCAGAGAGCTACAGCGAGCAGACAGGAGTTTGTTCATCTACATCTGGTTGGAATAATGTGACCTTTAATGTCTCCTGCAGATTTTGCTGCCATCAGTCATGTCGCTGACACTTGGAGAGCCGTTGTTGCATGGTGCCCTCTCTTCCTGCCATCTCCCATCTGCTCCTTGCCCACACCTCATCTCTGAGGCAATTGTGCGTTGGAAAAGCGGGAGATACAGGAACTATTTGATGAGTTTGGAGCTGTCCTTTTGCACAGTATGACACAGAGAAGGAGGCAGCAGCACAGAAGGACCCAGTTCTTCATTGTGGCCAGGTGCCCTTCTTCTTTAAACAGCTTTGAGTATGCAGGACCAACCATATATTTCACTAGTGAGGCTCGGTTCATGTGCCAGAGGAGTCATTTGCAAGATCGGCATTATCAGGAGGTGACATTTCTTGGCCAAATAAAGATAGATTTCTATACGTAAAGCAAGGTGTCATTATTGCCAGACCCATGTCTTCCTGTGTGTGAGTTATTACTAAAGTAGAAGAGGCATGGCTGCAAAGAAACACTATGGCTGTACAACATCCCAGACGCAAAGAGATCTGCAGGCTTTGTAAGGAGAACTCCGTGAAATTCACTTTTATTTCTCCCACACACCATTTTAGACAGGAGAGCTGTGGATAAAGCATTTTTCCTTTTGTACAATTTGTCACTGTCATTAACCATGATTAAGGACCCGGGCAAGAGCTGTCTTCTTTACTGCCTCTCCTCTTACATGTGTTTGTGTTGTTTTTAATTTTTACTGCCTAGTAACACCCAGTCCTGGATAAATACGTGCCGATCTTCCGCTCAGTCTCGCGGTGAGGTCATACACCTGTTTATACGATCACAGCCCGTTGCCACGGCACCGTGACTCCAGACATCTGAAGCAATGACTTTATTGTGAGACCAATTAAGACAACAGGCTGCGAGGCAGCAGTTCCCCGACACGAACTGATGCGCGAGCGTGCAGGGCAGCTGCAATGGGAAAGCACAGCGTGGCAAGCTTGCAGTTTTCATGCCTTCGCTGTCCACGGCAGCATCCCACCACGTTGGTCTTTGCTGGTCTCATGGCCTTTTGCCAAGCACCTTCGTTCTTTGGGGTGCTGTGGCAACCCGGAGGTCATCTCCGCACCTTGGCTGCACCTTGTCTTGGGTGGTCTCTCAGACCTCCCAAGATCATGTTCAGGAGATTGAAGGTCTTGTCCAGCCAACCCCCGCTTTCCGTTCAGAAGGCTTCCTTGAGGCCCCGGACCAGTGGCTATGTGTGAATGAACCTGCCACTCCATTGCTACTCTGCCCTTAATTAAGTAGTCATTGAAAATGAGGCGTCTTCGCTTCCTCTGGTTCAGTAGGTGACAATGATTGAGCAGCGCCGTATGCCCATGATGGCACTGAAATTGATTCTTTTAATTAGTTCAGTCACAAGACCCAGGTTTTGATTAGTTAAACAGCTTGCCTTGGTTAGTGATTAATGTGGCTTTAGGATTGAGATTTGTTTTTTCTAGAAGATAGAGAAGACAACCCATTATGAAATACAGGCTGTGACACACATCCAATTATCAGCACAGTGACCAGGACAGTTGCTAAGTGTAATGCAGTACTGTGCTTTTGAAGTCAAATGATGGAGTTAATGCTACAAACAGCATGAAGAACAAGCCTTTGATTTCTGTAGGTTTCACTATGAAAGAGGCATTCCCAAAATAAATGCAAACTCGCGTACTTTGGGTCATGGATCTCTAAAACCCAAAGACTCAGTTCAGCCCGAGCCCCTGTGAGTCGCTGCTGTTTGTTAGTGACCTGCAGTTTTGCTCTTGCAGCAGAGCTCTTTCATGGGGGTAAGCAATGGTGTAGGAAAGTGATTTTCACTTACTCTATACTAGGGGACATGAAACACTTGACTCAGAGGAAGCCAGATGCAAGAACAAGTCCTAGGTTACTTACACAGGCTTTTCTGCCTGGGTCCTCAGAAAACTCAGCTTTTGATTTAAGGATGTTTTCCCCATCAGAAAATCCCTGAGGAAGGATGTCACTGGCATTGCCATCTGTCTCCTTTCGGAGAAAGTATCTCTAATGAATAACGAGGAATGCTGGTTGGCAACTAATAGTAAATTTTATACTTGAGCTTGCCAAATCTGGGTCTAAAGACTACTGGTCTGTAACAAAGCAATGAGTATATGATTTAAATAAATGAATCAAATGGCTGAACTGAGACATCTAAAATCACAGTTCATTACAGTAAAGCAAAATAATACCAAAAAATATATTGTTCCAGACACATTTACAGCTCCAGAATCTCTTAATATAAGCTGTGCTTTCTGGGGTGCTGGCACATCGCAGTGCTGATTTCTTGGGTTGATTAGGTGATGCCTTCCGCCCCAATCCATGTCTTTGAATCACTGGCGCAAACTGCGTCATTAATAAATGTCTCTCTGTTCTGTTCCAGCTCTGGGCTGGATATCTATTTGTGAGGAAAACAGGAAAAGAAGAAGGAGGGAGGGAGGAATGAATAAAATACCAAAATAATTTTTATTAAGGCAATAAAGGTGAAAACTAATAGAAGGAAATACTTTTTCACACAATACACAATTAGCTTGTGGAACGTACTGCCAAAGGATATAACTGAAGCCAAGACCGTAGGCTTGTTCAAAACAGGATTAGACATAATATGGAGAGCAATGCTGGCCAGAGTCATAATGGTTAATACTTAAAAATAAACAAGAGATTTTGGAAAGAATATAAATCCTTGGGCGTCAGGACAGAAGCCAAACTCTAGCTAACAGGGCTTAGGAAGAAATTTTCCTCTGGGGTCTGTTTATTCCATAACTGAGCATTAACAGAGATCCTTGCACCTTTCTCTAGAGCATCTGGCGCTGGCCACTGTCAGAGAGGAGACACTGGGCGACTGGACCCTGAGCCATAGTCTGGCAGAAAAACATATCTTCCTTAGTTAAATGAGCATTCAAAATTAAAATATGAACAAAACAAAGGTCTTGGAAAGGCAGACCAGTTTTTTTTTTTGTTTCAGATTTTGTGAGGAAAGAAAAAAAAAAAAGAACACTTAAGTTAGCCTATTCCCAGGCCAAAGCAGGAAAACAATACCTAGTCTCATATATTGACTCACTCGACTGAATTCAGTGAAACCCAACCACGCATCTTTAAGTGACTATCAGAGTAGATCATGATAGGCTACATCCTACTCTTGCTCTGAAACATCGGGACCTAACAAAAATATTTTCTATTTTAATGCTATTTATTAAATTTTAAAGTGATCTCTACAGGGTCTTCTGTGCAGGGCAGGTGGTATGGTGATTGTGTTAGTGAATTAAGGGGCTTTGCTAACAGTAGCATTTGTTGTCCTTGAAGAGGAAGTAAAGGTTTCCCCTGTTTTGGGTGTCTGGTCGGTGAAAGATTTTGGCGATAGGATGGAGTGATAAGGAAAGAGGGAAAGATGACCATCCAAAACACACTCAGCACCTGTGATCCAACTTCATCTCCCATTTAAGCCTGTTAGCAAACCACTTTTCTAAAGATTGGACAACTCTGACCCATGTTGAATGTCACCTCCTGTGAACATTTACAGGAGCCACTACAGGAGGTAGATTGTATCTGCAGTCTCATTAGCCAGGAAACGGGATGCCTAAAGTCCTCAGAAAATTTTATATGCTAGTTTAGAATACTCCTGATTTTCTTCTGTTTTGCTCTACTACTGCTTCTGAAAGGCAGAGTAATCTCGTGATAAACCCAGAGAAAGGATGAGATTGATGCTGCAGTTTTTCTAATCTGAAATAAGACATGCAATTGGAAATAGATGAGAAAATTGATGTTGGAAATGGGAAGGGGAAGGAAGTGGATTGTCTCTTCTTCACCTATCATCATATATGGCTCAACAACATGATACAGCTTCCTGGAAAATTCTCATTTCAGCGACAAAGTTCACTAAAGCATCTATGGTAATTTCTTAGTGGTTGTTCTTGTTCCAAACATGCCAATAAGAAAATGACAAAGGGAGAAAAATAAGAGCTGTTCATATTTATAAACCAGACCAGCTGTAAGGCTCAAAGGACTCGTGAGACTTTTGGAATGAGAAACATGAATTAAGAGTTCCCTGTTCCCTCCTTTCCCTCTACCCCCCAAAAAAAAGATATTGTGGAGAATATTATGTCTTTCAGGCATAACTGGATGACTTTTATCTTTGATTTTTTCCCATGTTTTCCTCCTTGAAACATTTGGATCAAAGGCACTTCTTATTTCCTTGCTGAAAGTTAAACTTTGGCTAAAAGTAGGTCAGTCAAAGTTTCATTGTCTCTTGGGTGACTGTATCTGTGCAGATCTTTTAGAGTAAAGCTCATGTAATGGAATTGTTTCTCATGATTCCTATTAAACAGAACTAGCAAATAATACATGGTACAAGGGAGGAAAAAAAGGAAGAAGAGAGCCCCTAAGGGGACAAGGGAATAGACAGGCCCCCTGATGCAGCAAAACAGATGATCGGAGACAGATCTATTCCTGACACGTCTTTGTTATGGTTTCCTTCCCATTTTATTAGACTGCTTAAGTTGACATAGGACATAGGTCTAATTAGATCACCAGTCTGTCTCCCAGAGGGAGAGTTTCAACCAGGATACTCATGCACAACCTTGGCCTTGGTTCAGGACACCCACATTTTCCCCTGCCTCTGCTGCTGACCCTGTGCCTGTCCTTGGATAAGTTACCTGTCACCTGCCCTGTCATTTTGGATTATAAACACGTTACAGGTCTGTGAACAGTGGGCCTGTTTATACTAATGAAGTACAAACAACCAACACCGCTTCAGTGCAGCCAAAATCAAGAGCTTTGTTCTTTTAATCCAAATTAAAAGAGTTCCAAAGAGCTCTGCCACATGCAGGGCTATGCTCAAAGACTCGATGAGATTGTGCTAAGGAACTCTGGTTTGGCTTCCTTTGACATTTCCTTTGTTAGGAAGTGTATGCATTGGAATAAGAAAACTCCAGGAAAAAATGTTACAATGCTTTCCTATGAATGGTGGGTTGTGTCTGGAATGATGCTTGCTGGTCTGTTTCACAGGCAGAGTAGTAGAAATAGAAAGGGATCCAGCAAAGACTTACAAGAATAGTGAAGAACTTGAAGAAATCTTACATTTTTTTCACAAGTGAGAGACTGGAGCTGATACATTTGAGGGACAAAATAGAGGTGGGATGATTTTAAAGACCTTGAGAAGGTAGGTAGGAGAAGGTATGTGCTTAGTGGCTGTGTTCAGCACACTGAAGAACTCATCAAAAGCAGCATTATTTTATACTACATGCAGTTAAACTGTGGAGCTTCCTGCCAGATGAAATTATTAGGCCAAAACCAGAATGAAGTCAGGTGCTTCTGTGGTTTTCTGTGCAAAGTGCTATGAGGAGAGCACCGGACATACTCAGTGGAAGCCACCAGAAGCCCTAAAGTTTCATTTGGGAGCTAGTTGTGAGGTTGTCAGGTAATGGTACAAGCATCTCTCCTACTTCAAAATGTGCACCAATGCAGGAGAATGGGCCAAAGCGATGGATGGGTAAAGAGAGGGATTGCCTTGGTTCCATTAAGGAAGCAATGCAGATGAGAGTGGCCAGCAGGAGGAAACGCTGTCACAGCAGAGCGGATGAAGCCTTTGGCTAATCTGTCTGGTTATCAGAAATAAAGCGTGCTGGGGACCTTCAGGCCACTTGACAGCATCATGAGGCAAAAATGGCAGTTTTCCAGTGGCATCCAGCCAGGAGTTTCCAGACAGACAAGAATGCGACTCAGTCACGCAGACTCCCTCCACCTTCAGTCTTGTGACGTGTGGCCAGGAGCACCTTCCAGCTCCAGATGCCACCACGTCTGTCAGTCCCCTGCAGGGCGGAGTGGCCCAAGAAAACCTTACTCAACTGCTGGGACAATCCACCAAGCAAGGGGGAGGGAGATGGGCCAAAGAGAATCACAACAACAGGCACAGCACCAGTCTTTCTCACGGGCTTTTCTCCAGGGTCATTTCCTTCTTTGCCGCCAACTGATGCTCAGACTCCAAAGACAGGCCCACGTATGTTTTCAGATGCTTGTCCCTCCTCCCTGCTGCTGCGTAACCCTGTTAACAGGGCAGAAACAACACAACTACATGAGAGCAACAGGGATCTGGGCTAACATAAGAGCAGAGCCGTTAACTCGCTCCAGATTGCGGGAGTTGTATCACTACCGATTAACCTCCCCTGACTTCCAGATAGCAGACCTGAATTTCCAGGGCTTGTGGTTTATCCTGTAGAGCAATCAGACTTGATCTGGGAGTAAATGAGAAACAATAACTCTGGAACCCCATGATACCACATTTATAGTCCTTACTTCAAGAAGGGCTGTGCTTTCAATTATTCTGCAGTCCTCTTGCTATGCAGATCTTCTCTGCAGGAACCACAATTCTCTCCAGAAGATTACATCCTGGCCCCATACTGATAAAAATGGATGGATTTGCTCCCATCAACAGATTCTGTGTGGATCCAAGCTAAGAACAGATGTAGCTGAGCTTTCATTCTCAAAAATATAAAACAGGCAGCATGTTAAAGCTTGAAACTTGACCCTTTACAGGTGGATTTGAATTAAAAATGCTGGCTGCTTCTCTGGATACTAATAAGTGTTGCTGACAGAAAAATGAGGGTCTCTTATCCTGTTGCTTCAGTCTAAATTTAGGTATATGGGTTTGAATACAATAGCATTAGCTTTTTATACTGTCTTCGTTTTACTCTGATGGGCTGAGATATCTATAGCCCATTTCAAATAGCCCATTTCAGATGTTTTAAGAGATTTAATTCCATTAATATCTCAGTCTTCTTGCTTGTGCTTTTCTTAAATGATTTTTCAGATCAGAGAAGAATATTTGCAGAAGAAGAATAGGCTTTATTAACACAGAGAATGTATGATCTCAAAAAGCAGAGACAGTGAAGGACAAGTAAATATGACAAATAAAATCTCCCAATCAATTTACTGCAGTTTTCCAAAGTAGACTAAAAAGAGCGAAATATGATGAGGCAGAAGCATAAGAAATGTGTAATGTAGAGGCTGATGCATTGTCTCACTTACAAACAATAGCTGCAGAGCAAACTCAAGTGTATTTCTTACTTTTCCCTGTACTAATAAAAACTAGCAGAAATATCACTATGAAGTCAGTAACTTTTTTTTTTTTTTTTCTGGTTGGGATGAGACACACATCCCAATGCAATCCTGATGCAGATTTGTGATCTGTGATTAGTTGGCTCTTGCAGAGATTATTGTTTTAATGATGTATCTGTGCTTTTGTTAAAAAAAAAAAAAAAAAACTGTCATCACACAGACTCTCCCACATGCTGAGGAAGACGGTTTCTTTCTCTGGCAGCCAGAAGAATTAAGAGGACATTTAAACCATTCTCCTGTAACTGTGTGACACACCATATCGACAGAAGAATTCATGCCTAAAGGCACCAAAAAGCTGCGCTTCTCTTCCGATCCTATTTTTTGACTTTCCAGATTTCTGCTGTGCAGAAGCTGTGAAAAATAGAAGAGTGAATAAGATCTTCCACTTCTTTCTTCAGCATTTTAGGATCCATATCAGAGAGCAGTTACTTGTCACATTCCCATTCTGTCTGTGATTGGCTTTTCTGTTGGTTGACATGATGCTTGGCAACACGAGGGTAATGTCAAGCCCTCTATATGCTGATATTTACTGCACATGAATTAGGTTTGTTGTGGTGTCCATAACCAAAGAGGTCTGAGACATCAGGATTTGGAGTTCTACTCATTTTTACCTGAAATCCTGCATGGGAGGGCTGGGGCACAGAGTTGCTCATGACCAGCAGGTGTTTGGCAGTTCACTTTCAGTCCTTCAGATCTGCTGAATATTCCAATCAGAATAGACCATGACCCCTGAAATAAGATGTTTTCTTCTCTGAGAAGCCATAAAAAATCTACAAAAGTTATTTTCTTGGTTTGGGAGTGAAGGGGGTAGAAGAGTGTGTTTATACAGCATTAACTCCCAGAGCTTTAATGAAGAACCCAGTCAGGTTCTGCTCTCCTTGTAGTCAATAGAGACATACGTGAAATGTGATTTAGTGATGGGTATGGGGAACACAGGAAAGTGATGTTAGCCCTTAACTACGGCCCTTTCTGACTAAGCCATCCCTTGCTGCTCTGCCTGTTGACCCAGCTTTCAAGAAGCAACATTGGGACCATGGATGTTTGATGGGCCCTGGGACCCTAATCTGCTAGGGATCACAGGGATCCAGTCTCCCAGGTGTGTCTTGCCCACACCTCTCCTCCTGTGCATGTGGGATGGGTTGTTCTTTTCTTTGGATATTGACCAGGGGTGTTAGCAAGGCAGGCAAAGACCAGGGGAGGTATCTGAAGGCAGCAGAATGTGTTCTGCAAATCAGTCTTCCTCTGAGGTCTTTGTCAGTCTGCTTGAGAGGTCTGGCAATGCTGAAGAAACAGATCGTAAAACAGGAGGAGGTGGAGGAGGTGGAGGATGGCTCCAGAGCTCTCTCGTAAGTCTGATTCCCTCTCCAGAGGACTTAAGACTAGAAGGGGATGTCTTACAAGTGTAAAGATTTTCCCTCTATTTGAATTTCCCTGCTGCCACAACCTCCTTCTTCCTTCAGCACTTTGAGGATGTCTCCACAGAGGCATATGAGAACGGGAAGGTAGGTGGAAGATGGAGTTAATCTGTCTCTACTACCTTGTGAGAGGAACGAGTCCATGATGCCGTCTCAGTCACTTTCTCATCTGTCTCTAGCAGCATCACATCTGTTGTATGTGGCAGATGAGCTGCGTACTTCCCTTCAGACTCCAGTGCCTTCAAAGACATCATGAGACCTGGTGTTTTCTGCAGTAGAGGAAACTGAGCCCGGATTTGATCTAATCTGGATTAGCTGCATGCAATCATAAGGAGGGCTTTTTGTGAGCCTGTTAGCAAGTTAGAAGAAGAAACGCTGATTGCAATCAGAACATAAGCCTTCAGATACTCCTGGGAGATTTAGGAATGATTCCTTTTTCCACATTTCAGAGCGTCTGGATGTGCTATGGCTATAAAGTGTCCCTGGTCTCTTTACACTCACGTGTCTTCAGCTTCACCTCCATCAGCTGGAGCTCCGCAGAGCTCAGAAGAAAAGGAGGCAGAAAGAGGAGTAGCTGTTAACATGCTTCACTGCAGCTTTTAAAACATCCTGTTTTCCACCAAGGGCTGATTGGGGCAGGGTCAGCTATTCCAGCTGGGTACCCATACCCTCAAGTGCCCAAACTCACTATCAGCACAGATATTTGAAGTCTGTCACTGCATGACATCAAGGACCTGCAGACTTTTGGCAAGGTGCCATCAAATTTCCCCATCTCACAAATCACAGGGATTTTGCTGAAAGCTGCCGCCCATTTTCACCTCTTTCCTTTCCATCTCTTTCTTGAATGAAAGGCTGAAAAGTTTGTAGCAGATTAATTAAACAAAAGAACTAAGGACCTGACAATCCGTTTGAGTTCAGTGAAAGCTCAGCACTTACGAAAAATTGACTATATGGGATCACATTTTAAGGAAAGAAAAATTCAGGTAGAGACAGAGTTAAGGGGAAGGATGAATTCTATAAGTTTTAAATGAAGTATTATACCCCGCCAAAATATTTTTTCATGACAAGGTACTGATTCTAAAGAGAAATAGCATTTATCCATACTCACGAGCAAGGAGTTGGGCATTGTACATGTTGTGTGTATCCACATGGATAAATATCCACTTGGAAGTGCCATCTTTCATTTAATAAAAGGCAGTAGACAAAACATTTTAAGTTTTCCCAGGGACAAAACAAATAGTCATACATGAAGGATCTAAAGGTCTGAAGTCCTGGGATCCATACACAGATTTTTCTTTCCTATATATGTCTCTTCCTTTTCAGGGGTTTGCTAACCCCTCAGAACAGAAGCAGTTACTGCACAGCAGTCTGCTTTACATATTGGCTGTAAGATTAGTGGCTGAACATGCCAAAAAAAAGCCATGCCAAAATAAAAACAGTGCTACAGACTGCATACAGACCGGGGATGTATTTTTGTTATATGAGTAGAAACCTCCTGAGACTTCAGAGCTGCTCACCACAGCATATCTCCAGGCAGGGATTTTCCAAGACACCCAAAGTTGTGTGGGAATGAGAGCTGGGTCAACCATCTCTTGGTGGACACTGAGGTGCTTTGCAAATGGGATGCATGCGTATTGCACCAAGATTGAGCTTTAAGCACAGTGTCTTGCCTGGGATTTTGTATGAAGTTAGTTACAGCCCAGAGGTTACTTCACTTTACTGTTTAACTGACTAAGAAAGAGATTTTGTTTCTTCAGCTTCTTTACCTCCCTATCTGGAACTAGCTCAGCTAATTTCCTTATTTCCTTGCACTGCACTGCTCATATGTGCCTGTCACTTCCTCCTAATATACTCACTGCCGATAATCAAGAAAGGCCTAAGTAAGGGTTCAGGAAAAGAAGCCCACATACGAGCTGAATCTCTTAATTTCAAGGTGCAAAGCAATGAGTTTATATTGTAAGTTAGCCTGCCAGTATCCTAGTAAAATGGAAAATTTCAAAAACAATTTAAAAGACCTTTTTATGTCAGAATGGGTAGCTGAAGCTTCTCTTCGTGACCCTTTATTTAGCACCAAGGGCATGTTCTGCATCGAGATCTAACCAGACCTCTCTCCAGAGAGCCGGCAGTCTAGGAGAGGAGCCAGGTGCACTAGCAAATGCAGGGGATGCAATTACGGATGGGTCTGGTTACTGTGTCAAACCCTGCTCTGCTCCAAGAACCTCACATGCCTCCGTGGCTCAGCCAGATGACACATTTCCCCCCCTTGATGGGGCGCTTGTCTCCTCCCTATGCTATGTCTCCTCCCTATGCTCCTCTCCTTTGCTATGAAAAGACGGGGACAAGAGGGAGCCCCGCTCCAGGTGCTGGAAGGAAAGTTTTGTGCATGGGCACCTTCGCTTGCAAAACACGTCATGGGCTGTTCCGTGCATTCCCCAACCCACCAGAGAACGATTCTGGAGCCCGGAAATGTCCTTACCTCTCCCCACCACCAAGCCGGGTAGCGGGGCAGGCAGATGGAGGTGGAGATGGCTTCGAACAGGGTGAAGCTGCAGAGCTGTAAGGAGCGCGAGAGGGAAGAAATACAGTGGGAAACACAGCCCAAGGCAGGGAGACTAGACTGCTGGGCTGGCACAGGCTAAAACAAACAGCAAGGGGGGCTGAAAACAGAAAGTGGGGAGGTATTGAGTCCCTGCTGTGACAGCAGGAGCCAGGCTGGGACAACAGGTCTACCCGGGCTCAGCTAGACCATTGTTTTAGGCAGCTGTAATTCTTCTTCAGCCTCTGCAGAAAAAGCCAAGTTAGCAAATTTCAGGCCACAGTAAGGTCACAGATGAAATCCCTGAAACTTGCTTTTTCTCCCCGTTTTATCTTGGTGTGATAACCTTTTCCATTTATTTCTCCAGCGTGACACACTCCACCAGATCACACAGAATATGTGTGAAAGATGGGAGGTAATGAATGGCATCCTGTTCTCACTCATTTATAAAATGTGTCTGCTGTTGACTTTGGGCCAAACTCTGATCTCAGTTACAAGAAGACAGACCCAGGCTAATTCCACTAGGAATTTGCACTATTACATTTAAGCTTGGATTTTAGAAAAGACCATGGACTTTTTAGGTACTCCCATTTTTAGAGGCTTTAATTCAAGACAGCTTTCATGGATTTGCCCAATCTATACAAAAACCAGGCTGATTCAGAAGTCTTAACTTGGCCAAACCAAAGCCTGCAGCAAATTTAGCAAAAAAATATATATATTTTATATAATATTTATACAATATATAATTTATACTATATATATAAAATATAATATATACTTTTTTGAGGAGGAGGAGGAGCTCTCCAGCCACTACACTCCAGCCACCAAATGAGTGAAAATCAAAGGATTTCTGATAGCGTTCCTTAAAGAATCCGTATGAGGTCCCTTCAGACTGGAGTAATTTTTGTTTTCCCTAATGAAAAGTTATGACATACACAGTGTACACTGCGGCCTTCTGATAGATATGCAAAGGATATGCACCAGACAAAGAGATGTATTTTTTTTTTGAAAATATATCTAATAGGGTTTCATAATTATTAATTTCAAAGTTAAAGGAGGAGGGAGAGCTTTTTTACTGATTTTTTACTGAATTTTTCATCATAACTTAGATCAGGATGATAAATGAAATTAACACAGTGACTGTTTCCATACAGAGAAAGCAATGATTGTTAGGATTCCCATTCTTTTCCACAGGGGAAAGAAGAAACTCTAGATTCATCTACTCCTTTTTTGTCTGTTTCCTATCTAGTCCTTAGAAATACTAAATATTCTTCTTAGTTACTATCAAATGATTTCTTGTTTTTTTCTCTAGCTTTGGTTACTCGCTGTTAGGAAGTAAAAGTTAGAAAAGAAAAAAATATTCCTTATGCTTTTGGAAGCCGAAATTATTTAGTATGTTCATCAGGCTTTTTGAACTTGCTTCTGGCATCATAAAATGTATGAAAGCTTTTGTCATTCTAGCATCATCTGTTCATAGATATCTTTCTGATATCCAAATTCTTTTTGATCAACATGAGTAATGAAGGGAGGATCCTGTTCCACAGCAAATTTCCAAAAGACTGCACATAATTAACAGAAAAAAAAGAAAGTGTTCCAGGGAATAGGAGGACTTACTGCTAGAAAATAAATAAATATACTTCACGTTGTTCTTCCTTAATCTGATTTCATTATCTGAAAAGTTTAACATTAGGCAATCCTTTAATCAGACCTGTCATTCACTGATTAAGCTTTTTTTTTATTTTCTCCACTTCAGAATATTCAAGTTAGTCCGATTAAGTATTCTTTATTTACATCCCTAGCTAAAAAGAGGAAGTTTTATCTAGCTGCTCAAATTCATTAATTTTAATGCAGACAATGTCTCAGACTACTTAATTCCAATAACTGTTCTTAGCCCTAGAAGCCCTAATAGAAAACTCAGCTCAAAGGACCACTCATCATTGGTGCATGTAAATAAAAGCAGATAAATCATGAAGAAATGTCAGAAAAGAGAAAGACACATTCCCTCTCTCTCAGTGGGATCATTTTCTCATTTCAGTCTAGTCAAAAGTGACTCCAGCAGATAAATTGTCCTGGCCTGCTTGCCCTTTTCTCTCAAAGCAGGCTCCTTGCACAGTAAAATGCAATTTCATCCCTCTCAGTGAGTTGAGTAAAGGCCATGGAAATTAATGGCACCTACGGGTCATCTCTAAAGTATCAGGGAAGTAAAAGATTGCACAGACGCTATAACTTAGCTCACCACTGGCATACTACCAACAGAAGACACTCATGCCACTAGTTCTAAATCAAAATCCTCCCACATTTCTTTGGTGGCTTCTCTTCCACTAATTGCTGCCATGATATTGCCACCACTAACAACAAAACATATGGCAGCAAGAGGCAAGTTGCATTGGGTAAATGCAGGAAGGGATGAGTGTCTTCTCCAAACCAAAGGCAGCTGCTGTGACAGTATCTTGCATTCAGGTTGTGCATCCTGCTGCCCAAGGTTAAATAAGGTAGATACTTTACTCGGGTTTCAGAGTCAACAAGAAAGCCAAAAAAAAAAAAATCAAGTCAGCTTTGCTTCCCTGCAACAGAATACCTTGAAGAAGGCAAAAATCACTCTGTTTTACCCTGAGATAATCAAACCTCATCTTGCCTTCACTGACCTTCAAACATTTCCCTGTGAAGAAATGTGTCCTTGCAAAAGCTGCACCTAACCTGGATGGGTTTTGGCTGGAATTGGTGTCATTACGTTATGTTCACGGTTTGCTTTACTCTGGACCAAGTGGCCAGGATCCTTTGAAAGCAGTATTTAAAGGCAGTTTTGGAGGAGATTGCACTGTGTTTCCCAGGCTCCAGAAAAATGCTGTTGCACTGCTTCTTATACTCAGTTCTAGCATAATCTCCGCAGCATTTGGTTTCTTTCTTAAAGCAGCATCATAGCTTTAACATGAAAGGAAAAAGGAAAGCCTA
The DNA here is from genome assembly GCF_059628265.1 of Tinamus guttatus. Lineage (NCBI taxonomy): Eukaryota > Metazoa > Chordata > Aves > Tinamiformes > Tinamidae > Tinamus > Tinamus guttatus. The sequence continues at coordinate 354,177 of NW_028288633.1, forward strand.
ACCCTCTATGTTGCACTGGGAAGATTTAAAATGCAAATCATAAAGGCTCAAAAGCAACAAATGGATAAAAACACCCGGAGAGGACTTTTTTATATATGTCTTGCAGTTCTCTTTCTAAACTAATCTCAGGATTTTGAAGGCTTGACTCAGGGTTTCTAAATGTCTCAGGCCATCAATCTTATTGTTTTAGCTCACAAGACAATATTTTTAAATGAATAAACGCTAAGCCCCTATCTTCCATAACTTCTGGAGAGCTCCCTCACTGATACTATCAAGCTTGCCTGAAACATTGACCCTGAGCTCCTGGGAGTTCTCCTTTTGACTGTTTTTGGTTATACAGTTATCTTGTCCCAGAGATCTTCAGGAATTTCATTTTATTTCTAACTTTACCATAAACATGGGAAGGACTGAAGCGTCTACCCAGTAATCACAGTATGTGAAGGACATTATGCTTTTGGATGGAAGCCATATCCAGCTTCTCTGAGCTGATACGTACAAATCTTTCCCAGAGGTTTTCTTTTAGGCTTTATTAAATTACTAGCTGAGACTCAGGAAATAATATTATCAAGCCAGAAATATCACCAGGCCAAGTGGTCTGCTCTGTTGGTTGGTGGAGAGCGGTTTCCTCCAACACCTTCAGGAGGCAACAACAGTGCAGTCTCAAGGATCTCATTAGAAGAGGTGTTTGCTTGGAGGTGCATCCATGGCACTGTCAGATGGATGCAGTGGTTGAGAGACCATAACGAGTCAGCTTGCAGACTCTAAGGTGGAAAAAACCCTCCAAAAGCCTTGCTAATGCAAAAGTGTCTTTATTCTAATATAGGTGGGCTCCAGAGCTAGTGGAGCTGGCAAAAATTCATTGATAGGGGCCACAGGCATGCATGTTTTTCTGTGATGCATCTGAAATACAAGCCAAATATAGAGTAAAAAAAGAAAAAAGAAAGAAAAATAAAGAGATCTAGGGAACCCCTTGTACAGCTTAAAGGTAATGAGGTTAAACTGCTCTCTTTTGACCCTTCACACTCACCCCTTTTGCATATGTGTGTCTGCACGTATCCGTGTGCTTGACTGACTCCTTTAGCACAGCAATTGCTAGGAATCTGTTAGCATTTCATTATAAATCTGATTTCTGACAGATTTATACCCAGACTGTAGAAATTAACTGCTGAAGGAAATGTACCATTTAGTCTCAACATGAACACATTTTATTTTTCTACGTGGTTGCGTTTCTTTTTCTTACCAGGCTTTTTTTAGAGTGTGGAAAAACAGCATTGTGGTTGTCTTATTGTACTTTTTTTAAAATGAAAAGAATCCCAGCATCTTTGTAAACATGTGAAAACTGTCTGACACAGCAACATGCTCCTAGAATATCCGTCTCTGTTTTTGTTTTTGTTTTTTTCTAAAAGCAGGTACTGAATAAATATCAGCTACTATAACAGCACATTAACAGAACTTCAGTGAAGAAATAGCAGGTTAATAGAATAAGATTGGAAGATGAATAAAATTAAGGACCGGAACAATCAGTGCCATTGCAGTATAGATACTACTGTTCATTTTTTCAAGGCCTGGTTGATTAATTGATAGTAATTAAATACAGTGTATAATACAGTAAATGATAGTCATTCAGTACAGTATCACATATTGATATCACATACTATATATCTCTAGAGTAAATGATAGTGATTAAGGACAATATCCTATTTGTCCCACAGTAACCTGAAGTTTTGCCATAGAGCATTGTGAGCCCTACATGAAGCATTGCCTTGTGCTACACACATACGTACACTTTTTTATTGCAGATTTCAATCCTGTGAAATAGTTCATTCCCATGCTATTTCTTGAAGGGAACTTGTCCCATGTGGCACAAAACTAGTTCTGGTGCCAGTCTCAGAAGAGCCCAGAAACAACATGGTGCTTATAGTTAAACTCTTTTAAGACCAGTCAGTCCAAAATCTTTTCAATTTTTTCTAGTCAGACACACTTTCCAGGCCTCTGCCATACACTAGTGTGTTGTCCCTGTGTATCATTTCATATGCATTCATTTTCAAACAGCATTATCTACTGCTTGTATCTCAAAAGTTGCTGTGAACTGCAAAACATCTTTTAAAATTGGGGGTTTGGAAATCTCTGCTGGCATGCAAACTGACGAATCAAACCGAGCATCAGTGCATCCAGAGGAAAGGTGTTTTCAGATAAACGTTCTTTATTTATCCTCCATGTGCATCAGTCTTAAAGGAGTCCCTTTTGGGTAGTGCTTGTTGTCGTAGTTATCAAGGAGACACCTCTGTACTTACCTAGGTATCTCTGAGCAACCTTTTGTGTTTTCTGAGCAAAGCAGCTTTCACCATGTCTTTGACTCTGAAATGGGGGTGCGTTGGGTACGTTTCTATGCCTGTCTGTGCTTCAAAGGGAGCCCCAAGAGTTACTGTTATGTGAGAGGAGCCACAGTCTGCTGCCCTGCTCTTCCTCACCACCAAGGGACCCTAGGGTGATTGAAAAGAATGAGCTGTAGTTGCCTCGGAGCCAGAACATCCCTTTCAAGCCTCAAATCCCCAGTGACCTCTTTGCACAGTCATGTCCATGAAGCAGAAGGCACCCGAGGATGCAGAAGGAAGCTTTCTATGCTTTGTGGCCAGGGTAGGGACAGGGGAGATATCTGTCCTCGATGCCTTTGAAGATACACATCAAAATCATGTTTCACTATGGAATTAGTAAACTGGTAGATTATTTTCCCTGCACGAAGTATGCAATAGGAGCCAAATTCATGCCTGCTCAGGAACCTTAATCTGGACAGTCTGAGCTGCCTAGGGAAAGGTTGTAAGCACTGCTACTTGTTCTTTCAAAGCTATTTAACCTGAGATGTTTCTTTGGACAATTTTTGCTTTTAACCAGGCAAAACAGTGAAGACATTGTGCTTAAATACATCGTGCTTCAGCAAAACTCTTTAAAGACAGCAAGAAAAAAGAATGGAAGTCAAGGTGACTTTAAGCAAGTAATTGAGTGTTTTATTCTACTTGAATGGGCTTTAAAAGCTCAGCTTTAATTTTTTTCTTGCAAAAATGCTTTTTCTGAAGTAGGGGTCCTGACAATACAGGATTATCATGTAGATTTTATCTAAAATATAATTTGAAACAGAAAGCTTGCATTCTTATTTATTTTTCATAAGCCAGTGAATAGTCTTTATTATTTAGCGTAAGGACACACTCTCCCTGTATCTCAGTGAGCGGACAGCATTAAAGCAGTGAAGAGATTTTGGCTTTATGTGCAGAAGCATAATGCATACTTGGAATTCATAAAAATAACCCTTCAGATAATAATTTTTAAAAAGGAACAATAATAGATTTTATCTCTCCATATTGTAAGAGTGTGGAAGTTCTTCAATAGCCCATGCAATAAGCAAATAGGTTCATTAATACTCCCATGCCCATCAAGGCAAACTAGTACCAGGCTGAACCTGGGATATAACCCTCTGCTACAGTGATCTTCAGGAATATTAAGACTGCCTCGGTCCTGAGCTGAGACAATCATGAGGCTGCAGCTAACAATGGTTAGATGTTTTTTTATCCCGTTTTATTTTATTCTGGTGACTGTGATTTACAGCGTAGGCGAGCCATGTGTCTGGCCCTCACAGAAAATATCAGATAGGGCTTGGAGCAGGGAAGAATTCAGCGTTTCATCCCAGAGAACAGCACTGTAAGTGCTGTGGTACTGGCTGTCATGAGGAGCTCACTGTGGTGTTGTCTTAATGACATTGCACGTGGGCAGTTGGCAGGGTCCTAAAATAGTGGTAGAGGGGCTGTAAGACCCAGATGAGAAAGGTCATCCAAATGGAACGCATCCTACCAAATACATCACGAGTTGCTTCATGCCTTGCTCTTGTTATAAATTTCCAGCCCAATGGGTTTTTCACGTTGCCCTCCTGCAGATACATCAGGGAAAGGAGCAGGGTGCAGCTTCCAAGGCAATAAGAGCCAGGGACATTTTACCACAGGGTAGTGGCAACCCAGGGTGTTCCTCAAGATGGGATCTTCTCCACTGCAGCAATAGCCTCCCCTTTGTCCTTGTTTCACCACAGTTGCATTCAGATCCTTACCCAATTTATCAGGCCCCCAGTTATTTGAGTCCCCCAATAGTAAAGCTGCTTCTCTGTCTGGTTGGGTGGCATTTTAACATTCCTGCCTTTGGATCCTTTTTTTTTTTTTTTTTTTTTTTTTTTCCTGCACTGGATCCTTCTGCACATACTTCCTCTGTGTCCCCTTTCCTCTGTTTTTTGTTTTCCTTTTTGCTGACCCTCTGCTTATTTTTCCTGCCGGTACCCTCTAACCTGTTTTCTGCCTTCTGTTTTGCCATTCACCTCTCCCCTCTCTCGGTGGGGAATGTTTTCTAAAGGCCTTTCCAGAGTTTCTGCAGAGGCTTATCATATTTCATGGCTTCTTCCTGTCACCCTAACGTGAAAGCTGACATCTTTCGAGGCAAAGGGAGAGTGTCCTTCGTCTGGAACCTGCATTGCAGCCAGGTCTGTCTGGGCACCCATCTACTCTTCCACATCCCTCCTTCCCTCCTTTTTTTCCCCAAATGCTTGTTCATGCTAGCAAGCAGCTGCTAGGAAGGAGGTAAACCCACATTTCACCTGATGTTTTGGTAATTGCATTTCCTCACGAGCAGCCTGTGAGCTGTGTGTGTCTCTCTCCATCTCTCCTCCCACCATCAAAAGTGAATGAAGCAAAAATCTGCTCCTGGTCGGGCTGCCTTTAGCCGGTGTCACCTCTCGACCCTCCATGGTGAGCCAGATGCTGTGCAGGTCTTGCCACCACGCGCCTGCCAACTGGGTCAGTCTGTTGGTGTATCAGGGAGGAAGCGATCTGGCGCGGTGAACTAAGTGTCTGTCTTTTGCTTTTTGTTTTTGCCATTTTTTTTTCTTTTGCTTTGCTTTGCTGAGCTTGGATTAGTGAGGGGAAACCTCCACTGACTCCATGTCATAGAGGGAAGCGGGACACGCTGCCTTGGTTCAGCGAGAGTTTATGCACACTCAATCTTTCCTGAAGTTTCTATCTTGTAGACCCAGTGGTTTCCTGTTTCCTTCTTGCTGGCCCTGATCTCTGTAGAGATAGTGCCAGAGCAGGAGAGTATTGTCTTAAAGCCAAAGAATAATTCTTCTAACTTGTTAGTACTCGATTCAAGTTTATGGCAGAACAGGAGGCTCCTTAAATGGCCTTCTCATACGAAGGTCGCAGGAATCTTTCACATTGCATGTTTGTGAGGGCTCTACCTGAAAGCATGCATACCTAGACTGAACAGCCAATTATTCGAATTGCGCCACCAAAGCAATGCAAAAAAAAACTGTGAGCAACCCAGTGAAATAGACCATAAATGCCTGCTATAGGATTTGAGATTTTTTTCTCAAGGTTTTGTTGTTGCTGATTTTAAGCACTTGGTATGTTCAGAGCTTATGGATGCAGTTCCTATTCTGGAACCATCAAGCATGAAGGACATGAAATATGTCCGTCTACAGGCCTGATAAAATGGACATTTCTCCCTGTTCAGAGAGGACCAGCCAACCACTCTTGGTTTTGGCTTTTGTTCTCATGAAAAACAGTTATATAACCTGCAGGCGCAGGTGCCTCTCCACACCTGGTCAGCAAGTTAGCTTCATCAGGGAAGTCAGAGTGAGCTGGAAGAGCCCCGTACTCAATGGGGTAAGAATGTAGATGGCATAAGTCAGACACAGACGGAGTAAGTGCCATAGCCAAGGTCCCAAAGGAAATGAGTCTACCTCGCAGGTCAGGACTGGATGGTTCTTTAAAATACCCATGAGCAAGTCAGTAGGGAATGAGCTTGTGCCTTTGAAGGCATGAATGAGCTTCAGGCACAGGAATGTACAGTCAGGAAAGCCAGTTCTCTTTCTTTGCACCAAAGGGGACTTGAAAGGTCTCCATCCAAATGGCACACACTTATGTCCTGTGTGTGGGCCTTCTGGTGAGAACAACAAACTTTCCTTCACGTTGCAGCTGCCACTGGATTGTGCCTGCTTTTAGTTTTTAGCATCTTGCTAGTCACCTTGCGTGGCTGTGAGCATGTCCTCTGATTTTACACCAGCGTTTGCAGAAACTCAGTTCAAAGAGACACAGATACTCTTTAGTTTAGGTTGCAAAGCCCATCCCTTGCAGTCCCTACCCACAGATCCCACAGGAGTCTTCTCAGCAGACTGACTCACTGTTCAGGGCCTGAGAGCTGTAGCTGCTGCACCTCAAAGGTTTCTTTCAGAAAGCAAGAGCGAGAAAGAGATGCATTTCCCTGTTTCAGGACAAGAAAGGGTCAGAGATCCCGCAGGTAAGATCAGAATTGCTATGGCTGCCTGGGAAGAGATGGTCTTAAGGGAGTTTTACAGTGGTAATTGATATTTTAGTGAGTAGTGTTTGAGATATGCTAATAACTCCTATTCCTATCTTTTCTTAAAATAGGAACTGTCTTTCACTGCCACACGAATTTTTGTATTAGTAGGCACTTTTTTCATGCTACCTGCAGTTGCTTGTTAGAGAACTGGGGCTTCTGGATACAGAAAAGTAAAAAAAAAGGAAGTGGGGCATGCAGAGTTTTTGAATGTCAACTTATGCATGACATCAAATTGCATTATAGCATGTGATTTATCCTTTCAGTATGTTAGGGGTTTAGTATAGGAATCCCAAACATGCCAGCTTTCCTGTGCTATGCTTGTAGAGCTGAAGGAGATATTACAGAAGAAAAAGGGGGTAAAAATTTTGGTTAGATGGATAAAGAGCAATGCAGAGATACTCTGCCTACAGCTGTGCTTTACCTCACCACTGCTGTTCATTCCCACTATACATCCTCCTATCTCCCCTCTGCGAGAGAAGTATGGAAAAACAGTGTTTTGGGGCTAGTTATGGACTGAGTGAAATGGGCTCTGATGAACACCTGCTCTCAAACACCACATTTCTTCCGTTATGTGGCCTTGACGGAAACCCAAAACCACAGTTAGTGTTTCTTGTATTTAATTTGCAAAAGAGACTTACAGTGCATAGAATGAATGCTGGCCTCAGGCCATAAAAACTATGCATCTTTTGCGAAGAAAAACTAATACCAGAATTAACTCACTGGAGACTTTTTTCCTTCCCCCTGCCCCGTGCAGTTTACAAAGCTCAGACAGACTGGGAGTGCAGTGCCAGTAACGCAGAGAAAATTCTCATGCAAGATTTATAGGACAGTTTTGAACAGGAGATGCCAAAAATGGAGGAAAGGGGCACTCCTCACAAATATGCATAAAGCCCTCATATAACGGGATTTCGCTGAGAGCTACAGATTATTCCCATCTCTAGCAATCAGTTCAGAGCAATTGCTGCTATCCGAAGCTCGCTTACATCAGCTGGGAAATAATTGTTACTTTGAAACTCCATGGTGATCTGCTTTTGATTGAGCTGCTGCTTAACGGAAAGGCAGTAAGCAAGAAGACCAAAACAATTACAGATTGCTACAAACCCAGTTGTTACTACAGATACCTTTATAACTCAATTTAAAACATTCCATTAGCCAGCATGCTGGTAATATGCTTTTTCTGGCAGAAACTCAGCAGACGTTATTGCTTTCTTTCTCTTCTCCCTCCCAAATTAATGCATTAGCTTTCTGAGCTATAGGACATCCTCAGCCCACAGGATTTGCTGCAGGAAGAGGTCTTTTAATGAGGTAAAAGCAGAGGATCTTAGGGATGGTAAGTAGTAAGGATATCAGCAAAGGCGAGCTTAAAAGTGAGGTTACCTAGTAGGACTCACCAATGCTTCAAAGAACATATTTATATAGATGGGATTCACTGACTCAACTTTTTAGGATATATTATGTCGTAGGCTTGTGCCCTAAGGCAGGTGTTAATCTGATGACCTACAAGCTACTGATATTTTAGGTCAGTCAAGAAGGCAAGCCTCCTCTAGAAGGCAAGTAACCCCATCTTAGGAGTAGTGTTGAGGATGGCAGTCCAGTTACATGAAGTTCAGACCACCCTTCACCCCAAAAGCTGATGGCAACCCCTTGTCTGGCCTTTTGTCCACACTGGGTACAAAGTCCTGTTTGAACCAGGGCTAGCTGGAAGAGGGTCAGACTACTTTTAAAACATGACCCCTCTTCCTGTGTCTAGACAAGGCATAAATTTATTCCAGTCTGAGAGGTTATAACTCATGGTTTGAGGGGCCAGGAGAAAGGAGTGAGTTATTACGAGGAATTAGTACTCTGTGTTTGCATTTCATTAACGCGTAGAGGCCCCAGTCAGGATCAGGATCTGGTGAGACATGACTCAATGAGTGGTGGGAATTCGGGGGTGGACCTTGAGTTTTGGAAAAAGCTGGAGGAGTGATTTTCTTGGCTTGTTGCAGGAGGGCAAACAAGACATGATGGAAGAATGAAAAAGAAGTTGGCATGCTAGTGATCCTTGCAAAATACGGAAGGAATCTGAGAGGCATGTTAGCGGTACAGATGGATGGGATTTTGATGGAGCAAAGTTGGAGGAAGATAGTTCAAACCATTCTGAAAATGGTGTCAGCCAACGTGTCCCATTTTCCCAAACAGTTTGAGCTAGAAATGCAGTAAGTTGATGGGAAACACATGAAAATCAAATGCAACTGGGACTACCTCATCTATATCCTCAGAAAGAAGAATTTGAAATGTATAGGTTGCATTTGTTAATACATGATTTGGAGAAAAGGTTGTTTTGTTTGGATTCGATTTGTGCAACAAATGGTAGAGAAAAATCATGCTTTGCTTATTATAAATGCGTCCTTTGGGTGCTTTTCTGTTAGAAAAGGCTTTGACTATCAGAGACTTTTTGTGTGCATGCTTTCAACTTTCTAATCATCTCTTGTGGAATTGGTCAGTAGACAGGCCAAATGTTCTGCTTCATCTTCCACGAAAAAAAGATATTATTTGTTCATCATGGTAATGAAACATCTTAGTCCTTCTGCATGCTTGAATTGGCTTTCCAAAGACCATAAGGGCACCATCTTTCCTTTTTAAAGACACTTCACTTAGTTTTAGCCACTCAAGAATTAGGGGCGTATTCTCATCAACTTAAGCTTGCCCTATGCTCAGCCTTGAGATGAACGTGATGGTGGCAGCTCTGGGGCACAGGACGGGTCAGTGCCCTGTCCCGTGTCCTTTCCCTTCCTTACACAGAGTCAAACCAAAGCATGAGCACCTCTGTGCCAGGCCATCTGAAAGCAAAGGGGAAGGCATGTTATCTCCTCACCTACCCCCTGCTATGGAGAAAGGCAGTGGCTGGAGAGAGGATGCGGTGTTGGGTCACCAAGTTTAGCATCTCTGAAAAACACCTACTCCGTAGCAACGCCAGAAAGCCACCTGGTCCAGGGCCCCGTTTTATTAGGCACTCGGCAGGCACTGCAGCCAAAGCGCTCTGCAGTCTGTAATGAAGCTCGCACACACAAAATGAATCTTTCCTTGAATGATGAAGACAACTTAAGTGACTGAACCTAAATTACACCACCCTTTTAATGAAATACACCTGAGCATGACAGAGGTTTCAGGTTACTTCATGGACTGGGGATAGGGGAAGCCTCTCTTTCTTGCAGGCTGGGTGTGGGGTAGCGTATCTCCAAGGTGCACATTTATGTTCCACTCCCTGCGCTGGACAACAAAATACAGTGTTCGGTATTTAATGCTGGCAGTAACAGCTGACAGGTTGCTCACAGGACTTGCCAGATCCTGGCCCAAACCTTTCCACTTGCACATGCATGCTTTAAAATTCAAAATGACTCAGGAAGGAAAATTTCAACCATTCTGATCTGTATTGTCTCTCTTGTCTTTTCCAGCCACTTCTACGTCTACAACTGGGACAAGTCATCTCACAAAATGTGACGTAAAGCAGAAAGCCTTCTGTGTAAATGGGGGAGAGTGTTACATGGTTAAGGATCTCCCAAACCCCCCAAGATACCTGTGCAGGTAAGAAATCCGGTTTGCCTAATTTGGAGCCATGATGTTTCATAAGCGCTTTCTTTTTAAAAGGAACACATCAGAAATTTCATTTTCCAGATTTAATGCATATTTCTTCCTTCTTAAGTATGTGGATATGAAAATAATCCTACTAGAAATGACCTCCATGTTGTATGTATTATGCACAGCAGAGGTGAACCCACAAATCTTTCCATGAGAAAAATGGGACAATGAGGTCTGTTGGTGTCTATATCGCATAAAGTAACATGTATTAAGCCTTAAGTTTGAAAAAAAGTGAAACAGATACTGTAAACTAAATATACATTAAATAGGAAAAAAAAAGTTGAAATAACTGTTTTGGAAACTTATCTTTTATACAGGAAAAACTGTGGTTATGTTTATTATCTGCTCTAGTAACTAATTTTCTGCTTTCCGGTAAGACTAGATTCACAACTGGAGTCATTACGGTTGTGTTAAATGCATAAAAACCAATGCTTGTCATGCTAATTGATGGAGACTACCATTTCATACACGGATCTTGATTCAAGAAGTCATATAAACACACATTTATATGAAAATGAGTGTCCGTGCACCTTCCTCAAATCTTGCCCTGCTCAGTAGCAGGCTGTTGGAACAGACTACTCTTTTGCAGAAGAGACATTGAGAACTGAGACACTGGAGTGTGTATTCCCTCACTGCTAGCACATTATATTACATATACTTCTGATGCTGGACTGGGCTCAGCAAGTTAGTGCCTCTCTCCAGCTTAAAAGGGAGCTCAGAATGTGGCATGTTCAGAAATGTTCTTGGGACCTAGTGGGGCTCATCTGAAAGGAGTCACCTGTGTGAGGGTCTGCTGCAAGAGGTGGTGGTCAGCAGAGAAAGCAGTCCTCTGTAACTGCATAGATTTACAGTCTTCTAAGAGTAAAAATCAAATGCTGGCAATTGCAAAACTGACTCTGAGAGGCGAGAAGGAGAAAGGTCTTTGATGGTTTCATTAGGGCATGAAGACACAGAGTACACTGCTCTGGTTTTGATCACAAAAAGGCACAATGTTCTGCTCTACTTGTGTATTTTTTTTACTGTAATTGTAGGATCTTACCTGTAATTTGTGAGGTCTGTTTCACTTTATACTTTCCCAGACTACTCTGCTGCCGAAATCATGAATATTTTATTCATTTAAGAATCATTTTTACCTAAATTGAATATGGAAAAGTTACTGACTCTTATGGGTTGGATTTTGGTGGGGGAGGAGGAGAAAGAAAGAGAAAAGAGTTGTGTTAAATTTACATGCTCTTTTCAACCCATGAGTACAAGATGAGCAGTTTCATACAGCTCTCCCAGGCATGTACCAGAGCCTGCCTGCCTGTTTCCATTTCCAGTCCAAAAACCACTCAGATCACCTCAGAACGACAGAGACGAGTATATAGCAGCATTCCTACTAATTGGTGCTGCCTTGACAGCTCCAGAGCTACTCTTTTTGTTCACTGTGTTATGGGATTTTTTTAAAAAATGCAGGATCTGACAGAATTTGCTCTTTGATGTTATAATTTGACTAATTCTTTACAATGAAATGATTCACAAACACTTGAATGGAAACTTTTTTTTTGGTAGACAAGAAGTAGCCTTTAAATCTAGGTTGGAAGTTGGAAAAAAAAAAAAAAAGCAACTTCCAAATTGGCAGATGTGCATCATTCTGGGTGGCCCAAGACCTATCTGGAAAACGCATCAGAACTGTAAAATCAGACTGGATGAATCTCATTTAGTGTAAGGCAGTGAAAAAGTTCTTTATTCTGAGTACAGTCACTGCCACAGTTGTAGTGTTGGCCTTCTGCTATACCTTCCAATACTTGCCATCACGAAGCTGCATGTCCTATAGTAAACCATGAAACGATACAGTAACATAAGAAGTGAAAGGGTGAGTACTTGCAAGAGACTATACTGAGAAACTGATGAGGCAATGCAGCGTTCTTTTCTGAGTGAGTAAAAAAATGCAGAACACTTTTAATTCCAGTACTCCAGTGCTAATTAAAATGAATACCTATCAAGTACACATTGCCTTCATTGTTCTGAAAAAAAATAAATTTTCCACCAGAACATGCCTGTGGAAGCAGAATGCCTAAAATATGGTACTTGCTCTTCATATTTCTGCCTAGTAGCAAGTTCGAATTTTTCCATATGGTCCATCTGTTGAGAGCAAAAACAAAATTTCTAAAGCATGAGCCATGTCATTAAAATTGGTTTTATCCCTTACCGAAAAACATCACTTATATCTGCAACAACCATGGAATTTTCCAAATAATATCTCTGGTTTTGTAAAAACTACAATTCTATTAAAATAAATATCCTCTTTCTTCTTTTGATATAAGCTAGAGGTATGTATTCAAAAATTATTTTTTTTAAACATGTGATATCATGTTTTTGCTCTCCTAGATACTAATGTGAATTTTGAGAAAATTACCTGCTTTAGAGAGGTAATTACTTGAAATACCCAAGAAGTGTGTCAAGACTTAGTAATGTATCCTTTGACTCTATCTCCAGTAACATGTATGATTTGTATGAGTATTTTTAATTATAGTGACAGACTGAACAAAATAGTCTCCAAACACTAAGGATGAAAAGGAAACTTTGAGAACAGTTAAATAAATTAGCATCTAATATTTTCAGAAGTTTCATAGGAACAGGAGTCCTGTTTTGATTATGGTGTAGACTTTGGGAGTCTGGATTTCAACAACTTCCTGGAAGACTTAGTTTTCTAAGTCTCTTCTGCTGAAAATCTATCCTCAAGCCACTGAAGACACAAAATCAAATGGCTCCTTAAACAAATATACAATTAAGACCAGCGCTCCTAGTGCTTGGTTGTCATTCGAGCAAAACTGTATAGAGAATTTTAGAGACTTCTCTTGTAGAATCCTACTATGAAGCCTCTGGTGTTTGACTAATCTGCTAGAAATCCACTGGCAGACATCTTCTTTTACAGTGCTTTTGCTGTTATTGAATAAATGAATTTTAAGTTCTAATTTCACTAGTTAAAAGCAATACTTTTGTCTAACAGAGGAAAACAATGCTTCTTTCTAATGGAAGGATGTTGCTTCCCTTCTTAAGCAAGGGTGAATTGCTTAACTTTTAATGGTGTAGACACTGCCTATATTCTTCCTCATGTAAAGGCCTTGCTGGAATAGAAATTGATGGAATGTTCTAGAAAACAGCAAAAAGATAAAAATTTCTGTCCCAATACTAACGAAAGTTTTGAGGAAATTGATTCCAGAGGCAGAATAAAAATGATAGGTCTGATCTAAGCTATGAAACAGACCAGTAAATTAAATTTTTGTGAAAAAAAAAAGGAATATTAATATATTTGCTTGTAGGCAGCAGATTAAATGGAAATTCGAAGTCCTGATTCATTCAGCCATTCTTCTCCTGCTGAAAAATACTGTTTGATGATGTGTGTTTGATGTTCTGAGAAGTGCATCTCTCCTGAACATACACTACATGGAGGTGGGGGGAGAAAAAGCAATTAGCTTAGCATATTTGTGTTTCACGCATTTGATACAACACTCTGCGTAGCCTTTGCTAAGCAGAAAAGAAAATATATGGCTATGGTTACACAAATGTATATCCAGAACAACTCGATTGCTTTTAGCAGCGTTTCTCCAAGTTGTGCCAGTATCATAATAGGAAACTGCACGTGGGTAATGGAGGAATAAAAGACTCAAAAGGAACAGCATCTGGAAACACTGAGGAGGACAAGGTGTTTTAAAAATGATTCCATGACAAGCTGTTCATAAAAGGGTAGTCTACAGTAAACAAGCTGCCAAACAGCACTGGAGACTGTGCTGCGTTTTGCATCTGAGCCATAAAACGCCTTTTGTGCTCACACGTAATCAGACGTGGACGCAATCGTCTTGGCCCACCCTGGACCTCCTCGCGGTGGCAGGAGCCACGGCCCTGCTGCTAACGATGGTGTCAGAGTGAGCACAAACACAGCTGAGTGGTTTCCAGCACCGTTTGGAGAGGGCTGACCTCTTTGGGTCTGGAAACGATTGCAGTATCGTCTGCTCCAGTGTGTGAGTTGTTCATGTCACCTCTGCAGCTGCACCAGCATCTGAGAACGAGCAAGCCCAGGGGCCAGCAGCAGGAGCAAAGCCCAAGGCTGCCCACCCGCGCGTGCTCCTCGGTGGCATCCTTGGCCAAGCACTCCAGAGTGGTCCTAGAACAAAGGGACAGGGATGGTGGGAATGTCTGGCATCTTTCTGGTGTCTAACAAGACCACTACTCTGCAAAATAAAGCTGAAATTGCAGGGGGAAAGCATTTTTCACTCTTGTTGAGTAACACAAAGCAAAATGACGTCTTCCACAGAAGACCAGTAGCATCATCTTCTCATTGCAGGGTTGTCCTTGTTACCGCTTTCATAGTTGAACAAGCCTGTGGAGACCAGGGTCTCTATTCGAACCTATCAGAAGATATGATCTTGGTTCTGAAAAACATAAACTCACTTTCCTTAATAAGCGAACGTATCCAAAAAATCCTCTGTGGATGCCTAAAATGCACCTTTATTATACAAAAATTTCTTATGCCTCTTTTTTTTCAGCAAGATACTTGTGTTTATGCCTGACACCACCATAGTGTTTTTCTCTAAGTACCACTGTTATACCCCTTGGCCTGGGAGCTAGGGGCAATTGTGGAAGAACAAAATACAAAATTTGGGGCATATTTCAATGCACATGAGGCCCTGATGGATAGGAGAGGTGCAGAGTTGTTCTGAACAATTTACAGTTGCAAATACCAAAGCTCTTCAGAGCCTGGTGAGTGAACGCTGAGGCCGTGTGAGGAGGGCGCTAGCAGCAGACAAGCAGCAAGGGCAGAAGAAAAGGAGACTGCACCACAGCAAAGCTCATGGAGAATATTAGGACAGTCATCAAACTAAAATGGATGTAGGGAAGTAGAGATTGCCTGATTCATGGTTACATGCCAAGAAGGAGTGGTTGGAAAAAGGAGGAGAGGAGACTGAAATGCATAGATGTTTTCTGCAGTGGAAAGTCATGCTGACTCATGTCTGAGGGGAACCACAGGAGCTTGTATTTCTATGAAGATATTTTGGGAGCATGCTGCCAAGCTCTGTTCTGAAATCAGGAGTAAAGTCGAAGGAAGAACTGACAGCCAGCAGCAGGAAAGATGACAAGCAAAACATGAAAGAGAAAAATACTTTGTCCGTGACCAGAGAGCAGCCTGTACCAAAGGTTTCCACAGAAGAACACATGTATTGCACAGCTGTGGGATGTTGAATTTTGAAAGCACCTTTTCCTAAGGACCATTTCATCTGATTGCACTGACTTCTGGGTTTCAGATTATCTTCTCTCCATTTTTTTTTTTTTGGGAGATATATATATCTCCCAAAACTCCCTATAACTCCCTAGAGGAGAGTATTTGAAGATACAACATACTGTTAGAGAAATAGGAAAACCATGTTATTTCCAAAGATCTTGTATGACTCCTGAAATCAACAGTGTGAACTGCTGCTCTACACTGCACTACAAATTGGAAAAAAAAAATATATATATGTATATATATGTATCAGCCTGGTTCCTTAATGAAGGCAGAGTCGGTGCTTGTTTTTACTAGGGCTGATTCTTCTTGCTTTTTTAAAAACAGGCAAACCAAAATCCTAGATTTTTCTCTGGTGCATTTTTGTTGTGAATCTTGCAAAGTATTATCTTCTTCAAGCACTGCACTTTCTCCCTTTTTTTTTTTTTCTGATCATTTTTCACTAACGCATAACCAGGAGGTTATTTAAAGCACTCCCATCTCCCTAGGCCAGCAGATGACAGTCTGATAGAGCAGTGGTTTTGGTGTACTATTGCTTATCACGTTTTTGCCCTTTAGGTGCCAACCTGGATTCACTGGAGCAAGATGTACTGAAACTCTGCCCATGAAAATCCAAAACCAAGAAAGTATGTTAAAATAATCTGAACTTTGCTTTCTCCCCCAACTACAGCAACAAAATCAATAGTACTTGGTGTTTTCACAGTTCAGCTGGAACTGGCCTCTTTACGCACTAATTTATGACCTGATTTGCTAAACTGGAATCTGTACACCATGGCATTATCGACCTCCAAAATGTTTCTCATTTGTGTGATTTTTAATCTTTCCATCCATTCGCAGATGCATTTGTATTGCACGCACAGGCAGCTATCTTGTTTGGGAGACTGCTGCAAAGTGCTGCTTTAAAAGAGCAAACTCACCGAGATGAGATCTTGTTTCCTAGCTGCCTTGTGAAAAAGTACACTCAAAAAGCAATTTGGGAATTTGGAACGGTGAATTTCTCTCTCATTTCTCGAAATGCACTTTGATCTGGATTGATTGGTTTGGTTTTGGTTATTTTTGCTGGGGGGAGATTTCTTTTCCACTTCCACAGAGCAAGCGAGTTGCTCTCAACATCTTGAGCCATTTTGACATGCAAAACCGAGATTCAGTTTCTGAAAGTGAACTCACCAAGTCAAATCAGTTCACACTGAAGGAGCTTCTTTCTTAGCATATATTCACCTCTTCTCTTTTCTCTGTTTTTTCTCTACCATTTTTTTTGTTTGTTTTTCCTCTCAGGTGCCCAAATGAATTTACTGGTGATCGCTGCCAAAACTACGTAATGGCCAGCTTCTACAGTACGTCCACTACCTTTCTGTCTGTGCCGCAGTAGAAGCATGCTCAGTCGGTGCTGCTTTCTTGTTGCTGCATCTTTCCTCCGATTTTTTTTTTTCTTAATCTGTAACTAGATTTGTTGCCTTCGGCCTAATATTGATCGTCTCTGCCTGTTGCATGAAAATATGGTAACTAAAAGTAATTGCAATACTCTCCTGGATTGTTTGGCATTGAGGTTATGGAGAAATGCGAGACATAGGAACGCTGTAAAATTAACACTGAATGGTGCAATTTGGACTCCCCACTGACATCAAGCAGTAAAAGTGCAAAAATTACATTTTGAAAGTCTCACGTTTTATTTGACACAAAAATCTCATGAATCTTTATACAGAGCAGCACCTCCCCAGTAAAGGGATGTATAGCTAAACCTCTGCTCATGTATGAGGTTTGTATTTGGAACCACAGGTTAAAGGTAACTCAGAGGTTTGCGTTGTTTCAAATGAACACGCTCCAAAGAGGAACAAAGTGCTCTTCCTGCATGTGGTCCAAGTTTAGGCGAAAGAGAGCGTAGAGAGAAAGAGAGGGAGGGAAGGAGTGAGGGAGGCAGGCAGGCAGGAAGGAAGGAAGGAGAAAAGAGAGAAAGAGGGAGAGAAAGAAAGAGAGAAAGAAAGAGAGAAAGAGAGAAAGAGAGAAAGAAAGAAAGAAAGAAAGAAAGAAAGAAAGAAAGAAAGAAAGAAAGAAAGAAAGAAAGAAAGAAAGAAAGAAAGAAAGAAAGAAAGAAAGAAAGAAAGAAAGGAGAATGAAAGAGCGAAAGAAAGAGAAAGAAAGAGAAAAGAAAGAGAAAGAAAGAAGAGAAAAGAAAAGAAAAGAAAAGAAAAGAAAAGAAAAGAAAAGAAAAGAAAAGAAAAGAAAAGAAAAGAAAAGAAAAGAAAAGAAAAAAGAAAAGAAAAGTCCTAAACAATGGGGACTGACATTTTTTATTTGTGGGTGACAGCTGCAAGAGATTCAGTATTTCAGAGCCAGATTAATTGGCCCAAGAAATGTGCCATATAGACCTCCTCCGGAGCTCAACACACATGCACAAGCACACACACTAAAAGAGAGAAATCTGTTTTGTGAGACTGCTGGTAAAACCCGCACTGCAGTCAGATCATCTTGTAAGATTTCCCATGGAGGGACTGGTTAATTATTATTAATTGTCAGTGCAATAGCAGAAAGTACACTGAATATTTATTTTCTCTCATTGGCTTTAACAAAGTCAAAGGGAAAATATAAGAAAATTGCTTAGATTTTACATTTTTAATTCACGTATGCTATTCATAATTAATTGTTGCTGGCATCAGATTTTACTATGATCTAAGAGGAGTACAATAGGAAGTATTTTCTTTGATGGATTGCTTGCCAGCATGGAAAGATTTCAGAGACTATAGGGTAGCTTAATTTAATTTCCATTACTACATAGGATAAAAAGCTGTTAGCATGTGCTGGACATTTTGGAGCCTGGAGAGATGCATAGGTTTTCTCTTACACTGATGGATGAAAAATGTCCATACATAATTCATAGTGCCCATCACGGAAGTAAACCATGAAATTCCCAAGGGCATTGACTGGAGACTAGACCTTCTAGCATTCAAGTGTTTATTTTATTCCCTGTTTTAAAAGCTTTATTAGTGTAAGTTATTTTTAAGACCCTTCTAGTACCTATAGATTCAAAAATATTTAGGCTACTACAGTGTTTTATACTACCAAGTGTTAGATTTGAATGGCCTTTTCTGTTTAGTGTGATGAAAAGTAAAGTTAAGGTTTCCTATACCTAGAAGAACCATTTTAAAGAAAATGGTGAAAAAAGAGAAAATTCATTTTTTGAAATTTACCTTTAAAACCATGAACGAACTGTATATGGATGATAAAATATTTTTCTTCTCAGAAAAAAAAAAAAAAACGAGAAAGAGAAAAAGAGAGATTTAGGTGAGTTCCCCCTCATTAGTTTTTCAGTTTCCTATCTCTGTCTGGGATTTTGAAGGAATATTTGGGCAGTACACACCATGGGGTTTTATGAAGCAGCCTTCATCAAAAGGGCAAGGATGTTCTCACCTGGTAGCAGGAGATATGCCCAGTTACAGGCATTTAAGCCAGTCCAGCCAACATCTCTTTGCAATGCAGTGGCATGAGGGCACTCGAGAAACCTCCTTAAGCTGCTCTGCAAATCCGCAGTAAGGGCTATTGGATTCCAGCTCCACCTGCCTGCCGCACATCTGCAGCATAACGTCAGGTTTTTGAAGCTGCTGCAGACCTTAAAATGACATTTTTGGAAGGGATCCAGGGAGGGTGCATTTATATTTAGCAGAAAAATCAATGAAGAAGCATTTATATGACTTTATTATTATGCAAAACACAAGCAGGGCATACAATTAAAAAGGAGTCTTAGAATGAGAGTTCTCTTCAGGCAAACATTTGATTTGGGGCTGAAAACCAAGTTCATATTTTGCACCAAGTGTAGCAGGTGATTGATTTTATTTAGCTCTGTCAAAGCAGCTTTTGCAAATTACAGAGAAAACCAGGAAGTTAAATAAAGCAAGTGCCAGCAGGAAACACAAATGTGCATGTGAACTATACAGTACAGCTAGCTTCACAAATCTGCTCTAGAGTCAGGCTTTGTAAAAGCCCGGAATTTAACCAGGATTTTGCTTGTGGCCTTTTGCTGGATAAGAACTAGATCAACGCTGACCATTTTGAAAATGCTCCCCAACATGTTGCAAGGCTAACCGGTTTCTCTTGGGGTTGCTTTGTTTAGCCCTTGAGGATTTGGTTATGGAAAACAGATTGAAAAAAAGAACCAAGCTAGAGCTCTTGAAAATCAAGAAAACTTAAGAAATGGTTTTCACTTCTGCCACTGTAAGCTTGAACGTGGCTGGGAATGGGCATGAGGGTAACTCGTGGAAGGCGCTTGTTGAGGCTGACAGTCCCTGGACATGCAGGGCACTACGACATTAGATGACAGGGCGAAGCATCCCGGCCAAGAGGCAACAGCCGGTCCTCTCACCCCGCTGTAGTCACCTCCAGCACCACAGCTATGCAGGATCTCGCTTTTACCTGGTGCTCCCTGACACTGCGGACAAGGGGGAATGAAGGAGAAACGGCGCTGAAACGCCTTTCCCCTGAGCAGAGCATCCCCACCTGCCACACGGTGTTTTCCCTGGTCTCACCAAGTGAGGACGGGTGGATTTGGGAGAGGCACAGTTTAAATCTACTGCGTGGGTGTTGGCCGGCAGTTCATGCCGCATCCACAGATCCCAGGTGATGCCAGAGCACCAGATGTCTTTCTGCTGCGGTGGTTTTGACCTTGGAGCTTATGGCCCATGAGACATCGGAAACTGGTCTGCAAAACTGTTGCAAAAAAGCATATATTCCATGCAGATACATTTTCAGTGTTTTAAATTTTTACACTTGGAGGAAAGAAAGTAAAGCAAATGGAGAACAATAAAATTAATGCTGTAACATTAGAAGTTCAGGCTGATATTCACACTGTTGCCTGTGAATATAGCAACACTGCAGAATAGTCCTTGGATTCAGAAAAAATGAGGAGCCTTAGATTAATAAAAGATTGAGGGCATTAGAGCAAAATCACAGGTAAAATCCTTGTCCTTTCAATGTGTCCCAGGTGGGCCAAGGACTCCTTTCGAAGGGCCTATTTTAATTTACCGGTTAGTAAATGGTTGGTGCTGGTTAACATTATATATCTGTGCTAGAAGATGCAACATCACATAAGGCTTACTCTAAGCATCCTCCTACATGGACTGGATATTCAAAAGTGTCCCTGTATTCCTGAAGTCAAATATTTCATCATGGGACACTGGTCTAAACTGTGCCCCCTTTCAGCCCTGCCATTCCTTCTGAACCATCCAGCCAGGAGGAGCAGAGGGAAATTCCTGTTGAGATGATACCTCCTGCTCCATATCCTAAAGATGTGCTTGGCTGACAAATTAAAGGGGGACTCAGGCAAGAGCTGAGAAGGGCTATGAGGGGTGACCACATCTTGGCTGTAGACTGAAACAGCCTCTATTTTCAGTACATCCAGCAGGACTTGAAAAGTCTAGTGTTCAGCACTTGTACTATTTCAGAAGATTGGCCCCATTCCACATAATTCTAAAGTGATCCTATATTTTGGAGGGCACTAGATAATATTATCTGAAATTTCTAGTTTCTGATGCACCCTTCATGGGCTGAGACCAAAACTCCAAAATGATACAGCAATTTGAAAAATAATTTTGTCCATCTTCTGCCCAGGATTAAGAAAGGAACAGTTTTTAACTATAAACTGTTCAGTTAACATTCATGAAATCGTAAAGCTGCTATAATAAAAAACAGGGTTTTATTTCCAAATGATCTGTTCTGACTTCTGAGATTTGCACTCATTGTAGAGCAAAACATATATGAGCTGTAGGACTTTGCATGCCATGTTAAAAAAAAAAAAAATCTTTTCAGCCTGACTACCATGTAAAGGGACTGAGACTTAAGAGTCCGAAGTGCCTATGCCACTCAAAGTGAGGGCATCATGCATCCTCAAGCAGAGCTGGCCAACTTGTAGGGGTTTTGGTTTGAGATGGTTCTGTGGATCCTACATTGTTCTCAACCCAAGTTTCATAAAAGCCAAAGTTTTTAGAATTACTTGTGATGCAGAGAACAAAATTAATAATAAAAATTAAGGAGGCTGTGTCCGCACAAAGCCATGCTGCTCCACATGGCTGGATCATCCAATCCATCCAGGTCAGGCATCGTAGTCCAGGGTTCAGTGGCTACCTGATGGGCTAGACTGGCCATCCCAAAATCTTGGGTGCCTGGCAGCTGAGGGACACAGTCCATGAACACATTGCAGACCTTCAGGAAACCTGCTCCAGCACTTCCAATTCTGCAGCCACCCCCAAAACACATATAGAAGGAAAACAGCCATTAAAAATAATTATATTTCTTATTAAAGCTGCAGGCCAATTTTACAGTAGGAAACGCAATGCATTTAATAAATATGCAATAATACTGGATTAAACAGGAAAAAATCAAAATAATGACCTGTTCATAGAATGAAAAGTGTTGTACTCTGCTTTCTTTTAATCAGGACTAGGAAATGTGGCTATTAATAACAATTATTAGAGCTTTATGGAGTCTAGGTTTGAATAAGCATGGCATGTTTCTTCAGCATGTTTTCTTTCTAGGGCTTTTAGTCAGACTATATTCCCATTTTAAGTTCCAGGTTCCCATTGAATTATTTGAAATAGAAACTGCATGATATGAATGACTTCCCCTAAAATTAAATTACACCCAGGCTAGCAGTCTTACCTATAAGCAAGCAGTAATATAGATGCATGGGCATGTCATTCATTTTATTGAAGACTTAACCAAGCTTTCTATGCAACTAATGTATACTGTTAGCAGTGTTCACACAGGCATGTAATACTGGCTCTTTAGGAAGAGATCTGGATGAATTCCAGCTTATTTAACCCTTAAAATGTTACTGATCGGCAGGAAAGAGTGGGCACTCCCGATGCGTACAAACTGTTTAAAAATCCACCCCGTCAGGAAACTAGGATTGCATTTAAAATTAAACTCGAATGAGGACAAAAGAATAAACAGAAAGCAAGAGCTAACGTGGTCATGGTGTTGTCCCCATGGGAGGAGGAAGGGGATTTTGGCAGGAGTTGTCCCTCTGCGGTGTGTCAGCAAGACCCTCCTAGCAGCCCAGGCGGTGGGTGCTCTCCAGGCCCATTTGGGTTGTCCCTCTGCCCCGTGGAGCCCCCCATGGCCAGGATGAGCTGGGGAAGGTCATTTAGGCAGCGGGTCTGCACCTGGGGAGGAGGATGCTCAACGCTTTTGGGTGGAGATGCCTCTCCCTCTATGGTCCCACCTGGAAACACCTCTCACACGGCACCCTCGAGCCGTGGTCCCGCTCACCTCAATAAGATCTTTAAGGGGTAATGGTTCCCACTGTATTTCCACTGCATTGTGCCCGCTCAGGCGCCTTATATATATTTTGGTGTGTAGTTCACCCCAAAGCTCTGGTGACGTCGCTTACAGAGGCGTACTTGAGCACTGCCCATGTAACCACATGCCCCCTGGGTCCTGTTCCATGTGCAGACACAGAATAGCCATAATACTCATGTGTGATTTGTTTTTTGAGTACAGTGTATTGCTCTTTTCTGAAACTTTTTCCTTTTTTCTTTCTTTTTTTTTTGTCAACTTTCTGCATTGGCAGAGCATCTTGGGATTGAATTTATGGGTATGGACCAATCATTCCTTTTAGCCTTCAGATTTTAGAGCCTGAGAGATAACCCCTTCCCCCTTTTTTTTTTTTCCCTCCACCACCCTTTTTCAATTCCTAACCAATTTCTTTATGCTTTAGAAGGGATCATACAGCTATAACAACAACCCCTGTGGAAACGTAAGCAGCAATCAGCTCACTGGAATGGTAACAGTGACAGGATAGTGCAGAAACAAAACATTTCAGGGACTACAGAAGTAATCACAAGATACTGTACCTTCATTTTTCTATTGTAATTTCAGCTAGTTTTGACATCTGCTTTTGACAATTTCTTCTAGGCTTTCTGGATTTTGGAAACACTTACTGAATGCCTTAGGCAAAGTGGCTACAGAGTCTAAAAGAAAAAAATTGATAAGCTTGTAATTGGTAAGCCACTCAAAATTCCACAATTCTGCAGTTTTGAGCCCTGATAGCCAAGTAAAGGTTAATGTCTAAATCCAGAGCTAGGGAGCTAAAGCAGATGCATGTACATACGCAGAAATGATACATATATGTGTGTGTGTGTGTTTCTAGGCATGCAAATAAATGCTGACTTGAAAGCCATTTAAGAATTTAAGTAGAAGGCTGCACACAGGCTCTAGATCCTCAAGTCAGAAATATATTCAGTATTCTAATAACAAGTCCATGAGTCCATACTGCACCAAGCCAAGAACATTGACAGTGAGCACCAGTTTTACACGAGAGCTTAAATCCTGTTCACGTATAGACTGCACTTACCAGATAAACATTTAGTAATCAGGGATACATATAATGCATCTCTTGAGTAAGCAGCCAGCAGGAATCCCGCCTGGTTTTAGTTTGGAATTGTCAACGGATTAGAAGAACTAGTTGCTGATCCTTTGCAAAAAAAAAATATTACTTACATACTTATGAAAATGCCCACATGAAATGGCATTATCTTAATCTGTGAACTATAGAACACCCATCATAAAAATGAATTTAAAAAATCCCTCACAAACCAGAGTACTAGAATTATTATTGCAAGATAATAGTAATTCTCATTTTTAAGTACTGGATTGCAGTAGAAGATACATGGCTACATTAATATGTGATGGATTGCATTAAAATCCTAAAAAAAAAGTCTTGAAATTATACTGTCTTTATCAAACTTCATCAGTAGATGTGTAGAATTTTTTTTAAAATATTTTCAACCACTGATTGAAAACTACCTCTTGGAATTGTTTAAAAGATCCTCAGACAATTGTAAGATGAAAAACTTCAAAACAGAGTGAATTAAAGACCTTATATACTATGAATTACATAGAAATTAGAGTGATTGAAATTAATTGCATAGTGTGTATGTTTGAAAGACTGCACATAGGATTTAATATCTTGATGTAGAGCTCATTTTACTAGCATTTTGTAGGAAACGAAAAGAAAGCTTCAAATTATTTTTAATATTTAACAGGCGAAAACGATTTCTGAACACTCACTGCACACACATTTCTCTGCAGGCTTTTCCCCACAGCTGCTATTAATTTCTTCGAAGCACTTTAAGCTCAGTGTGTGTCACATTGCTGAATGTCATTAACGGGCTTTGCAAATGTCACACCAGCCTGGTAGAGACCAGCAACAAGCCCCAGTGGCCCCCGCAGCGCTAGCAAGGTGGTTGAGCGTAACCACCACGCCGCCTTCCCACCATGACTTCCTCCTCCTCTCCCTCCTCGCCTGCAAAAAAAGGAGTTGATGTTTATTTATTCCTTTTTCTTTCATGAGCTAACAGCTGAGAGCATGGCCCACCCCGAAAAGCAAGGACTCGACACGCTGAGAGCATTCCAAATTTACCCAAAAATACCGCTTAGCTCAATTCTCCTATTTCCTGTGACATCCTCATAATACCCCATTTCCATGGCTAACTAATAAGTGCTTTCAGAAGGGGCGAAATGGGAAGGGGCCACGTGCCACTAACTAGCCTAGGTGAGGAGTTATGCTGTATGAGAAATCCCTTCACATTCAGCTTCAGTCTGTTTTTCTTTATCCCCAAGCATTTCTTCACTCTGTTTCCTTCCAGTATTACGCATGCTGTGCCAGGCCTGCAGCTGACTTATCAACCTTAACCTTGTCGTTCCCTGTATTTCGCTGTATTTCATCTCTTCTCTTTTTCTCTCTGTCCTGATTTTGTTTGGTTTGGAGTTTCTGCCCTTTCCCTTCCCCTTTCTTTTTTTTTTTTTTTAAAAAAAAAAACTTTCTGTCCTTGGATTTATGATTTGTTTTCTTTAATACATTTTTGCAGCATCCTAGTTTTACCAAACTCACTTCTTCTCCCCCAACCCTTGTTAATAATCAGTGCTATTAATTTTGTCTTATGGTGCTCATGATCTGTTTGTCGGTGTTTTGGTTTGCAGTGGGGTTGGCTTGTAGGAAGAATTCTTTCAAGGGTAAGGTGCATTGTATCAGAGAAATTAAGATTTCTTTTCATTCGCTTGTTGGTTTCTTGGAAGATTTTCCATTTGCCCTGAATCTTGGGCAGCAATAGCTGGTTTGAGACTGGAAAATCTTGATGGGCTCAAACCCACGTGATATCTAGCACATCTCAGCAGTGGGTATTGACTAGTGCCGGCACTGGCGCATAGCCATGCAAGAACAGTTGGTCATGCCATTTATTGAATTAATTAGCAGGTTTCCACATGAATTGCAGTGCTCGACACCATATTTCTGAAGCAATAGCTGCAGCAGCCTTGCTACCATGTTAGGAGTTATAATAGACACCAACCACCTTTATTACCCCAAAATCTGACGTAACAGCGAAATTTCAGGGGTTTAACCCTTTGCTGACTGGAGATCCTGGGCTCAGCTTTTAGTGAAGCGAATCTTTTAAGTTCCCAAGCCTGGACAGAGATTGGTGGCACATGTGTGATGGGCAATACCCAGCACATAGAGATGATCTACCTACCTTGTGGAGGTCTGCCCCATAAGCCTTGTATGTTCACGTGAGAAGAGATAGGCCAAGGCAGCAGTAACCTAGATCTTCCCAAGAGGAATCATGCAAGCATTTATCTCCATGATAACATGAAGCTATGTGGCATTTAATCTTCTTTTTTTGATTACTTGTTGGTATTCCTGCTGTGGTCAAAATTGTGCTATGGCCTAATGACACCCTCTAGTCTGCTTGCTCCAGGGCAAATTTACTGGACTGAATACTTAATCAAAAACAAGACACAAGAAAAACTCTAGACAAGTCACCCATTTTTGTCCTAAAAACAGGAATGAACATCCACATTCATTTAGCTAACTCTTGTGTCAACACAGAGCATGTCTCCAGTTCATGTAACATTTCCCTAGTACAACACACAGTGGCGGGTTTTTTCAAGCAGGAATGCACGAGTAGCTCCAATCCAAACATTACTGGTGCTACCACCTCCTTTATTAGAGTGAAATATCTCTTATGAATGAGATCATCAGCCTTGTGTAACAACTTCTCCTCACTGAGTAAGTTGCCACTCTAGATAGAGCATTTCCTTTGCTAGGAATGAAGAGATGTGAGTAGAGAGCCAATATTTCTCTGATACAAGGCATTGTTAGTTGTTGATACCACTGTGTTTTTGTGGGGCACTGGAGAAACAGTCTGACTTTTACAATCAGATCTCAAAACTTTGTTTCACTGCCATTGGTGATATAAGTACAAGCCAAGCTCATGTCTCAAATGTAGAAGATATTTTGAAATCTCTCCTGTAAAGACCACTGAGATATAAATTGACATGAGGGCAAAGGGGGCATTGGATATGAAAACAAACCAAAAGAAGAAAATCAGAAAATAATTTGATATCAAGGCCCATAAAATTGGCTTTTATTCCAGCAGTCTTTGCAAGAGAAAATCTTCCAAAGTGTTTGCAAACTCATGTTTTTACTTTAGTGCATTGCATTTTTATTTCCAGAAAATGCTGAGTGTTTGTCAACCGTAGATTTCTTACATATTATTTTTGTTAATATTAAGAAAAAAAAAAAGCAGATTACTTCTGACTTTATTTGGACGGATGCTAACTAGTCCCCAGTGTTTTGCTAAGAGCTTAATTTATAGCCCTGCTCTTCTCGCAGTCCAAAATGAGTTTGCCCGAAGTGTTGATGGCTGTGTTTTGGTGTGACTGTGTGAATCTGTGCCGTGGTGTGTAGCATGCCAGACGTTCACCATGTGCTTCTTGCTGAGCCGCTCTCCATGTTGTGACCTTCTCTGTTTTTGTCCCTTTCTAGAAGCTGAGGAACTGTACCAGAAACGGGTGCTGACCATAACTGGCATTTGCATTGCTCTTCTAGTAGTTGGCATCATGTGTGTGGTGGCCTACTGCAAAACCAAGTAAACTTTTCTCATTCTTTTAATATCTGTGATCACTGGCCAGGGCTTTCCCAGTTGACTGTAGTTCTTACTCTTTTGAGAATGAAGTTGTAATCTGAGTTTCTCCAGACTTAAGTCAAAGAGAAAAACATATGACTGAAATACTTTTGTCTAAGCCAGGTGGGTACAAGTGTCTATGTCAAACAGCAGTGCAAAAATGACAGAGATATCTGGCACATTTCTCACCTTTTGAGTATAGAATGAGTGAATTTGCTGACTTGCAATTCTTCATTTTTTATACATCCATACTTTCTCCAGCTGAAAGGGAGCAAATCCTAACATTGAAACCATGTTGCTATCCAGCAGTAAATTTTAACCATCAATCTAGTTGTTTTGTATTTGAGAGCAAAGTTAACAGCAGCAAGAGTTAATAAATACCAAAAAACTGAACAGAAAAGTGCTCCCAGTGCAGAATGTGCAATTAAATGCATTCTGTGATGTCTCTATAAATTATTGGGGGGAACTCTCAAACATGCACGAGGTATTTTGGACCATAAATCCTACACAGTATCAGCAAGATATGTGCTGGCAAATGTGCTGGCTGCTTTTATAAATCTCCCCACCAAAACACAAAACAAACTTACCGTAAATCTTACACATTTGTGTAAATCTGTTGATTTATTGTCATGATTTGCAGTTGGTTTGGGTTTCCTTGTAAGGTTTTCCTTCAAGCCCCACCAGTAACTGATGCAGTGGGCGAGGGAGCACATAGCAGTTGCCCCCCTTTAGGTGCATACGTAATGCTCCCAACCAGAAGCTTTCCACCAGTGGTCTGCTGGGAGTTAGGAACCACTGAAAAAGTAATAAAGAGATCAGCTTTCGCTTTTGCAAATGACAACTGGCAAGCCGGGGCAACTAAGCAAAAACTTTTGTGATCCAAACCCAGAAACCCAGGGAAATCCTGCAATGGGCAGACGAGAACACGCTGAAGAGCATGAAAGGTCTTAGATCTTGTGGGTCTCTGTGCAACAGATGCTGCTGAGAAAATGCTAAGATCTTCTAGCACTAGGTCTTGATTCAGACGTGCTTTATTTGCAAATCAATCACCTTAATAAAGAGACTCCACAGAATAAGTGAAGCACACATTCACTTTCTCATTATTCTTTCCTCTCAGTTTCCCTGAGTTCCACAGTTTTTAGTTAACTTTCATTAGCTAGAGGACAGATGTCACACATGGAAGCATGGAAAATGCAAGTATATGGATCACTGAAGGTAAAAAATATTGTGGATTCCTAGGGACAGATTCCCAGGCAACAGATACTAGGCTTTGGGCCCATAGGTGATGGACATCATGTGTCTAATGTGATGGCTAGCTAGTTGTAGCATAGTTATTGTCCAAAGACAGATCCCACACAGCCCAGAGAGTGGCTCACATGGGGACAGCAGCAGTCTCAAGGCAGCAGTGGGTGCGAAAACCATTCATACGGAGTCACATAGATTAACTGTCATCCTCTCTCCAAGCACACATGTACTGAGTGTAAAAATACAGCGTGTCAAGCAATGTTTTCTTTGTCTTTAAGCTTCCCTGGCTATCGAGCGTCAACATTTTTGTAGTTCTCTCTCCCCCTCCATTCTGGCAAGCCTGAAATAGTCCCCTTGAGTTCAGAAAGGGATTGACAGTGGTTATATCCTTCAGTGTCCTTTCCTGCCAAAAATATCTGCATTTCTGCATACGGCTTGGGGAACTGTGTGTGTATTAGCTCTTGCCACAGCCAAGGTCATACGCACTCTGCAGTGCATTGGAGCCTGCATCCTCCTTTTGTTTCCATGGATCCTGTGGCAGGATGGTGGACATTTTCCAGTTTAATCAGACAAAAGTGGGGAATATTGATAAATTAAGTGTGAAACAGAATAGCAGTATCCACAGTGACTTACTCTGATTTTAAATCTATCTACTGCATTTTGCATGGCTTCCACAGTTTTAGATGTTAGTATGCTGCAACCTTTGTTGCTGACAGCTCCTAGT
Source organism: Tinamus guttatus (assembly GCF_059628265.1). NCBI lineage: Eukaryota > Metazoa > Chordata > Aves > Tinamiformes > Tinamidae > Tinamus > Tinamus guttatus. Next base: position 383,371 of record NW_028288633.1, read on the forward strand.
GATGTCCTAAAGGTTCTCCTGGGGAGATCCCAAAGGGTCAGCAATTGGGAAAGCAGCAGTTCAGGTCTGGGCACAAGAAGCATCCACGTCAGCAATGGCACTGGCATGGAAGATGGATGGGTCTGCTGAATGCATTAACAGCCCTGACGTCCATCTGGTAATCATTCGGTTCCAGAGTTAATCTGATGTTGCAGAAAGGAAATCTTTCAGGGCTGCCAGGCAGCCTGCAGACTCAGGCATGCCTTGCACACTCACTCACTTTGCACTTGGGAAGCTTCACTACCTTGTCTTCTTTAACACTTTTAAATGGAAGCTGAAGCTCTGGAGTGCAGTACTGCCATAGGGGACAAATGCTACAAAAAAATGTCTGTCCACAGTATCTCAGATGGCCCTAGTCTTGGTGGCTTTGTCATTAACATATGTCTTGCTCTACCTGAGAGAACAGAAAAAAAAATGCAGAAATAAGCATTACTCAATGAGGTATCAAAAATGTGACTCGGCCTTGGAGAGGATGTCACAGTGATGATAGGTTAAAATCCCTGACCCTCTTCCATTCGAATGCAGAGCAGCACTCCTCATGAGATGGAGTGCAGCTTGGAAATGTCTTTTTTCTTCCTCTAACTTTTTCATGTCCCTCTGGGGTCTGCTGACTCTTGGAAGGGCTCCCGCACATCTTTCTCCCTCTGCAGGTCCCCACAGCCCCAGCTGCAATTAGATCTGAGGTGTTAGGAGTTACTCTGAGACCTTGCAGCAGTGGGGGAAGTGTTGGCAATAGAGTGCTTTTATATTAGTGTTATCATCATCTTCATCATCATCATCACACTGGAAGGTGCAGCTGCTTTCCTTTGTCCATTAAGACCATTCCTGTGTTCCCCATGCAGGAAGCAGAGGAAGAAGTTGCACGACCGCCTTCGGCAGAGCCTGCGCTCAGAGAGGAACAACATGGTGAACATGGCCAATGGTCCACACCATCCCAACCCACCGCCAGATAACGTCCAGCTGGTCAATGTAAGTTTTACTGCCCGTGTTCAAGACTAAATTGCTTGAGCCATGGTAAAATTTGTCCCACAGCTTTTAAATTTGTAATTTGCAACTGCCTCAGACTGGTGACTGGTATCTCTTGATTTTCTCTACACAGAATCATTTAGAAGTAAAGCCATAAACATGCAATAAAAAGAGAAGTATTTCCACAAATCGTCAGTTTATTGGTGCATGTAGTAGTACTACAACTGAGCTTTTGAGCTAGAACACCAGAAGCAGCAAAAATGCTTCAGAAAAAATAATTGAATAAGAGCACTGGACTAGGACTGAGTGTGTGCAAAGGGGTCTTTTATTTCAAGCAGATATTGCCTTATTCTTCCTACTGGCTTGATGATTGGTTCCTGGCTTGATGGTTGTTGACTAGAGCAGGCCACCTTTGATCTGGAGTACAACACCATGAACTCATGCTTCAAGCTTTGAGACACCATGGGCATCCAGGGAACGGGGCTCACTGTATTCCCAGTTCCTGTAGTCCTCCAAAACAAGCTTCTCATCCAAAACAGGAATGACAATATGGGACTTTTTAATGAGGAAGACAAAGAAGTTAGGTGCCATTAACCAAAATATTGTGTAAGAAAAAAAGTAACAAGGAGTTAAAAAAAAAAAAGAAGCTTCAGGAGTAAAAACCTGGATGAAAACCTCACGTGGATAATAGCACAGGATCCGTGCTTGGCCGGTGAGGTGAGGCTGGGGCAGCTACTCCACCAGCATCCCTCCAGCAGTGTCAGAACAAGGCGCCAAGCAGGCTCCCACTCATGGCCTGCACCGCCTCTCGGAGCGCCAGGGCTCACCGCGTGCTCAGCTGCCTCTTCCTTTCCAGCCTTCCCTGCCGGAGCCCCGTGTCCAGGGAGGAAGTCAGCTTCCTGCCGCCTCGAGCTGCCCCTGCTCTGCTGCTCCCCCGTCACGTAAATATTAGGGACGGCTCGGCGCAGGGGTGAGGCCTGGCGCCGGGAAGCCGATGGCAGCGCTCCCACTGCCCCTGGCTAAGGCCAAGACGCGTTTTCAGGAGAGCTCGACTTCCAGCATCTCCCCCACACAGTCAGGGCGTTAAAAGAGGGGAAAGCAGGAGTTCCCACTGAGAAGAGAGGGGCCCACCAGCAAACAGCCTTTCTGCTGAGCCCAGAGGAGACGCCAGAGAAAGCCTGTGCAGGAGGCTGGGTGCTGCACCTCCCTAGCCCCATCTGCACAGGGCTTTGGGGCCCTCACTGATGAAGAGTAGGTCTGCTGTGGTGGCTCACTCCTGTGAGTGGTATCCCTTGGCACTGGAAACAGCCATTTCCTGGCCAGATTCTTAGAGTGCAATGAACAAATGAATTAATTAACTACTGCTGTGTTCCCCATCAGAGAATAGTGTTTTTGATGTATGTGGTAGCAATGGGTGGATTGCCTTTCCAAGTCTATGTCCATGAGGACTTCTCGTTTTCTTGTAACATATGCATGTTGTTTATAGCGTGGTTGGGACGCAGGCCTTCACTAATTTCCTCATTTGTTCCCTTCTGTTTTCAGTTTAGAGAAGTGTGCACAGAGTTGTATATGAATGTGCTGAAGTGTGCTTGGGTGACAAAGCTTGTGCTGTGGTGTCTGTAGGAAAAACAGTCATTGTGAAAAGAGCAAACAGTAAGAAATATGTCTGCAGATGTGCTGTGAATTCCAGCCTGTAAACCTGTGATTTGTCTGGTTATTTTTTCAGCAGTACGTTTCAAAAAACGTAATCTCCAGTGAGCATGCCGTTGAGCGAGAAACAGAGACTTCGTTTTCCACAAGCCACTACACCTCAACCACACATCACTCCACGACAGTCACCCAGACACCCAGCCACAGGTACTGGGGTGGGGACACAAACTGCACCTGCACCTATCCAGACATTGTAAACCCAGAAAATATATGCTCCCTCTCATATGGTTTTAATTTTATGGTGTGATGGTCTTCGAAGTCATGTCTAACTGATTGTCTTTTTAGGTAGCTGAAAACAGTTTTGCTCATTGAATGGCATTCCAGTAGTGATATTGGGAATTTTAATATAAATTTTAGCATGAATTTGTATGGATTTTGGTTGTGATTTCTAGTGTGAATTTTCAGTGACAACAACTCTTTTGTTTTAAAGAGTGGTCACTGCTCCTGATGGCTGGAAACCCTCCTTCTCCTCCCCTTTACCCAAGCATGCATAATCATCTTGCTGCACTTGGGTTCACACAACTCGCAAAATGCTGGAGCCCCAGTTCAGAAGAACCTTCTAGTTTCCTCTCACAGTTTCTCCTAAACCCCTCCTAAACTGCTGGTCCACATTCTCCTGGTTCGCATGCAAAACCAAACCACCGTCTCATGCCTCCCTTTCTCTCCTTCTCCAGTTGGAGTAACGGCCACACCGAGAGCATCCTCTCTGAGAGCCGCTCTGTGCTGGCGAGCTCTTCCATGGAAAACAGCCGGCACGCCAGCCCCGCGGGGCCTCGGGGACGCCTCAACGGCATCGGCGGCCCACGGGAGAGCAACAGTTTCCTCCGGCATGCGAGAGAGACCCCTGACTCATACCGAGACTCTCCCCACAGTGAAAGGTACTGCAACCATCTGATTCATAAAGAGTGGTTTAACATCTTCCTTTCCTGCCTTTTCCACATTGCAGGCAGCGAGTCACATTTGGATAAGGTCCACCAAGGACCTTATGAGGATAAGGTCCACTTGTCAGAAATTTTGACTGGAAAGTACACAGTTTGCAAGCCAAGAGAAGCCAGGCCATTATTAAATCAGGAGTAATTACAAGCAAAGCCAGCTGGGAGTTTTCCAGCAAAATAATTTTTTCCCAGAAAAGGCTGGTACATTGATACCTATGGTGTGCCTTGAAATAGATTGGTTGAAAGAAAGCTTTTACTGGAAAAGTCTTCTCACCATCAAAAACTCTCTTCAATATTCTCAGTCTTTATTTTACTACTCTGGGGCCATCTCATGCTTTTGAAATAAAAACCCAGCCCAGGGTTTTGATCCCAGCAATCAAGAGAAGACAAACCATTACTGGATCGGTTCTTTGTACACTGTGAAATTGCAAGGAGTTTGATCTCGTGGGAAGTCCTTGACATCAAAAATATAGTCAGACAGACCCCAGGAAGACTGATTGGTATAGGAGACATATTGTTGGTTTCCAGAAAAATGACTGTGCAAGTGGAGCAGAAGTCATTTGCATGGTGTTACCACCACTGCACAAAGAATTGTGTATCAGCAGGGCAATGAACCATGGCTGCGAGCTCTCCAAGTGGGACCATGCTAAGCATCATGAATCCAGCCCTCTTCTTGCTGTACATTTCTTGTGAGAAAGCAACTGTAATTTGCCATGGAATTTAATTTTCAGGAAATGTGGCTCACATGACATAAACAGCCATGGCCCCAATCCAGGAGAGCACTTAAACACATGATTAACTTTTAATCATGTGAGTAGTCCCACTGAAAACAGTGTGATTACTCATATGGGTAAAGCTCAGCATGTACTTAAGTGCTTTGCTGGATCAGGCCCTGTGGCAGTAAATATTGTGTTGTCTTTTGCTTGGGATCCATGTGGGTTGCACTGCCACAAATCTGCAGAGGATGTACGTTATACCTTAGCATACTGGGGGCTTTGCAGGTAAAGAGCAAAGACAGTTTGCCCAATTTCTTGATTTCCTTGAGTAGCTGAAGCAGCGCTATGATATAAACTTTGTATATTTTAGGGGGGAAAGAGCAAGGTGTGCCTTTCCATTTCAATTAGGAGGAAGACGGCTTTTCATAATTTACTGCATTTCTTGAAGATTACATTACAGAGGAGAAAGAGCAGCATTTCTGCGGGAATTCACCAGGCACTGTTGGCTTAGCCTGTGCCTTAGATTCAGAATACAGAATATATTTCCCTGGGCATTGAATTAGGCCTCATCTATTTTTAGCATGCAGGAAATACATGGCAGATTATTTCTTAGAGATGGATTGCATGTATGCATGTGTATGTAAGGGATAAAATGAGAGTTATTTGCTACTAAAATGACTCTGAAACATAAAAGAATGTGCAAGCTAATGAACGGTTTCCTGAAGCAATCAAACGTTGCTGTGCAGTAAATTAGTAAATCATGGCTGCATTCCTTCTACCCTCCAGTCCTCTGAAATGCTTAAGAAATTTGAAATAAAATCAGAATAGACTTTAGCAGACTGTGTCACATTCTTCCATTGGAACCCGTGACATGAGTGGAGTCATCTCTGATTTTGAAATCTGAATTTTTGAAATACCATCTCTGCTGCAGAGGCTGGATTATATGATGGAGTTAGCAGTGTCTGACTAGCTAATGTCTGTCAACAGAGTGTGGATACACTCTGAGCCCCTTTCAGTGCACCAGCTTGGTACACCTCGTTTGCCATAAGGAGGATTAAAACTACTGCTTTTTAGCCTTCCCTTTGGGATAGGCTTGGGATAGAGCTGCGGATGTTTAGCTCTTCTGTATCAGCTCAAAGACAGTAGTTAGGAAAAACTGTCCCATTACAGTGTGTGAAAATATACCAAAACTGTATAAATGCAAAATGTTATGCATGTATGAATGTATGAATACTTTTACTGTGATGGAAGAGAATAGCACTGAATACATTCAGCAAACTTTGATCTTCCTGACACGCTGGAGTTCAGCTAACCTTGTTCCATTAAGGCACTATGCCCACTGCCATGTCAGCTGGGGAAGTAGAACGATTCAAAATTGTTAAAATGATGAAAGATCACTAATGTGTGGGAGAAAAAAATAAAAATATTTTATTCATTCAATGCACAGACCTGCCAATTCACCTTTGCTTTCTCTGATGGCTAGTTTGATTAATTCTTGGTGACTAGCTCAATTAATTTCCATGCCTAACTCCAGGATTTTTGTTAATTTTATTAATTTATTAATGTTCTGTTTCTCAGTTCCTATAAGTCTGTGTACATCTATTGAAACCTTTTTACCCTATATCACATCAGTTCAGGATCTGTCCTTGTCTATCTGATAACTCTGTTTTACTCAAGAGGAATAAGTGAACTGAATCAAGCAAAGTTGGATAAGAAATATGAATTCGTTTTTTTTTTCATAATTTCGGACTCAAATAAATAAATCACTAATGAAAAACTAAATAACTTCATCAACCATAGCCCAGCATCCCATTGGGGTTCTTATTGTGGGAGAGCTTTGAAAGATTTTAAATTAGGACACAGCTGAAATTCAAGCAGGTGAACTTTGGATAAGAGGGAAAACAAAACCAAGCTATGCGAAATGTCTAGTTGGGCGCTGTGCCTTTGACCAAAGATTTTCAGGCAGACCCTGCCTGTCAGGAAACAGCATGACTTCATAGCATCTCACAGAGTTGTACTAATTCAAACCAGCTGAGAGTCTTACATTTTTTGTCTTCTTCCCCTGAAAAAAAAAAAACTCTATGATGGCACTGGAGTGCCCCTTTCAAAAATCGCCTTCAACCACTACACTTCCTACAAGGAATTGTGAAGGGATTGGGGCAAATTTTGCAGAGAGAAGCTAGATAGCCCTCTGTGTCAGCACTTGTTCCCACAGGAGGGTGGATTATGCTTCATATTTAGGTTTATGAAGCTATAGCTCAGCATTTGTGTGGAGTTTGCATCCCGGTCCCCAGCAGAACAGGCAAGGAAACCCTTGCCAATATGCAATAATGCCAGTAATAATAACAGTGCTAATAATAATAATAACATTAATCCTCCAAAACCTGAAGGAAAACTCAAAAAGATCATATTGCATTGAGGCAAAAGCTGGCATTTAAAAAGAAAAAAAAAAAAAAAAAAGAAGGTCTATTCCATGTTGTTTCAAGACCAGAACAGTGTTGCAAGGCATGGCACACTCCATGAAGATGGTTTAATGAGTGTTCAGGCAGAGGCTTATTACAATTTGCCAGGGAAGGGACCTCCGGTTGCTTTTGAAAACTCAGCCCAGTGAGTTTCAGTGTCAGGGGGACCACCTCTATCCTTTAACCTCCCTGCACACACACTGGATCACTGAGCCTCAGGCTCGGGCAGAGCAGTCATGTTTCTTTGTCCAGGGGCCAAGACAACCAGCCTACAAGGCATGGAGCAGTACAGAGCTGTTGGGACAATGCTGCAAATCCTTCTCCAGCTGGTGATTAAAACTGGCAGAATCCAGCCTTATTTTTTTGGACAAATAGTTTGCTAAGGCTGAGACAGTCTAGTTGCCGGAGGCGAAGGGAGTGAAGCCCCACAAGGACTGTCCCTTGGTTCCCTGCCTTTCCTTTCCTCCTGTTTGCTTCCATGTGTCTCTAGCCCTGGGCAAATACTGGCCTGAAGTGCTGCTGCCTTTTGTTTCTGTCTGTCCTCTAGGCTCTGAATCCCATTCCTGGCTTTATTCCAGTAAATTATTCTGGCAAATAATCATCTCCCTGGCTCATCCCAGACAAACTGACCTGGCAGGTTTGCCGTGCTCCTTTTGCTCTCAGGTTTTGTATCTCAGAGTACCAGAAGATAGTGGTTTCTTAGGCTCACATGCTGTAGGACTCATAATGATTATCTTGGGGTCACCAGCTTCTGTGAGGATGCTAGAGATCCCAAGAGAGACTTCTGCCTCTTCCCTCCACAGTCCACATGAGCGGCCACATTTATGTGTCACCACCTAGGTGACTGCAACCCCTTTTTGTGTCTTTTCTCAAGGTATGTCTCAGCTATGACCACACCAGCTCGCATGTCACCTGAAGATTTCCACACGCCGACTTCTCCCAAGACTCCCCCTTCCGAAATGTCTCCGCCGGTTTCCAGCTTGACCATGTCCGTCCCTTCGGTGGCGGTGAGTCCCTTTGTGGAAGAGGAGAGACCCTTGCTGCTGGTGACGCCGCCGCGGCTCCGGGAGAAGTATGACCACCACCTTCAGCAGTTCAACTCCTTCCACCACAATCCTGCCCACGAGAGCAGCAGCCTGCCGCCCAGTCCTCTGCGCATCGTGGAGGACGAAGAGTACGAGACCACACAGGAGTACGAACCAGCACAGGAGCCTCCAAAGAAACTCGCCAACAGCCGGAGGGTAAAAAGAACAAAGCCCAATGGCCACATTTCCAGCAGAGTGGAAATGGGCTCCAACACAAGCTCTGGGAGCAGTAGCTCTGAGAGCGAAACGGAAGACGAGAGAATAGGCGAGGATACACCTTTCCTGAGCATACCGAACCCCATGGCCACGAGTCTGGAGCCGGCCACCGCGTACCGGCTGGCCGAGAGCAGGACTAACCCGGCGAATCGCTTCTCCACTCCGGAAGAGTTGCAAGCAAGGTTGTCCAGTGTAATAGCTAACCAAGACCCTATCGCTGTATAAAAAAACATAAACAAAACACATAGATTCACATGTAAAACTTTATTTTATATAATGAAGTATTCCACCTTTAAATTAAACAATTTATTTTATTTTAGCAATTCCGCTGATAGAAAACAGGAGAGGAAAAAAAAAACTTTTATAAATTAAATATATGTATGTACAAATGTGTTATGTGCCATATGTAGCAATTTTTTACAGTATTTCAAAAATGGAGAAAGATATCAATGGTGCCTTTATGTTATGTTATGTTGAGAGCAAGTTTTGTACAGTTACAATGATTGCTGTCCCATAGTATTTTGCAAAACCTTCTAACCTTTAGTTGTCCTAGCTTTTGTGCACTGCATTATAATGACTGGATGTATGAGTTGCAAGAATTGCAGAAGTCCCTCTGTTTGCTTGTAGTAGAATTCCCAAAACAAAAAGCCCTGTAATGGCACTCCCACTCTACCCACCAGAAAAACACAAAAATACAAAAAAAAATCAAAAAAGGTAAAAAAGAACAAAAACAAGTTTTCTTCTATAAGAAGTTTTATTTGCTTTTCGTATATGAAATGAGTTTTGTCTGCTCTATGCCAGCCGAAAGGTTTGCTTCATTGAGCACGGGGATAAATGTAGATAAAGCAGCATGCTACTATTAATTACAGCAGGATAACAAAAAACCTGCATTAAATAATGTTACTTATAGAAAGAAAGTAATACTGTGATTTTAAACCAAATATATTATTAATCAGAGGTCAGCTTATACTCACTAGGAGCTGTCATTTCATTATTTTCCAAATATTAATTGTTCTAGTTATCCCTTAGGAAATGGGTTCATGTTAGCTGAGGCTTTGAACCCAATACTGTATTTAAAAAAAAAAGAAAAAAAAAAAAAAAAGGATTTCTATTAGTTTAAGTTAATGGGGCAAATACTATAGCAGATATCTGTAACCAAACAAGGAAGAGATCTAGCTGGAAAACAAATGCCACTAATAAAAGTGCAATCAGTTTTCACCTCTATTTTTAATGTTCATTTTTAATAGATTATTTACCCTTTTGTTTCCCCTCAATTTTCTCCCCTTTCTTCCTCTCCTCAAAAAAAAAAAAAAAAAAAAAAAAAATTAGAACCCTGACAAGCTTCTAGCAATAACTTGTTAGCATTGCTGTTACAGTAGTAAGAGCCATTCCTGGACACAGAAGTGACTTTCAGGGGAGAACTGATTTGCCGAATGGTTTGAGAGCATACACGGTAGGAAGGACATGGCAGAAGAATGGAGTTAATTTCTAGTCGCCTTTATTGGTTCAACTATTTGAGAGGAGAGGAGGCAAGGCTGATGCAAAGCCCATTTATGAAGGCAAGCACACCATGAGGGTCACAGCCGTACTGTGCATAGGTATCTGCTACGGATGTTCATATGACCAGTGATGGCCTTAGAGTCTTGGGCTGGCAATGGACAAAGTGCTGTCAGTACTGGAACGGTTGCACCCTTTCGGATAGAAGCAAATGGCCTCTTTTGCACTGAATTCCTATCAGTTTAGTCAGGGTCACTCTGCCTCTTCTCTTCGTTTGATTTTTGTTGTATGTTCAGTTGGCACAACACAGACTCAGGATTGATGTGGAAAACAAATGTTTTGCCTGGACTCTGGGGATTCTGAAAATGAGAACATATGTTCTACAGGTATTACTGGACTCTACATAAGAGCCATGTCAAGAGAAATTTCAGCCAAACTACACTCATCCTTTGGGCCACGTTCTGGTCCCAGTTAAATGAAGATAAATAAGTCAAGGAAGTTTTGTCAGATGTAAACCAGAGGAGCTAAGGTCTTGACTCAGTAAATTGTTTGAGCATATGCTTATGTTAATCCCAGCAAAACGTATCTTCAGCATGTGCTAGATTCCCATTGACACATGGCGGGTATGCATGAAGTTAGGCATGTGCTTAAGGGTTTTGCTGAACAAGGTGTCCTATAGATTTGGGAGCTAGTGGCAAGGTCTAGTAAATGAAGCTGTTGATCAGGGTGATGAAAATCAGTGAGTTGGTCACTGTATGGGCCAGTGATTGTCATGCTAATAAGAGTGCGGAGGAGTTTATTTGACTGTGAGAACGAGCAGCAAATGAAAATACTTTAGAAAAGGTAGAAAATGATGACAAAGTTGGAAACTAGGATGTCGGTGTAGGAAGCCAAAGACTGGCTAACTCAGTTTTGGCCTACATAATGCCCGAAACAGTACTGCTTGTTTGAGAAGCCTCTGAGAGACTGCAGTTTGTCACCTTCATACTGCCAGGACTCAAGTCCTCTCTTGTCATTTTCCCCTACGTGGCATGTAGTTGACTGCAGCTTGCTTTTGCATTCCCCCAACCCCTAAACAAGAGCCCTCTTCAAATTCCTGATACAATATACTCATTTTCATCTCTTTAATCAAGTCTATCCATTAGACTTGCATTCCCATGCATACCTCCCCAGTCACTCTGCAGCCCAGCAGTATAAGAGGATCGGGTAGACTTTCCTGATGCCTATCCAGCTGCAGAACACAAGTTTCCAGTAAGCTTGTGCTGTTGACTTACCAGAGGCTCTTAAAAATACATTCTTTCAATACAGTCTTTTATATCTCAGATGCTTACAGAACGCTTACAAAACAGACAAGACTGAAAAAGGATGGCAGAGAGAGAAGCAATTTGTCCAAAATCACTCATCTTAGTGGCAGAGTAGAGATTATTGCCCAGGGCATTTGTTATCTCCTCCAGTATAGATCACCCATGGGGTCAGCTCACATTGAGGTGACTGTCACCATCTAGACAGGATGGGGAGGAAATTTACTTCAAAGTGGAGTAAATTATTTGAATTTACCGAAACTGTTATTGACTATAGAGGGCCGACAGAAAAGGGAGGAGCCACTGCATATCTGGAGTTGTACCTGTGACATCTGTTTAGCCTGGCTCTAGCGCAAAATGTCACACCTCTCCTGTTGCAGTGCCTCCAAGTCAAAGTAGTGTCCAAGCTCCTACTCCTTCCCCTACACATGGTAGTGCACTATAGGGTATAAGCTAGCTTGAAAGCTGGGGCCTTCAAATGGACCTAAGACCAAAGAAATACAATTGGGGATCTGGCAGCCTGAGCCCTTAGGTCTTTGGGGAGAACCCAGCCTTACAGTACAATTCATGCAACAGCGAGCAACAGGAGTTTCCCTGGCTTGGCACTCACTGAACTGGGAGCAGAACGTGGCCCCATCACCTCTGCACTTACTTTTAGCATATTGTGGGAATGATAGGCATCCGATTCAGCCAAGTCCTCACCCCAAAGTCAGCAGCTTTATATGGACCCAGGTTCTGCTGACAGGCTGCAGCCAGCCCGTGCTGGGCTTGACACTAGGGAGCAAACTGCACGTAGGGAGCAGAGCCAGCAAGTCCATAAGGGACCGGCCAGCTCCTCTATTGGGGATAATTGCTCCATTTCCCAGACCTCTGTGCTAGGGCCTTTACCCTCGGGCCAGCACTGTGTAATCCTTGCCAGCCTTTGGCTGAGAATCACGGCAAGGAGAAATGTGCTTTGAAGAGGGGTAAAGTATTACAGAGGCTGTGAAGTTACTCAAATTGTTGTGGTTTCCATGTTATTTAACTTAGATAGGTTTTCTCTGTGTGTATGAGTGTGCGTATGTATGTGTGCGTGTGTGTATGTTTATATGCAGAAATTCTCCATGATTAAAAGGCTCCCTTCAAGGGTGCGTAGTTGGAAGATGCCGTGCACAACCCGGCACAGCTTGCCTGTTTAGCTGGTGTTAATCAGTACAGCAGCACACACATTTTCACCAGTGGAAAACTTAATCCTTCCTCTTGGCTCAGCCATTCCCTTCCTCATCTGGGCCACCTCAACAATCCCTGGACTGAGAGAAAAAAAATCACTGACTTTATCAGGAAAACAGTGAATCTCCTTCTCTTTCCAGTCCTCCAAAACAACCCTGCATCTCCCTGCTTCTCTCCAGCCGCCGAATCGTCACACACATCACGAGCAGTTACTTGTGCATCCCGGATAGCAGCTTGTGTTCCCTCAATGGACACATCTCCGGCAGTCGAACATAAGCAAAGCCGCTTCTCAGTCCTGCAGCGTGGCTACATACCAACAACGTGGACTTACTTCTGATTATAAAAAAAAAAAAACACACAGTACCTATGAAATGCTGCAGAGAAAAGCAGACAAAGAATACGGCCACATATCATCATTTGTAATTCTCTGCTCTACTGTACATGCATCCTGTACATACTTGGATGTTTTCTTCATCATTTACTGTCTTTATGGATTATGTGTTAAAAGAGGGTCTCTTAGTTTATTGTGTAACACTGTAAATAACATAATGTCCTTTATTATTTATGCATAGTCATCTAACATGCAGAGAAAGTTATCCTCATATTATTTTAAGATATATGTCAAAAATATGTTGCATTTTTCTCTTTGCTTTGAAAAATATTATGTATCCTCTTTTCCCCCCTCTTTTCCTTTAAGAAAAAAAGAATGCTAATTTATTGTTCAGACGAGATAAAGGGGATGTATCTGAAGGCAAACTGTTCAAAGAACATGCCATGGAAGCCACAAGCTACTGATAAACTAAAGAATTTATTATCCCAAATACAAAGCAATAAGTAATTGTTGATTTATTTAAGGTTTTGTTATTCATTTACAGTAAAAGAGGTGCTGGAATAAATTGCTCGTGTGATGTACTGGCCCAGCTGCTCAGCAGACTGTGTCAGGCCACCAGCCATCACCTTTCTGGATCCAAATGCTATTGTAGCAGGTCTGGTTTTGTCTAGCTCCAGAAATTTTTTTTTCTGGATGTTATATGCTCTATGTGCCACATCTCACTCAGTTTTCTAACATGTACCTATGGAGGTCTCTGACAGACACTCTTTGTTTCTAGGTACAAAACTTATAGTTTCTTAAACCAGAATGGTTAAGATTACACTAACCATTACTACTCGAGAGAGGGAATTGTGGCCTGTGGGAGGCCATTATACAAAAGTATCAGCCCCAATCCTCAAAAAGAGTCGAAAAGGCAAATCAGATGTTAGGAAGTATTAGGGAACATCATTATCACTTGGTAATAGATGTAGGGCAATGACATGGGCACATGTCTGGGATGGCTTCTGTATATGGGGGGCTGAGGATCTGGGGACTCATCAGCCTGAGAAAAAGACAGCTGAGAGAAGGTGTCATTAAAGGAATAAATGGCTTGCAGTGGGTTGGCAGTGATTGGTCAGTTCACTACCTCTTGCAGCATAGGAAGGTGGGGGAGAAAGTAAAACTAGTGGAGGCCACACTCAAACAGATGTTGTTATGTGTGTGGCGCACAGGGAACTTGGAGAACTCCTTGCTACTGGAAATGATGTTTCCTTAGGCCCTAGGGGAACCCACATCTCAAGACAGAGAGAAATCCAGTGAGGATTGTTAAATCCACAGAATCCACAGAAACCTCATGAAGTCTGGGGAATCTCCGAACTAAAAGGTGGAGGTTGTATAAAGTGTATCTTTCTCCATCTATCCGACATTGTTGGAGAGTGGACAGTTGATGTGACTGCCCAAGTGTGATATCGGTATTCAAAGTCCATTGCTATTGACAAGGATGAAATAGCATAAGGAAAGCTAAAAGCAAGCCGAAGAGAGGAACATCCCAAAGACATGTCTTGCATGTCTTCTACACCCATCTGTTGCCAGACCCAGTGGAAACATGCGGGTCATATTCCTTCCACCTACCTATCAGCACTGAAGATACTAGGAGGAAGGGAGAAGTGTTATCTGTCAGCCTCCCTTCCCCATTTGCAACAGAGAAGGTGGGTGGGAGAATCAGACATGAGCAGAGGACTGTTGTCCTGTGACAACTTCTCCATCTTGCCACCGCCTGTGGAGGAGTGTGGTGTGAGGTGTTTGGGGTCCTAGCCTCAGCTGAGTGACTTATCACCTAAAATAACATTTCTCATCCCACTACACAGTAGTCCTATTAGTCGTATCCTGAAAAGGAAGGGGTTCCTCTTACCTTCCACTTCTGATCATTGGAATGGGAACCAAGCTGCATTCAGAAGGCTGTCAGCTCCTCAGACACCTCCATAGGCTTTCTTGGGTGGGAAAGGAAAGGAGAGTTTTTCTAAATCCATCAAGTACCATAGGAGCTACTATGGTTGGAGTCAACAAGAGTTAGGACATCATGTTGCACTGGACACATCCTATTGTGTCCCAAATGGCTGTTTTTGCAAAAACATCCTCCATCACTCCGTGCTGTCTTTGTCCTAGTGTCACTCTGTGCCAAGCTTCTGTCTCTGCCCTTCTCTGGAAGCAGATAGCCTCAAAGAACACTAGAGCAAAAGCAAGTGACACCCACTCATCATTTCTGCAGCTTGCAACAGGGCATGCTTTATGCATACCAGTTCCACCACGTCATGAATACAATGTTTGGATGAGACTTTCCCCAGGCTCATTCTCTTTGTCTCTCCTGTAGCTGAGAGGAAGAAAACTATAACACATGCCTAGAAAGGTTGCAACTATTCCTTAGTAACAAACCTGCAATTCAGCTGTAGGACCCAAGCAAGGCAGCATGAGCCATCTTCAAACTGTGAGCCTGGAAACTGATCTCCAGTAATGACAGTCCCTTAATATCAGTGCTGGGAACGTTTGAGGGCAAAATCCCTCTGTAGCATTCATAAACAATGCATAAAAACAATTCATTAAATTCATAAACAAGAAGTGGCCTGAGGGTTTTCTGATCCCAGCATGGTCATTTGCTGGCATCATACAAAGAAGCCTTCCTTAGAAAAGTCACACTGGCTGCAAAATTATTTCCCTGATCTCTGAAGTACCTGTGTCAGAAGAAGTATCTCAGAGCACTGGCATGTTCACGGTGCCCCTTTTCCACCTACCGAGACAGGAATTTAAGGCAAGCTCTGCATCTCCAAGCTGGGAAGAACAGGGACAGGATCAGGCCAGGGCTCGTCCAGGATAGCTGAGATGCAGACTGAGCACAGTGTGGCTATCTCCACCAGGGGGTAGTTTAAGATTCCCTTTTTCTCAGCATCGCATGGATTCTCTGAGCCTGAGATAGAGCTGCCAAAATGAACACGATTCACCCTGAAAGCTGGATCTTGCTTTCTAAGCCCCTAGGCCCAAGAGGTAACCTAGCAATAGGTTTAGTTGTAACTGTACTTTTAACATAAATGGCAGCTGCTGCTAAGGTTTCTATTTCTTTCCTTCCCGTTGGGAATAGCAAGAGATTTCCCAGCACTGGATACAGTCCCATAGGAACTCGGGATTTTTTGCTTGGCTCTGGCAGCGCCGTGTAAGCCCCCCTGAATTAAGGCCAGTTTTTCTGATGACAGCACCAGAAGAGGTGGCGAGGGAGTCATTGCAAGGTTACATGTGCATCAGCTGGTAAGGAGTACAGCGATTATTAACAACTGATTAAATCATTACGCTGGTAATGGCCAGTTTGGATGCAGGCTTCAGAAGCCAAGCATTGTGTGGGAGGTATTTTAACTTACCCTTGCACATTGCTGCAGACAATTGGGTGATATGTTCTCTCTGTGTGCGCACACACATATGCAGTCTCCCAATTTGCTGTAATAGTTTCCTGATGTTCAGTGCATGCTCGGTGACAGGAAAGGGAAAATGCTTCAACAAGGCCATTGAGCAGCTGCAAAATTGCCTGTATCCAAAAGGAAACTTTTTTTTTTTTAATGTGACAGAGAGCAAAAATGAGGGGGGTATTTAACCCATGTGGCTGAGAAGGGATTACAAGGGAATGCTTCCTGCCTCCCTAATTAAGCAGGTTGGATCCCAGCTCACAGAGCAGCCTCTGTGTGGACCACAGCTGAGGAAGGGGTTGAGGGACCAGGGAGGATCACAGCACAAGGAGGGCATCTCATTTCAACTGCAAAAATTTCAGCTGTGAAAGACACATTTTAAACTAAAAGGGAGCCACTGTAAATGCCCAAGCAAGGGGCACTGCCCTCTGTATGTGGGACAAAGAAAGAATTTCCAAAGTGCAATATTCCCTCCCAAATTCTGTCTCTCACAAGACAGCCTTCTGGCACTCCACCTTTCGGCTGTGGAGGCCCTAGAGCCGAGGGTGAGACGAGTCAAATCCTCAAGGGAGGCAGGCAGTCAGCTGCAAAATGTGTATGAGGAGGCTCGAACAGCTATCTGCCACAGAGACATTCTTGGAAAGAGCAATGAGAGCTATCAACGCTGTTAAAACGGTAATCCGAAACTACAGAAAAACAAAGGCCACTTACATGAGTGCCACAGTATAAATTTAGGAACCTGCACTTCAGCATCCTGTTTTGGGAACATCCAGAAGAAAAAAAGCAGGGAATCCTAGAGGCACAGGAAATACTTTAGCCCTGAAAACAAAAATCATATAATTCTGACATATAGTCTTTGACACATACCATTTTACCATAATCATCTAAAATGTGCAACATTTCTCTGATGGCTAATGGATTATGATATAAAACTAAAGGTAATAAAACTTCGGGTTAAGAACTGGCTGACCACAGCTACCTTTTTTGTACCTTATAATCAGCAATTCAGTTGTTGTGGTACATATTCCTGGGCCATTTCAATGAAATAACAGAAAAGTATGTATATTCTTTATATACTATATTCCAATTACTTTTATTCTAAAGCGCCAACCTCTCCCAAAGTGGCCTTACGTGACTTTTTGTGAGCAGCTTTACCAGCTCCAAAGAGGAAATTGTGATTTTTTAAGTCCAAGTTCCTCAGGTACCTTTGTCTTCCAAGATAATTCTCCTAGTGGTTTTAAAATGTAAGGCTTTCCATCCTACTGCCTTGCAACTTCATTTGACAGACAAGTGCTCTAGGGGCTCATCAGCAGAAGCTGAGCTCTCCGCCTCATAGGTTTTCTGCTGCAGGAGATGATCACGCTCGCTACTCCTTCTTTGCTCCATCAACAGGACCACATCACCAACATCAGCACATAATTCCAATATAACCTCTGAAAATGTTCTTTGGATTGACATCTAAAAGGACTGAGTTTGTTTTCACCACATTCTCACGCATGTGCACGGTATCTTTCAGATTAAAAAAGCAAATGGAAAAGTGATTCAAATTTGAGAGAAGAATAAAGGGGATGTTACGAGGGTCCGTGTCAGAACTGAAGAATAAACAGGCTTGGCATCAAGCTCACGTTTAACTGCAGTACACTCACACCAAAAGGAATCTCTCCTTATAAACCACGGTGATGGGCAATGAGCCACAGCTTAAGGAACAGGATGATGCCGAACTTCGGAGTGGAGGCTCGAAAACCCCCTGCAGTCAAGGAACGACACCGACGGACTTAACTGAGCTTGGCTGAGCTCTCCTGAAGGATACAGAGACTCCAGTGTGTCATGTCCCAAGCATGCGTGGGGGTGTCACAGGCCACCCATTCTTGGCTGCAGGTGGAAAGTGCTCCCAGACTGCCAGGAAAGACCTTGGCATGGAGATGCCCACCCCAGGCTTTCCTCTTGGAGCCAGTGGGGATCCCCAGGATTTCAGAAGTGCCCTTTCCAGCCTGGAGGAGGAGGGAACAAATGCACAACTTGACTTTCTGTATTTTGGCCTGACACCAGGTACTCTGTCAGTACCCAGCTATGGCAGCTATGGCTGTAGGAATTACTTCAGAACAGAGGCATCTGGTGACCTACTAGCTGAACAATCTTTCGCCCCAAAGAATAAATGTTTTCCCTGCTTTGAGTGGAGGTGGGCAGGAGCCAAGAGGGTGAAGTGCAACGAAAACCTCCAGCCTGCTAGCTGGATTAGAACCTGCCAAACCACAGAGCAGAGGCAGCTCTTCTGCAGGAGATGCCCTCAACCACTAGGAGCGTAGGTCCTCAATCTGTATCTGGAGATATGCATGGGAGACTTCTGGAGGAGAGAAGGGTTGGTTTGGTGGTGCTACTGCTGTGGTGGAGTCCCAACCATGATGGTACATGCAGGCAGCGAGATGAGTGCCCAGTGACTGTGCTTCTGTACCAGCTGTCCCAGCTACCTCTGAGGGAACACAGTAGCTATGTGGCAAGGGCTTGCTGGATATCATGCATCATTCGCTGTCCTTGAAAAACGCTCATTTCTCTTAAAGTAAGCAGCGGGACTCCTGCAAACCACAGGCTCTTCCAGAGGGCTCACTTAGGTCTGGTCTTTCTGGGAGAGTTTGGTCCTAGAGGTTTTTCAGGTTGAATCCCTAAGGGGAGAGGACATCCCCACCATTTGTTGTGTGGCCTTCCAGGCAGCTTTGGTTTAAAAGGCCTTGCTGGTGGTAGCAAAATAGTCATGACAGCACAGAGACAATCATGTGCTGGTCCAATTATAGAGGGGAAATTCTAGAAGTACAAAGTCTCTAAAGCAGTAGAGAGAAGATATTTGTGCTCATGAATCATTAATATTTTTGTGCCTGGCCAAGGGAAAAATTGCTCTCTCCAACACAGAAATAAAGATTATCAGGTTAAATGCACAAAATCGTTACCTCACCATGGTCTAAATATTCTTGCTTTTCTTGATATTTCAAGAGCACTGACTTGCCTAGGGCATAAAGCCTCCCACAATGACTGTAGCCCTCACTGGAACATGCTGATTATTCTCAATATCTCCAACTGGATGGCGTAGGTGAGGGTGAGCTCTCTGCAGCTTCTCATGCAATATTGGATGTGCCTATTCTTCATTCACAAATCTGAAAATTTGGTAATAGCATGAATAACTCTGTTTTGATAACAGTTAATGCAATGGCTGGAATTACAAAAAGGGGTTGCTGACAGTATTAATTTAAGTGACAGTAGTAAGGTCACAGCGCTATAGTTAACCTTGTTATAACTGATGTTTGTTACCAGTAACACATATTGGGGGGATCTCTCTCAGCTAAATTGCTCATGGTGCCAGCTGCAAACAGCCAGTTTGGAGAATAAAAAACTGTTACTACATAGTACCTCTCTTCTTGGAAGGACCCTCAAGCCAAAAAGCATCTGTGCTTGGAGGAAATCATAGAAAAGGAGAGAAAAAACGTCTTGAGGTGCCTGCTGGCAGCTCAGGAATGACAAAGCGCATGGATACGCTAATTAAAATGGTTTGCTCTATAATTGCCAGTGCTCAAAAGAGATGACTTTTAGAGTGTATGTGAAATAATCCATAACAAGCTTCAAAGAGGGGGTTCAAAAATCATCGCTGCTGTTCCCTGTGGACTTCTTCATAAGTCTACTTGGACATCTCCACATGAAGAAGGGCAAGAAGTTAAGCTTAAATGAGTATCTAGGACCTTTGGGTAAGGAAGGTAGGAACAATCCAGAGGCATGAACTTAAAGGCCCAACATATGTCTATAAACATCAAAAGGAGTGGCAAGGGTGAAATCTTGCTGCCATCTGCTAGGCCTCCTGAGAAGCAGCGGTCTGGGGGGTCTGTGCAAACACAATTAGAGCCTTTTGCAGGTGGCTGGAAAAGAGCATTTTCCTTGCTCTTTTCCTGCTTTTCACATGATTCTATATTTTTTCAAACAAGTGATGACATTCATGTGGGTGAATGGCCATGGTCAGGGACAGAGGAAGACCTTTCGCTGGTTCACGGAACGCGTATTCTAGAGAGACTGAACACAGCCACTGGCTTTCCTGTGCCACCCTACTAACAGCGACGTGTGCCTAGGTATTAAGAGCCTGCACCAAGGGGAGGAGGAAAAACTGTGCAACTTCAAATTGTCCTGCTCCATGAGGCCGCAGACTGTTGTTCCAAAAGCCGTGTTTGCTTCTCCATCGCAAATATTTGTGCACCACTGCTAGAAACGGCCCATTAGAAATGGTCCCAGTGTGAGATGGACTGGAGGAAAACCAACATGAAATGGATAGGGCTGTTCATCAGCAAAAGAGCATGTTGCACAGCCTATACCAACATAGGGACAAAAAGGTGGGGAGAAGCTTGTTTGCCTCCTGGCAAGCCAAAAATCTGCACGACAGAAACAGGTGACAATGGATTTCTGTAATTACTAGCATCATGCTCCCAGAAATTGAAGTTTTCCTCATTTACTCTAAGGATGGAGGAAAAGTGACTTAACTGATTAGCTAGGGCATGTTTATGTGGTTGTCCACTAACAAACCCCAGGCACTTTGCCAGTTAAGGGGCCTGCGTGATGTCTGTGTTATGCTCATTATAGCCTTCTTGTATCCTTGCTGCTGTGACTTTTCCACACTTCTGAGCTGAAATATCCATTTTCCAAAACAACACATAAACAGTAAGCTTAACCCTCAGCCTGATGTTTTCTTAACTACCGTGTGTCTAATTCTGAGCTCAGAAAACTCAAGCACAAACTGAGATAAAACAAAACTTACCCCCAGGTAAGGACAAAAACTTGTGCATTCTAATCTTCTGCCCAATTTATTCTTCTCCTCCAAGTAGGTGCAATTTAACCCCTGGGTGGAGCAGACATTCCCATAACCACATTGCTCCAGCCTTGCCACGCTTCCCGCAGCTGATATGGGTATAAAGAACCTTATTTATTTAGATGGGATAGTGTCAGACTAGGTGCTCCTTAGCAGTGTTGAGTGTGTGTTGTTTTCTGAGGTGGGCCACCAGGAAACCCTCCTGTCCCATGGCATCCTTTCTAAAGTTTGTTTATTACTGGTTTCATATTTGGTCCTTACAACCTCTGTCTTCTGTTTTCCCCAAGATGCTGAACCAATCCCTACTCTCAAGTTGCATATTGCAAGCATTTTTGGAACACGGAGGTTTATGTCTGGAAAGGTTGTCATAGCTATAGGGGCTAAAAACTGAACCTCCACTAAGCGGTTCATGATCCATGCCAGGTGACACTGGGGGACGGTACCCTCCAGCCTTGGCTATTGCCTCTCTGCTTGGCTTTAGACAAAGCACAGCTGGGAGCCCCTGGTGCCCCACATATTTCAACCTTCTGATTAAAAACACCTCTTAAAGACACACCTGCAATTCTAAGATTTTGTCATTTGAAACTATACTTAGAAGAAGAAAACTCAGGAGAACCTAATCATATGGAAATGCATGGCTGCTTCTTTATTTGATATTGCTGGGTTTCATTCTGTCTTCGATGACATTGGAAGACCAATAAAAAGGACATCTTTGGATGGGGGAATTAGCCTAAGAAAGTTAGAAGTCAAGCAGGTTAATTACTTCTTTTTTTTTTTTTTTTTTGAGTCAACTTGTGCACTGAAGTGCAGCCCCTCAGAAAATCATTTTCTGGATATGTAGAAGGTGTTGCTGTAGGCAACAAGAATAAGCCAGAAACATGATCAGATTTCTGGTCTCACTTTAATGCTGATCTATCCTACCCAGTGCTATTTGTTCATTAAAAGAAAAAAAAAATCCCTGATAGGGGTCAGGCAAAGCCGATTTCAGAAGGAGAGAACTAAAAGCTAAATAAATGCAATGAAAATAGTAATAAATGCAATAAAATAATAAATGCAATAAAAATAGGTGAGTCTGAAATAAAAAGCAAAACAGAGAACTGTCTTTATTGGCAGTTATTCGTTTAGCCCCTTCATTTTCTTCTGTCCTGTACAGCCAGCTCTGAACAGTGTCAGATGATTTGGTTAAAAATTATAGGTATCTGGCAAAGAACGTTGTGCCATCTCCAGTGTTCTACCTATTACCAACTATAATAAATGTTTTCCATGTTTTGTTTTGTTTTTTTTTTTTCACATAGCACAGCCCAAATTGCAGAACACCAATGAGTTTAAGGAAAATGTCTCAGACAAGATCAAGGCTTCTCCTCTCTGAGGCAGCTCTAAGGGTTGAATTGAGTTGTCTTCCCACTTGTTGGGTATCTCTCTGCTCCCCACTATAGAGAAGGGTGGATCTGCTCTATCCAGCTGCATGGACTATGCTGTTTGGTCTCTCTGCATGAGCCCTCTCTCTGAGGGACTTCAGGATGAGGCAATTAACAGAGATAGGTATAATGCCCTCAACAGACCTTATTTCAGGCCAGTACCAGCTACACTTCCCTTCCAGACTGGGCCACCCAGCTTGTAGACGAAAATACTACATCATCTGGCTCCTAGGCTGCCACCTCTGCATGCAGGATTGCAAGTAGAGGTGTTGGTTTTAACCTCAGAGGGATAAACTCAAAATCACCCTTAGGGTCAAACACCCTCATGCCCTTAGCTGGTGCTGTGAAACAAATACAGCTGTCAAGTCCTCTGGCACCACCCAAGAGGGCCTATGGGATAGAGTCCATAACAAGAGTTGTGAAATGAAAAGATAGGTGGGCTGGTCAGACAGCAAAAAACAAACTCATGAATAATACACAAAAAAAATCAGCTGTGATGTTGAGAAAGATAACCAGAAAGTCAAATAAACCAAGAAGATGCAGATGTCTTGCACAAGCTTAATCAAAACAGAGTCCAGTCAGTTCATGGAATTCAACTAATTTTATCCTCCAGTCAACAGAATTAGCTAGGAATTCCTTGCACGCTGAAGGAGTGGGCTTGTGCTTGCATGCAAGAAGTTAATCAAATTATTGGCCACTTTGTGTGACTGCAAGTTATCAGATTAGCATGGGAGACAAATCTGAACTAGAACTGGAAAGCAAATTTTGGGTTGTTCTCATTATACTACAAGCCTCTTTTTAACTGAACAGTAGTTCCTCCTTGCAGGACTGGGTCTCACATGGTCTTTAGTTTCGGAAGTACAAAAGCATCTACCCACTTGTGTGTTTAGCATTTTTATGGGTGTCTGAGAGAGTGTTAACAGAACCGGAGAGTATCTGCTTAAACTATTTTAGCAGCTAAAACAGTTACATGCAGTGTCAGATATTTTTCAGATAGTCCTTTTAGCAGCTGATAACATACGGATCTGGGCTGAAATGCTATGATGTAAGCTTGAAACAGGCCTGCAAGGCAAATCAGGCAATAACACGCATGATGCTCCGGCCAACTGCTTCTAACGGGAGCAGAGGGGAAGAGGCATTCCCTGCCAGAGTGTTCACCTCAGGCAGGAGACGACAGGCTCCGTGCTGAGCATCTTGGGCTGCTCTCCTTGCCTGAGCAGGCCAGCCTGGAGCAGAGCTCCTTGAATCTGCAGGGCATCCTTGGAGCCCTGCTTAGATGGGGGAGTGGGGAACTGGACACCCCAGGGAGAAGCACCTGAGGAAAGGAGCACCTGGGGACTGGGAAAGGAGGTGGGGAAACACGGGTGCAAACTGGGGAACTGCAGGGAGACGGTGGGATATATGGAGGGTGTTGGTGGTGCACGATGTACACCTGAACAGGACCAGGGAGGGAGCAAGAACTGCTCCTGTCCTCCTCTCTGCGTGGTACCAAATCTTCAGTAGGCATCACACAGAGGGAAGGAGAAAAAAGGAGGGAAAATGAGAAAGTGAGAAAGAACGAGTGAAAAGAACAAGACGGGAGAAGAAAGAAAAGCAGGAGGACAAAGGTATGGGAAGGATAGAGAGATGAAGGTGGGCACAAAGGACTGTCACATTCATTCTTGGCAATTTTCCTTGTGCATAAGGGCAGAGATGGAGCCTGCTACTGAGCAGAGAGGCAGAGCAGCCTGGGATTGCTGCGGGACCATCTTGCAAGGAAAGGTGCACAAATGTGTCTTGGGGTGCCACGGGTGTCCTCTGCCATGAGGCAGGGCAGAGCTGCACTGTAGAGGAAGAGCCAGACACACAGAAGACGGGTCACATGGAGCACTGGGACCTCCTGAAGTCCAGCACGTGTCCTGCAGCAGTGCCAGCTCAGCCGGGCCCCGGACACTAAACTTGTGCCTTCTGGACTCAGAAACAGAGCCTGGGCTCAGCATCAAAGTGCAGAAGCACGCTCAAACATGCAGGATCTGGCTCCTGTGCTCCGGCGCTGGGGAAGGCTCTCATTTTGAAAATTCATTATATTCCTTAGCAGAGCTACCTGAAGTTCAATTATTCTTTATTGGCAGCAGTCTAGCCAGGAAATTCAAACCTCTGAGGTGAGGTCATTAAAGCTGCACTTGTAGAAACTCAGAGGTGTTTAGAAAGCCTGTTAATGACTGCACTAATCCTTCAGACAATGCTGGCTCCTGGGGTTTCCTGAGTATTTGCATTTTAATGGCACTTGGGCCCGGATCACTCCACTCCCTGCTCAGAGTGGTACTTTCTTCTGGATGCAATCCCCATGGCTTCTCCAGGGCATGTGTGCTGGGACAAGGCAGAGTCAGAAGGGTATCAGGATCTGCCTCTGAGCATTTCTTAGCAGATGCAAGTCTCTTTTGTTGCTTTACCACAGAGCTGACATAATTTGTTTGCTATGTTTATCTGACCTATGAGGCTTCTATTATGCAATGAGCAGCTTTTTATTTTAATTTTTTTCCTGAAAACCATGTCCTTTCATGTACCTTACCCATAGAAGCTCAACAAGCCAAATTGTTAGCAGCAACAGAGAGAGTCCGGAGCCAGAATACGGTTTTAATGACAGAGTGGAAACTGCGTGCCTAATCCATGAAGAATGCTTATGACAAAATATGAACAACTGAATTCATAATCTTAGTAACACTGGGAACGGAGCTCAACAGAGCAGTTGTATTCTTTCAATCAGGGGGAGTAGTTGCTGCCCAGCAGCTCTCACTCTTTCCAGCTGGATACTCATATTCCCGAACATGTCCTGTTCAAGACGGGAGCTCCTTCCAATGGGAAGCTGAAGGCACCGTGCAGCCAAGGGAACAGAAAAGTTCTGCAGATTGCTTGCTCCTACTTAAATGATCTTATCAGATTACGGGAATCAATGGCAAAGAAGCAGTGGGAATCCCCAAGCAAGCACCCTCCTGTTGGTGTCCTCTGCAGGGCAACTGTTGGTCCCCAACCATAATACTTTCCTGAAGCTTTCCCAGAGCTTTTTAATTAGGTCTACAAACTCCTTTCTGGTTGTCCCTACTTACAGCATTGTTTGCCTTGATGGGAGCTCATGCAAGTGAGTAGGTGCTGCATGCTAGTGGGCTGTTAACCTCTGTGCACACATGCTGCTGGGCCCCCAAATGCAACCAATACCACAAGCAGAGAGTAGGAGAAAGAAGTTACGGCTTTCATCTTGGTGGTTACTGCTTCCCATGAGAACCCACCATAAAAAAAAAAAAAATCAGTTAATTCCAGCCTGTCTGGAAAGGAAGGTGCCTGCTCTGCTCCCTTATTCTGCAGCTCACCTGCCCCAGGCTTGGGCAGGAGCTGAAGCCTGCAGAGGAGAAAGGAGCACCTCAAGACTACAGGCAAAAAGAGTCTCCATTAGGAAAGTTATTCGCCATGTGTTTCATTTAAAATAAAGGCAATCCTGAAAAGCAGCAGTGTAAAGTGGGACTTTTTTCTGTATGCATTAAGTTGCTGGGATATTATTTTATTATTTTTTCTTTTCATTCTTTTCCCAGCACAACCAGCAGAACTCAGTGATCCCAGCACAACCGGCAGAGCTCAGTGATACAGGTTTTCCTCTGCACTGACTGAATAGTTTGGTAAGTCCCTGTTGGGAGCAAACCCTAAGGCCGCTATGTGTTATTTAAAATCTTCTATCAGAGAAGTTGGATGGAAGGGTTTCTATTTTCAAGAGCAAAAAATGAAGCTTGCTGAAAAAAAGATGTGCATGGGAAAAATATAAATAGTTTAGCTCTGGAAACCTTTCAAGAGAGAAGGAACATTTAAAAAAGCAGATGGAGAGGAGGAAATATTGTAGTATTTTGGGATAGCCTGAGGTAGAGATGGAAGATGGAAAAGGAAGGAAAAAAAGATGTAGAGACAAGGAGAGGATAAATAACTTTCAATTAAGTGGCATTTCTCAAAGTTTCTTATTGTAGTAAAGTGAGCACTGATTCAATGTTTTTAGGGTTTCTTACAGAGAAGACAGAACAGTAAATCATTTGCAGCGTGTCGCCAATGTAATGTTCTCATGTCACCTTTTGTAGGCAGGTGTTGGCTTGTTTGATACCAAACTTTCAGCAGGGTCCTCTGCTCCTGTCATAGGAGGCCAAAGGGCCTGACTGTGACCCCATGTACCTGAAGAGGGGGGGCAGCTGAAGGAGGCTGCGCTTGGCCTCATCTCCAGTTTGAATCTCTGCATCGAAAA
Organism: Tinamus guttatus; assembly: GCF_059628265.1. Lineage (NCBI taxonomy): Eukaryota > Metazoa > Chordata > Aves > Tinamiformes > Tinamidae > Tinamus > Tinamus guttatus. Next base: position 409,779 of record NW_028288633.1, read on the forward strand.
GCTTAAATTAGATGCTTTTTCACCAGTTTCACCCCATTCTGCAGTAGAAATCTTTCTGCTGCCTCTGTGCCAGAATTTTAATTAACTCATTAGCAACTAGCTCAAATTAACTGACAGTATGCTCATGCTAGGAGCCTCAAAGGAAGGTCTAAATTAGATGCCAGGGAACCTGGAGAGCAGTAGTTCTAAGATCATTTTGACAGTTTTGCTATTTTAGTACTTCCACAATTATCTGATAGCACCAGAGCTTGCATTCACTACTCCCAGCCTTCTTCCAAAGCCATATTCACCATGACTATGGAGCTGAGCAAATCCAACAGCTCTTTGCATATGTGTATTATGTATTCCTCAGCTCCTGACCAAAAAGGCTTTGTTTAAGCTTTTTTTTGTTTGAGCTGTGTTCTCAGCCCAGCAGGTTAGATTCTGATACATATAAGCCCATCAGCTTCAAATTACAGGGTCTTCAAGAAAGTCTTCATGCACATTATGAAGAGGAGCGCTGCTGGAGGATCTTGACAGAGTCTTGCTACCACATCTCTGAGAGTTTTTATATTCAATTCTATTTCTTATCGTACATGCTGAAAATAATAGCACGCTGGAGGGAAAAGTGGGGAGAGAGGGAAAATCCTTCATCTCCAGTTGATATGCCTGCTGCAGGTGGGTTTCCAGCTGGAGAAGCAGGCCAAGCTGCTGGGGCTGAAGGGAATGAGCCCTATGTGGTGTCTCTTGCTCTGAAATGGCCATGATGAGGCCCCCACAGGAGGCCTGGAGATGCCATTGGACTCAGCACCTCTGTCCAATGCTGCATGGAGGTATCTCCAGCCGCAGACCTCCAAGTGGGGCAAGCAGCTCTCCCACCTCAGCTTGCTCTGCCCCTCTTTCTGTGGATATGGTTGCATGGTGTAAAGCAATGAAGAATCATCTCTCGTTGTGTTTTTGCAGAGATGAAATAAGGTGATGTTTTCTTTCTCCCAGTGTGTTGCTGCATAACATCACCAGATACAAACAAGATTTGTCACTCTGAGGGGGCAAAGTGCTCAGGCTGTTATGTATGTCAGGAACAACTTAATCACCAGTGAGGTTGCTTACTTGCCTAAGACCATTGCTGTATCTTTCAGGAATCACCAATGTTCCACTTAGGAAATATTTTTGCCTCTGGTGATTTGTATGTGTATGTTAGCTATCCAGCAAAAGATGGCATGACTAAATAATCCAACAAGTGTTTTATCAGCTTGTGTTTGCTCCCGATTCAAAGACAATGCCCCAAAACAGTCATTCCCCAGGAATGCAGATCTTAGAGCTTTGGCATTAAATTTCACTTAATGGAATTTGCTGCACAGATAAAACACAAAAACAGCAAGTCCTGACTCTGAGGACATTTCCTCTGATAACAAATAGTCGACATAGGAAAAAATATAAATTATCCACTGGTTTGTCTGAGGTCAATGATTTAAAAAAACAAAGTTTTAAAAAAATCCAGGCAATCACCCCAGAAGAATGGATTTCAAATTGATGAGGTATTTCATCCTGATCCGTAAGTCATATGAGCTCAGTTGTTGCTGGACGTACTTCAGAGCACTGGCACCAGAGGCTGCAGAGAAGCTGTGTAGCCATTTCTGCAGCCAGGAGAAACCATGTTTCATTCTTGGCCTTCTAGGACCCATCTGGACAGCAAAGTGAGACAAAAGCCTGGCCCTGACCAGGAAGGAGGCAATGAGTGATATTATGTACTTCAAAACAAACATCTACTAATCTGTTTGTCCCTACAGTCTCTTGTGTCTGATGCTCCTCCAGGGCTGTCATGGGCTACCTTTCTTCAATATAGCACATTTGCTCTTCAAAACTGGAGATTGGTAGGAACTGTTTCCATGCTGGTAGACCCTCAGAGGAAATCAGAACGTATTTCTGAGGCTATTGGTACCTTTTACAGATGCTGCTGTCTTTTTATGTTCTACCACATCATTGTTGGCATCCTCAGTCATGGCTTGATGGCCTCTCTTCTTTTGATTCTTCAGGTTGCAATGAGAAGAAAGGGATGGAATATGTTCTAAAACTTCGGCAATTGTCTGTCTGGCAGTTATTTATGTCTATCTGTCTTATTTAGCTCCACTGGCCAATTTTTTTGGCTTTCCAGTCAGACATGAAAGTGAGTAGTCCTTGATTTGTCAAGGACTGAAAAATCAATGCATGAGGCAGGGATCATGTAATAGAAGGATATGCACAATCTTCAGTAGCTTCTCCACAAGCACTACTACTGCCTGCCTTCAGACCTCACTCTCCTTTCATGGCCAAAATTGTAAACTTCCTTTGCTTATTGTGGGGAGGTGACAGGGGAGAGAAGAAGCTGAGTTCTTTATGCCAAAGCAGTAACCTGAGCAAATATACCTGAACAAAAATATGCATATTGTTTCCCAGGTATATGCCAAATCTTCAGCATAAACTATTTCACAGCACTGTTCTGCATAGTGCATTTATTTGCCAGATAGAGGAGTCAGGAGAATTTTAGGACTCTTTGCTCTGGTCCTTGCAGACCAGAGCTGCAAGGACTCAACCAGCCCCACTGTGCAAGCAAATGTGCTGCACGGAGCAGTGTGCCCATAGGGGAGCTTACCTCTCAGTTCCTGCCTACTGCTTGTCTCTATGAGTGACAGTCCTGAAATTAAGGTGTATGAACTGCATGATGCATTTGCCATCTCTATTTAAAAACACTTCCACTCGAAAGGATATTATAAAAGAAACACTGCGTGGTTTGACATTTGTCATCACAAACTGCAGTGTACATGCTCCTTTCAGGTGTGATTTCATACCCCATGTTAGTGAGATATTGTTAACAGAACTATATGTAGGTAGTCATAGGCCTAGGACTTTGAAGTCCTGCAAGTCCTTGTTCTGGAAGAAAGGAGCAGAGGACAAAGTCCATAGAGGTAACTGAGTGCCCTGAGTAGTCACACTTTCTTGCTTCCTTGCTCTTCTCTGAGGGCATGAATGTTTCGAGGCTGTCCATAACAGATACATTTGCAACGTAAATGATGGTTTGCTAAGAACTTAGCAGGTTGTTAACCTTCAGGTAAGGAACACAGACAATAGTGGAGAAAAACAATTGCCCTGGGAAGGAACTCCATTGTCTGCAATGTCATTTCCTGGTAGACCCGTATTCCTATTTGGTATGAGCCTTCTTAAAGTGCTAGTGAGTATGTGGTGACAGAGCTATCACTCACCAAGAGCAACACCTTGACTGGCCTCCACCGCACCAAGGGGTCTGCCCATGTCAGGACCCAGCTGGCTGTGCTCTTTCTAATTCACAGGGCTTGTAATAAGCTGACAGTGATAAATGACAACATTTACCTGGAGCAGAGCTGTGTCTATTCCAGCTACCTTTGCAATAATGAGTACTAAGAAATGATGCATTCTTGCCCCTGGGAAGCCTGCAGGTTTCTATCTAATTCTGCAGTTTGGAGGGCAAAAGAAAATGACAGCAGGCTGGAGTTATTTTTAGAGCAGGCTGGAAAATTGATTTGTTCCAACCATAAAGAAGCATAGGTGAGAATAAAAATAGAAACCCTTAGTCAGAAATTTCTGTATTTACTACCTGTATTAGTGTTTTTTGTTAAAATGTGGACATGAGTGTCTTGGGGTTACCAACATTAGCTTTTGCTTCCTTCCTGCCTTTCCTTAAATATTTTCCTTTGTCAATATCTTTAAATAGCAGAAAATAGATGTTTCAAGAAGGAACTTCTATTTCAATGAAAACCTCTCTTAGGCTTGATTTTCTTAAGGAATCAAGCCATATCAGTGTGCAGTCTGCATGCTATCAGTCTCTGTCCTATAAAAGCTCTTGAAGCTGTTGGCGAGTATCTCAGAGTTAAATTTCTGAAGGTTTTGTGCAAGCTGACACCTAAGTGGGACATCAGCTCCAGGAGTAACTGCGGGTCGAGTTCACCACAGGTTTTCTTTGTCCTGCTGGCTGCTTCATTATCTTACATCTCTTGCCCAGTCAACTATTAAAGGCCAGCTTGGGCAGCTGAGAGATTGGAGAGAAAGGTTAGAGGACAAGGTAGGGAATAATAGAAGTGCCTGTAAGACCTTCATTCAGAAGTACTTTTACTGCTTTGATAAACCTGAGAAGGGCCAAAATGTCCATCTCTCTTTTTTTTTTTTTTTTTTTCCTAATGAGTGCATCTTATGGAGAAATTATACTTATATGTAGCTCATTGCTCCTGTAAATGAACAAATGTTCATATTCAGCTGCTCCATTGCCAGTCTAGTTCCGGAACCAAACTGGCATCAGCAGCTCTCCGCGACAGGAAATAGTGGTGTGGCATGGGAATAAACATATATACAAAACATAAAAAAAAATGCATGTCAACCCACTGGGGAGTGATGAGGTTTCATCAGTGTCACAACTTGCAGTTCAAGTTCCTTTTGAAAACTTCTGGGGTTATATGCTAAAGGCAGATGAGGCTTTTTGGCTCTTACCACTACCAGAGTGCAGTGGAAGAGCACCCAGGTCACATAGGTCTCTATACATATAAAATCACATGTAGTTCAATCTTGCTCTCCATTTAAGCTGAAACTGGACTCCAATTCATACAGTTGTGAGAGACATTCTACCTATCTTTAACTACCCAGCCATAGTGTCTGCTCTTCACTCCCTAATGGGATTTTCCCATGGCAGTTGATGATCTGAAGCGGTACCACTTCTCAGGTGGTACTCATTAAATTGCACCCAGGACAATTTATCAGTCTCGACAGTAGATTTAGGTTGTACAAAACCAAAGACGGATAGTTCTGTACTAAAACTTCCATCAGGAAAACACCTTTCATTGATGCCTGCATTCCAAATTACAAATGTTGGAACCCTATTTTTATCATTCATTTCACCTATCATGTAATCAGCTGTCAATGGCGAAATGCAATTAAATTCTTCTCTGACTCCACAAACACATTACCTGGCAAATGCAATTATCTGTGTGTGCAGAAGGAGAAACAACTCGCTCTGTGCAGAAGTTTTGACACATTTCTTGTGCAGCTCCTCAGTGGATAATATAGCTGGCTTATCCAAACTGGGCCCTTGTGCAAGCCTGGCTCTAAAAGTACTTTCAGTGGTTTAATTGACTGTTGTGGTATGCTCATCTAAACATATTTGTGCAAGTTAACCTGGTGTAAGCCACACTGACTGACACAGTGGGCTCTGATAGGTCAATTCTGGTTAAGTCAACTGCAGCAGTTCAGTGATTTATACATTTCCCAGTGCCATAGTAGGAGCCACTATTCTGGTTTCCAGCCCTGCTTGCTGTGCTGGTGAGGCTGGGCTATGAGCAACAGCATCTGACATGGGCAGAAGACTTTATTTTTATAGTAGTTTAAATGAGATTATATTTTACTATTCCTATTAGTCCTGAAGCTGGAACTGTATATATCAGACGAGTTCATAACATTCCTGTTTACTGTCTGTACCTTTTGCTAGAAGGTAAATACTCTTTTCTTGCCTGTATAGCTCTAGGTCACCAGCTATTGCCTTAGACAGGGAAATATCTGCCAGTGGAAGCACTAAAAGGGTATAGATCTGGAGCATATTTTGAGAAATGCTTTACAAAGGCCAAGGCCAGGCAGAAAATCCACAGAGTGATGGTGAGGACACTATCTCCACCCCAAATCCTGGCTCATTATTTCAGTTTTCTTGACTTCATTCAAACCTGGGTGGCTTTCTAGTCATATTTTATCCTTTCCAGGCACCACTCTGAGAATATGCAGCCTGTCTCTCATTCATTCAATTTACAGTGCACGACTCTAAATAAAATGATATAGAGATTGCACAGAGAAAGTATAGGGTCTTCAGAACATGGATTTTTTTGTGATATATTTACACTTCCAGATGTCTGTTATATGTAGGGGTATTAATCCTCCTTTTCTGATGCTTTGCACATGACAATGTCCCTGGAGTTATGGGCGTTAGTCTTCTTTTCCTGACTCCATAAATTGATTTTGCTGTGCTTTTCTCAATAATCCAGTGATCTTCCTGCCCCCTTAGATTGTATGGAAAGAGACAGATACAGACTTTCTTAATTTCAAGGAATGTACTAAATACAATCTCTGAAAGTCATATATTAAACAGAGGTTTCCAAGCAATTTGTCCTCTGATTTTGTGCATCCTGCTTATAAGGAACATAGCTAGTCCTGTACATACAGTGGCTGAGAAAGGCAGAGCAAGCAAATCCCCTCTGTCCCAAGTGTTCCCTTCTCTCCACTCTGAAGCAATGCCTGCTTGGTCCCAACCTTTTTCTTTGCATCTTCCACCTTCAAAACCCCCTGTCCCCAAGATGCCACCCCACCCTGAGGGCACAGGACTGGGTGCTCTCAGTAAAAACAGGATCATGTGGAGATTGAAGAGGTTGAGAATGGTGGTCCCAGAGAGAGGAATTATGAGTCTGGCTTCCAAGAGAGGGAAGGTGCACCCTGTTTTTGTCGGGGTCAGCACCCAGAAGAAGATTGGAACTAGAAGAAAAACACCACACTGCATGGCTAGTTTTATGTAGCCTGGTGAAAGCTGAAAGAGTTCAGGGAAAATAGTTCTTATCTCTCTGGGTTTCCTCTGATACCTTCCTTATTCCAGCCTGTTTACAGATGGAGAAAAGGCATTTGGGAAACAATATTTATTCCAGCTCAGTCCTTAGTCATTATTCCATTTTTTTTATACATAAACATTCAGAAAACATTCAGAAAGCTCAAGGCTGTAAGTGAGTGTTTTTCTAGGCATATCGCTCCTGGGCCACAGTGTGGTAAGAAGTTGCAACACCAGGAAGTCTGGCACCCTCAGAGGCCAAGGTCATGTAGCAGGGCTACATGAGGAGGTCACCCAGTACCCCTGAGCAAAGGCAACTGTGGCCATATGTGACCTGACAAATACCAGTCTAGGAGGCTCTTCAAGATCTTCAATCATGGAGACATGGAGACACCATATGTTCCTAGAGAGTTTTGTTTTGTCTTGTTTTCACATCATTAACTGGTTATCTTTACTGTCAGAAAGATGTCTCTGTGGTCTATCCTGCTTCATGTCCTGCATGCCTTGGACAGATTATTCTCTGCTTCTGATCATCAATGGAAAATGCAGAAAGATAGTTTTTACGTCTCAGTCTTCTCTTCTGTAACTTAAATGGTTTTTCTATGTGGCATACATTTACCAGACCGTGGTTGCCATTGCCCTTCTCTGGATTACTTCTAGCTTTTTTTCTCGAAGTGCTGCATCCAGTGCAGGGCAAGGGCTGATGCTGTACCCATGCGAACCACCCTTGGGGAGACATAGCTCTGCTGAGGAATCCAGGCCCACGGGAGGAGGAAAGGCACAGGTCATGGCAAGACCAGTGAAAACCCACTGATGGAAGGACAGAGAATTACTTTTTATTATGGTGTCAGTCTTTGTCACACCACTTCAGTTTCAAGTTGCTTCCACAAAGCCAGGAGTCGTCCATGCTGTCTTTGCATGGTGGATTATTGCTGCCTAGCAGAATACCTTCAACTTGTCCCTGCTGAGATCATTTTAAACCAACTTGTGCTGGCACACAGCTGTTTTGAGAGCTTAGTGAGTTTCATGTTTAGGAGTTTTATTCCAAAAATCAGAACTTGTAAGAATTCCTTATTTCTGCTACAAATGTGCTGTCCTGGCATTTGTGATCAGCCAACACCACAGAGAATAAGGGAGCTTCACTGTATGTAGTAGATTTTCCACACACAGATTTCTGCTCACCAGTGTTGCTTCTACTTTCAAAGGAGGGCTTAATTCATAGTATCTGCAGTGCATTTGTGATGGGAGAGGAATACAGAGGGAAAGAGATTCCAACAAAGAAACAGAAAGATGAAGAAGGACCATGATGGAAGACATACAGGAGATGCAATGAAATGTTGAGTTGCAGAAGAGGGTGGCCTTCAGCTAGGTGGTAGCTTCCTGTCAGGCAAGATTCGGTGGCCTTGTCTTACTCGGGATGGATGGCATCTGAGAAGGATATTGTTAATAAGGTCTTTTATTGTTTAATGTTTCCTAGACTCCTGCAGTAAGTGGGGAGGCTTTCTTTCTCATCCACCCTCATACAGCGCTCAGCACTGTTGTACTGGTCAACTGGCTGCCCCACAAGCTGCCACGCTGATAGTAATGAATGTGAGCTCTACGCTTACAGCATGCCCTACTCAAGGCTTTTATAGGCCAGTACTGGTACTTGCTTAAAAATCAGACAAAAATCATCATGAAATTCTGCTGAAGGATTTGTCTGTTTCAGAAGACTGTCTCACTGGAAGCAAATGGGTCTCTACAGTAGTGGATGTTAGTTAGGTCTGAGATTGGTCCCTCTCTGGGTCCACTGCTGGCCCAGTATGTCACGATGCCAGAATATTTTCCTTCAGACATCTTTTAGCAAGAAGATACATCCCTCTTGTGTTTAATCATCCTTCATGATTTAGCCTCTCAATAGCTTGGTCATCCTGACTGTGCTCTTCTGGCTGCACAAAATTCTTCTGTGATATATGGATTGGAACTGGTATTCAAAACTAAGTATCCTAGGCACGTATGCATTAACATAGTAATACAATCTGTTCTGTTCTCTTTCCATTCCTAATAATTTTGATCATTACTCTATTTATTTTCCTTGTTCATTGAGCTAATATTTTATTACTTGCTCCATAGTAATCCAGAGTAACACCAAAATTAATTTATTAGTGAAAATGCAGAATTCACAATCCGTCACTGGTATATGCAGCATCAACACTGCTGTTTCCACATGTGGACTGCTTTGCATTAACCAACACAGAGTTCAATCTAAAACCTTTCATCAAGTCACTGTACATCTTGAGGCTTCTGTAACCTTTCTGAGCTGTCTGTTGCCTTTACTATCCTAAATCAGTGTGTTGATCAGACTTTGCTGCCTCATTATCTATCCTCCCTTTCTCTCAGTCATTTGTAAACATTCTGGGCAACATGCATTCTGTAAAGATCTACTTCATTAGCAACTTGACTTCATTGTAAACTCTGACTTTTGACTCACATGCCATTGCCTGTCTTTCAGCCTGTTATTTACCCATGCGATACCTCTCTGCTTTAGTCCATGGTAGCTTATCTTCTTCAAAAACTTCAATGAAGTATTTTTGATAGATCTTCTAGAAACCCACAGAAATAGCTGACAAAAGGGTCTTCCTCACAGACACATTCAGTGGCTCCTCCAAAGAAATCTTGCAGAGCAGTGAAACATGACTTTCTATTGCAAAATCAGAGATGCTTCTTGAACAGGTTTGTATCCACAAATTCTATCTTCTATCAGCTAATGTGCATATCAAGATTACCACCCTGAAGTACCCAGGACATGCCCTTACTCAGCTCTTTTAAAACTGATAAATTATTACTGATATGTTATTGTTATATATTTATTAGTTATTATTATTTTTATGGCCACCTGCTGTTTCTGTAGTGAGTTTAAGTGGTATCTCATATGCCATAGTAACTGATGGCACAATTTCATACTTGGTCTCCTTTTGAAGTTTTGGATGAATGTCATTTTTCATGGTGATTTTTTTTTCATCTTTATTTTATGAATCGTTCTATAATTTCACATTGAGAGAGATACTGCAGCAAATCCCAGGAGAAATTAGACTGTGAACTTTAAAGAATTCCTTTCAAGTGAATACAGATGTGAAGAATTTGTTGAGTTTTCTATCGCCTTGTCTTTTGGACACTGACCTCTATGTTGACCAACACCTTTTGTGCAGCCTCTGAAGGTCATCATGCTCCTGTTGATTGGGCAAGAATTTTTTTATTATTATTTTTTTATGCCTTTAGCAAGTTACTCCTCAAAGACTTTTTGGCCTGCCTGTTCAGAACTAACTAACCTGAAAGGTTCCTATTGTCCTCATTTGGCTCATTTGGAGCTTGTCTTTTTTTACTCCTGCTATCATCTTTAGCCCTGCTGTTTAATCATGCCAGCCTTTAGCTTTCAAAGCAGACCTTGCACATTGCTTGGGGCCAAGTCATCACCTGGTGTGACATTTCAGCACTCTAGTAATTATCGCACTTCCACCAAGGTTCTGATACAGCCAGGATGTTAGTAGTCTCCTTTAAAATTATGTCTCCTGGATCCCTCATTATATCTTTGTTTTCAAGCATTTTTAGAAAAGCATATGTATGCATGCATGCATGCATTTATATAGCTGATTAGTAGTATATATATTTGCTTTCTGAGTTTGATTATTACCTTGTATATGTACATATATAAATTGATTTCCTACATGTCTGTATTCTGTTTAAAAAAGAATTGCTATCCACTCAAACTGCTTTTTAACATTTCTTTATCATGAGGCTAAACAGCTTGTACACTACTCTTTTTTGGGGGGCACAAAGTTTCTCTGGTTTCATCCTTACAGATTCATCATTGGAAACTGCTCTATTGTGCTTACAGACATTTCCCTATTATTTTTGCAATTTAACCATTTTAACCCCAGCTCCATTTTCTATCGGTTCCTGAAATTCGTGAGGAAATTAAACTTTATTTTTCCTTCACAGCTCCCCATTCAGTTATGCATTAGGACTTTACCTTTCCATTTTTCTGATTCATCCTGAACATGGTCTCCTGGAATCATGTCCAAGGATGATACTATTAACAAGTGTATATTTTTAGCCAGCGTCCTCCTTCCTACCCTTCCCTATTTCAATCGTAATTGTTTTTTTCTGTCAGATCCTTCCCAGCACTCCCTATAAGCCTGTCTCAACACACCAAAGGATTTTCTACCCTTCCATCCTCCAGGCAAGACAACACGTAGTCCTCTCTGGTCTCCTCAGCCACACCATCTGCACAGGCATGATCATCACATGTAGGCAATGCAGTAACCTGCATCTTCTTCTCTGTTGGGATACCTGTTGTCCTTCACACAAAACAATATATGTATCCACTCTGGGGGCTCACTCCTCACTTTTTTTGGCTGTCTCTCAGACTTGCCTCCTTCTTAGCTGCTCTGCAATGCTATTGTATGGATGGGATTGTCCTACAATGTCCAACAAATTTCACTGAGTGATGAACCCCTCTTTCTCACTGAGTGTCCCCAAGGGTAAGTCTTTTACCCAGGGAGCTAAGCATGCAGTCCATTGCCTGGAGAGCAACTGCATGGGACCATCTCCTCATTCTGGTTTACCTGATAGTCTTTTCTGGATCTGAAGAAGGGAAGGAACCCTTGTCCCCTTACTGGTTTGGACAGTTGCATGAGTTTATTCCCCACTTTATATGGTGTCCATGTGATGTTGGTTTCTCTGCAGGAATTAGGATTGACGTTACACAACTAAGTCTCTTTTGGGCTTTGTCCTGCTTTTGCACACCAGCAAGATCTGCATAGGAGGCCTTTAGGTAAGGATGTTAAAATGTACTGTTTATTTAAATTCACGACTGAAAGTCAACCCTGGGTCCTCAACATGCTTGGAAGTGTCAGCTGTAATAACCAGCTAAGCCATGTATCAAAAGGATGTTTCCACAACAGAACAAAACAAATTCTGGCTGGATGGAGAGCACATACCGACACCAGGGCAGTTAAAGAATTTGTTTGTCATGCAGAAGGAGTCTACCAGCCTGCTTGTTTCCACAGTGCTTAAGCTGGGGGCATTTTTTGTTTCTTAGTTTGCATTTGTAATGATTCTGCCAACAAAGGAAGCCTACATCATCTCTAAGGAATTAAGCTTGATAGTAACAAGTTTTCCTCTTTGCATCTCTTTAAAACAACATGTTGTTTGGGAATAGTCCTGAAACTGTTAAGCAGCAACTCTGAACACCAGATATTAAAGGCTGGCCCCTAGTGGCAATGAGTAACTACTATTGCTAAAAAAGCAAATCCATGTGGAAAAGAGGTTGCTGAGGAAGAACATAAGGGCATAGCATCTCTGAAATTACTGTAATATTTGTTTATAGTTCTAGTTGCTTGGACAGTAATCAGCTGTGGTGGAGAATGGCAGAAATACACAAATAAATGCTATGCTGTGAGGACCGAAGTCAACACAAGTTCCTTAACCTTCCAGAACCAGAATAAATTCACTTTCCCAGATGAGTAAGCTTTCCATTGTGTCCTAATGTACCCTTTCCTTAAAACAAGCATGGGAATCAATAAGGCCTGTTAAATGGATTAAAAATGGACCAAAAAAATGGATCGCAGAAGGTAATTGGTCAAGAGGTCCATGCTGTGAATGCAAAGGATTTTAGTTTTATCCCTAAGGATGGATTTCACTGCTGTGTTGTTCAATATTTTAATCAATAATCTCAAGGAAACAGGATAATCATTGCCAATAAAATTTGCAGATGAAACAGGAATGTGTAGAATAATAAAAGACCCAGAACAGGATCCTCAGGGAAATCCTCATATTTCTAAACAGAAGAACTACCCAGTGTGTATAGTCACGCAGCTTTGGTGACACGATCCCTATCCCTTACTTTGCATCAATCGAAGCAGCGGTAATGGAGAGGATGATGTGATGGGGGTGTAGCAAAGAGGGGGGAACTTGAATACCCAAAGAACAGACATATGAAGGATTCACGGACTCAAATGATACTTTAAATAAAAGGCCTTAAGCTGCTTTATTTGGATTAACAGGGAAAGACAGATGAGAGATGGGTCACTCTAAAGTAGTGGTTTTCATCCTGTGGTCGTTGACATAGTGGTAGGGGACCATGAAGATCCCCTAGAGAACTTGTAATTGTAAAATCTGCTGAATTGTAATCTGGTTTTGCAACAGAAGATGCTTAGGAATCTGTAACTGGCAGTTTGTAAATAATAAAATAACGAAACAAAAAGAAGATAAGATAATGGAAACCTGTACACAGGTGACTTGGCAGCCTCCCTCCTTTTGCAAGCAGCTGAAGAGAGAATGCAGGCAAGCCAGGACTATGCATGACATAAGACAGAGAAATAAGGGTCCCCACTCTGAGGGCCTGGGCTTGTTGACCTGCGTCCTGTAGAAAAGTCACATTAAGGAGGGTTATTTCAGCTGTCAGATTCAGCTGTCTCTCGTAGGTGCCACCGATGAGACACGCTTGGGAGGAAACTCCATTTTGGAAAGCTGAAAAAAATCAGAAATGATGTGCAGAGGCATTTCTGACTCTCTGAACAGCTTCGACTTGGGAGAGAGCATGCATGAGAAGTTTAGGGCTTTCAGTTCAGCCAAGATGGTGATGATTAAATTACAAGGTCTGTTCCTAATCTTAAAAAAAAAAAAAAAAAAAAAAAAAAAAAAAAAAAGGCTGCTCTCTATAGCTCTTGGGCCCTGAAGCTCCACAAGTCGGTTTTGTCGCCTGACAAGTGTCCTCATCACACCATACCAGATGGCACCATCTCCTAGAGCGATGGAGTTCTGTGGATGTGATGAGGGTAGCTGCAGGTTTCAATTTCAGCCCCAGCCCACTGCTAATTTTCTGTAGTCACTGATGCAAGATATTGATTTCAAGGCAGATTTAAAAGTCTTACTAATCCACAAGGGAACAGCAGTATGTGTTTAAATTCCATATGTTGATTAAAGCTGTCAAAGGTCTTACATGCAATTATATACGTGATATTGAATGCACCTAATTCTCAGTTCTAAAAGGCACAATCTTCAAGATAGGGAAAAGAAAAAAAGCAATGAAGTACCAAGAGTCCAGAATCAGAGCAAGATGCAAAAAACTGCTATAAACTGTCTTCACAGCTCTCGGAGTGAGCGGCTTCTTCTTTGCTCTTCTGAGCAAGCAGCTTCTGGGTCATTGAAAAGAGGATATTGGTTGGAAGGAAATTGCTCCATTTTCTAGGCCTTTGGCAAGACTTTGGCAACTGGTCGCATTTTTTTAATCACGGTGCTTTTTAGAAAAGTTTCCTGGATAGTAAAGCAGCCCAATGTGGTGGGATGTTCCCAGGCAACATATGTTCCAGCACCCATAACCCCTCCTTGCTGCTCCAGACTGTGGTTGAATCTGTTGCAGCAGCCAGCTCCACATCACCTATATTTCCACCCCAACACTGAGTCCTCTGCAGCCCTGTGATAATATTTCAGACATCTTTTCCTTTCTTTCTGGGTTAATTAGTGCTTCTCTTGGTCTGGCTGAATATTAAGTGATGGAAGGCTGACAGCACAAACCAGTGCCAAGTGTTTCAAGATCAAGAAATTCCTACACCTTTACACGAGACCTTGAATGCCTAAGTCTGTGGGGCACATTTGGAAACTATTTGCTGTCTTTCTTAGTACATTTGGTCAAAAAGGGGTTAGAGTTTATTCTAACTGAACAGCTGTCTGATAGAAAATATCCTTCCAGTCAGGTTGAGATGTTCTTTAGGAAAACCTCAGTTTTGATAAAAATGACCGAAAAATGTTTTATTGCTGCCAAGCTGGAGCTTATGGTATGACAAATCTGGCACACTCGCACGGCACAGTGCCGGCTTAAATGGTGATGCTGAGATGAAGAATATCAGCCTTGAGAAATTGAGAAATCCCACTTGGAGAAAACAATTATATTTCTGAAAGGAACTGGGGGCACGGAGAGGGGGCACAGCTAGCCAGATCCTGTCCCCTTGCTGCAAGCCATCTGCCACACCAGGCAGTAACAGGGTGGTACCCTGCTTTCCCAGCCTGAGGAGCAGGATCTACCAGTGACTGAACTTTGCTGTGGAGCAAAGCGAGCCTGGCACTCCCCAGCACTTATCTGTGAGTCTCAAGGGGAGAGGCCAGTGGGTGGAAATAGGGAATTCCCTTTGCACAAAGCCTAATTAAATATGGGCCGCCATGCAGAGAAGCAGATTTGTCAGTGAGACTTCCAAAAAGGGATTAGATGCATTAAACGGAGGCAATCTGCATTTGTAATTACGTTGCCTGGGATAACATTTCTGTGGGGTGCTTAGCTTTGTCATTTGGGGAATAAACTGATCTGCAGATGGGTTTGGGGCAGGAGTTCCCTGTGCTGAAAAGTGTTGCAATGGAAGCAATATTGTACATGTTTTACAGCTTCCTCCAAAACATTTGGTTGCCAGCCACCACTGTAGGCAGTCCTTGAACTAGACTGACCACCAGCATGTTCCTCTGGAGCACTTCTGGTGCCCCCCCATTACATAGCTTGATAACACAGGCTGTTCTGGGCTGCAAAAAGCAACGTTAGAGTGTTACGAATAGCAGCATTATTAATGCAGTTTTCTGATACCCAATCTGTTGTGATTATGAAGGAGAAGGAAATCAAACCAAGCTTTTATTATTACAAAAGGATATATGTTTACAAAGCAGGAAAAAACTCAGCATTAGGGAATGCACAGGGCTGAAATGCTCTACTCATGGAGATATGTTTTGAGTCACAGAACAAGGCAAGTGGGAACCACATAGGTTCGTACATTGCACTAATCATGGAGGAGCAGGGTGTCTTTCCAGTGTGGCAGTGGAAAATCAAATACCTGCAGAGTGATAAGGGTCACTTTGGGAGAAATACCAATTTTAAGTGAAAGTTTTACCTTTAAATAAAACGGAAAGAGAACCACCCTTTGTGGCTGCCCTTTTCTGTGAAACATGACTGAAGGGAAAAGGAAAGGCTTTGTCATAGAAGTGTGACAGAAATAATATTTGGGAATGAACTGCAAATTCTTCAGAAGCAGTGATCTAATGCCAGGGAAACCTGTGAGAATCAATAGTATTAACACAGCCTGTACTTATTTCTGCATAAGGAAATGTACAGTTTCCTTTCCTGAGCAAGCAATGACACTTAGGTATGGACACCTGAGAGAGAGAGAGAGAGATGCACAGTTGTAGAGTGAGCATGCATTACATCTCTGGTGATTATATAATTCACGATCCTGATCTTTCAGAGTTATGTGCAACTCTAAGGAGAGTCGCATATTCTCCTCCAAGGACAATCTTGTGAATAAGCTTATTAAACTCAGTGAAAGCATTCCTCATTTTAATACTAAACAGAGGAATAAATCTTTATGGAATAACCCTTTATAAATAATCCCCGTGAAGAAGTAAATGGCTAAAATTAGGGTATACTTGTAACTCGCAGCGCTTTTGGCTCTAAGAAAACTTCTTTTTATTTTTTGCAGTCTAAATCTTCTTTTCTTTGGCCCAAGTCCCAAGTCAGGAGAGACCCCTATTCCAAAAGTCAGGTGGTTTGATGATTCCCCAAAATCATGCAGCTGCCCAAAGAAATAGACAGGTCTTGGATGCTCAGTGCAGCCAGGAAAGTGGAAATTCCTGGCTTGGAGTGCGCTTGCCCCAAGGCACAATTCTTGGCATATAGACAGAGTCATAAATCTTCCAGCCAAATCCAGGCACACAAACCTGATAATGGGACATTTCTCTGGATTACTGACATCCAAATGCTGTGGCACAGATTTTATGCTCATTGCCTTTGCTGTGTCTTGATATCAGTATAGTTCTCCTTCAGAACAGGAGACTTTCCTCCTATGTAGAGAGTTTCAGAAAGGCATTAAAGACAAAGCATGTATAAGCAATAGATAATACAGATGTTTAAAAGGCCGGTTATTAAAAGACTACCACTGACGTTGCACTGATATCTGCAGGACTTTTGCATTCTCTCTTAGGAGGGGCTAGAGCTAGTGAAGTCTTTGGCTAGGAACTTCATTTGCTCTGTGAAAATTCAGCAATTTGCAGTGTGCCCAAAGGGCATTGGAGATGGCCCAGGGGACTGAGGTATTAGGAAATGGATACATACATGTAATGCAAAGCTCATGTGTTGGCTGAATGTGTGCCACTGCTTAGAGCTGGGATAGTCATTGCTCCAGCCTCTACTCAGCTCTCAAGCTGGTTTTGCAAGCCAAATGCTTGAGCACATAAAAGGGCCAGAAAGGCAGCTGAGGATAGAGGATCTCTGTATAAAAGATAAGGAAGCGTCAGTGATATTTTGTCAAATAAATGGTGTAGGAGACTTTAGAGAGGTATTTTACCTTCCCTTTTAGCCATGGGGCACAAAGCCATGGGAACATAGGCTCCATAGCTACACTGGTCACCACACAGCCCATCTGTAATGGCAGCGGTTCCCACAGCACTGGCTGTTTATCTGTGACACAGTGGATATCCCACTCTGGAGAAGATGTTAAGGGATTAGCATCACTGGCACATTTCATCCCTCTGTTGCAGTTCTGGCCATGCAAAGCCGTGCGAGGTCTCACTGGGCGCCTCGCTTTGATGTCTTGTTTCAGCCCCTGGAGTAGCAGCAGAACAGCGGTAATCAGTGAGCATGGCCAAGCATGGCCAATGGTTTCTGAAATCATAGTCCTACTGGGCTTTGTAAGAATATGTGTGAGTAAAGATGCTACACTTCTCATCTTACAGAGTAGCCTAGCCACGTGTTGATTTCTCTGAAGGTTATGGTGGCTATGACTTGTGAAAAACCCAGTCCGCCATCCACAGGAACATACATCATCTCTTGAGCTTGGCTTGTTGGTATTGGTTTGGCTCGGAGTAGGCCACATTATGCTATCTTGTTTGCTCTTCCTCGTCTTTCTTTCTTTCTTTCCTCCTCTGCTGCAATGACAGTGCTGCTTCTCCCAGCTGTTAAAGCCTTTCCTCCAGAATGATCTTCTTGCCAGGCATTTCCCTTCTGAGATGTGGCTGAGTCATCCAGGGGTCAACTGCTCTGACATATTACTGGAAATCTGACAAAGTTTGGGAGCTCACGGCTGCTCCTCCCATCCCTTCTCAGGCCTGCCGAGCTCACCAGAGGCCGATCGCTAGCTGCTTGCAGGACAAAACAGGAGGATTGTGTTGGCAATTTGGCATCTAGCACTGAACATATTGGTTTCCCAGTCACAGGCTGTTTCCTGGAAACCAAATAATCTCTGTTGCCGGCCCATCTACTATTATTCTTTATTAAGGATTTAGCTCAATGTACCAAACTGGCCACAGACGCAATTCAATTAATTGGCTTCCTCAGTAGATTTGCCGTTCTGAAGTAAATAAGGAGGATGACTTGGAAGAGTGGAGCTTTGCAAAGCCAGGCCTGCCTTCCAAGAATAAAAAAAAGGCTGAGAGGACATTAAGTGTTGAATGACGGCGGGAGCTGTGCTTAATGCTGAAGCTTAGCACTCATGAATGGTGCAAGCTGGTGTGACTCACGAGCAAACGAGCAAAGAGCCACAGAGGAGCCCTGGCCTCTGGAGAATGACCAGAGGAGAACATGAACGTGCTGGATAAGTGCTGCTCCAGCAGATCCTGCTGGAGGGAGGTACCAAACAATGCGCAGGACAACATGCATGCTCCAGCAAACAGAAGCCCCTTGGATGCCCTGGGTTGCTCATGATGCAAGCTTTACATGCAACACTGGCCTCTGTCCAGGCTAGGAGATCTGCTCCTCCAGGTCACGTCTATGCCATCTTTCTGGAAGCACTGTCACCTCCACGGTCACCAGGTGTCCTAACACTGTCCTGCTGATGCACAGAGAAGGGGGGCAGCAGGGTTTCCAGTTAGATCTCGACTGCACATTCAGCAGTTCAGTGTTACTTACCAGTCCTTCACCTATATCACCCATTTCTCCACTCCCATTTCATTACCTTTTTTTCTCATCCTCAGCAGCTCATGCCATCAGCAGCTGGAATAGAAATTGGGAGCTTTCCTATGAGGCGTTAGCATGCGGTAGCCAATGATTTTTTAGCCACAAAACAAGTCAGAAAATTATGTCAGATCAGAAGGAACCAAAATCCTTTAATAGAAAATTGCTGTTTGCAAAGTGGTATGTCAAAGACAAGGTCAGGACTTAGGCACATTTTGCACAAATATGAAAAGATGTGAGTAGCTATAGTCATGTATATTCAAAATGAGTTTGTGCATAGGAATGGAAGCGAGTACTGAGACCATGCAATTTGCCTCCATCATTTCATCATAAAAGACTTTGCTGAGTAATTAGTACTCAGGGCTTTGGATTATATTTACTTAGCCTTATCCCCTGAAGCAAATTCATTTTTCTAGCTCTGAGTATGAAAATCTGTCATCTAACACATCCAATGCAACTCTTACATCCCAGCTGTGAATTTCGGCGCATTCCTGGTCTTTGCTAATTGCTTGTTTTATGTGGAGGAGTTTCCATTGTTAACATTGCCTGTGGAATCAACACCTCTACTACAAAGATCTGTTTTTCAATAGAAGCAAAGGAGATTTTTTCCTTTATATAGAGAAGTGTTGATGAATTCTTCTATCCATTCCTGTAAAAAAAAAAAAAATCTAGGACACGAGAGCGACAGCCGGATTAGAGAATTAATCTTCAACGATAATTCATCATTAGCATTTGTTCCTGACTACCTTGCCAACACATAAAGGACAAAAGGTGCAACAAATCTGTCCATTTCTGTTTCAAAAGTTTGTCCTGGACATGTATACATATATATACCTTAGCTGACTTTCTAGAATGACAAAAGCCCTTTTGATCGGAAGGCACAACCATTCATCTTCCTAAGCACAGAAGCATTTAAAGAAACCTTGCTGAAACCTAACTGAAAGACTGGTAACTAGGAATGACATCCTTCATTTAGAACCCTGCTTGCTGTCTGATAGGTACATTTTGTCTAGCTAGGAGAAAGATGTATGAGAATTGTCAAAGATACGAAAATACCACTGTAAAGGCAAAATTACCACTTGGAATTCATAACTCAGATGTTGTCCATACCACAGCTCAGCAGAAGGAAAGACTTTCCATTTGTTGCACTTCTCTTGTATAAATGTGAAGGTGGTTGTAAATCTCTATGACAATTGCTTTCACATCTGTTGGCACATACAGTCAGTGGCCTTTTTTTTTTTTAAACAACACTCTGCAGAAGAAGTGTAATGAAGACAGTGGCTCTAAGTGCTCCAATAAATTCTCCTGAATGGCCCCACATAACTTCAGCACTGGTAGCAGATCGTTTGCTGACTGACTGTTAATGCCAGTGTTACCACCAAGTTCAAGCCCTGAAAGTCTGGGTGCTCCCTTATGATTGTCACCAGAGGATAGCATAGGGAGAACAAGGAAATACTATGTTTGGGAAGCAACCTTTTCAGTAACAAGTCACCAAAAAAAGTCCTCAATTACGTATGTGCCTGGCTACACACCAGTTTGCATAGGTGAGCCGCATGCCAGCACTGTCCATGTCTCTAGATGATGCCTAGACAGCACAGTTGTCTCCTGCCTGTTGTGGCCGGTTGTCCCTCATCTCTGAAACCACTAGCATGTGATGGATGCATCCAAGGACCATTTGGGCACAGTCTCAGAAAGGATGTGACCAGCTGTGCGCTGTTGCATTTGCAGGACATACACACTCGAAGAGCTAGGAGAGTATATTCCTTAGGCACTGACCACTGGCACCCACTTCTTCAGAGGAAAATGTGCCACAGGCGAGTAGAAGACGTAGGGTTAGAACAGAGGTAATTGGATAAAATCCTACAGCCTGTGCTTTACAGTATGTCAGACTAAGTGAGCTAATGGTCCCTTCTGGCCTTTAAATATATGAAATGCTGACAGTTAAACTATTTGATCATGGACTTCTCTGATAGCATCTCTCCTATTCAGCTTTAGTCTCATCCATAATGTAGGATCCATGCCTTCTTACACAGACAGAGTGATCTTTACATGAGGTCACGGAGCGTATCTGCTCTTCCACTCTCCCCACTCTCTTTTTTGCAGGGCTAAGAACTCCTTGCAGTGGCATTGCTTTCTTTACAACTTACTTTCAGATAACTGAAGTTTATGGATGTTGGATGTGTGCTGGGAAGTGTTGGCTGGAAAGATTTTGCCTGAGGAGTCTCAGTGCTGTGAGACTTTTCCTTACAGTAGAGACCTCTTCACAAAATACCGGGGTTTTGACACGTAACAGGTATGCATCAGCTTCACAAAATACTGTGATATTGGCGCAAGACAGGTGTGCATCAGCTGTGTTACAGAAAGTGTCCCTGCATGCACTGTTTTCTCAACGTTTTGGACACTTTTGCTGGAATTGAAGCCATCTTGCGCCTACTGCGGGGCTGTGCAGGTGGTGCATGAGCATGGGCCCAAGAGTCCAAGAATCCAGGAGGGACAAAACCAGGTGAATTGAGGAGCCCTGGTTGCTTTCTGCAAAAATCTTTCTTTTTAAGGAAAAAACAATACCAACAGCAGAATGGGTGTTATTTTCACGCATCAGCCTTTTTTGCTGCAAAGGCATCCCAATGGCTCTAGTAACTATAAAGAGCACTATCAAGAGATCGAGGCAGGGAAATTGTTGAACCAGGACTACACAAAGATTAGAAATTTATAGAATGAGAAATGACATCCTATCACTCCCCAGAGGAAAGGACTACCAGCCAGCTAATAATAGGCTACTTTCAACTCTAATTTTTATAGGATGTTGTAAAAGGAGTTAATTACTGTGAATGTATTTTTTATGAACAGAGAAGGTGCCATATCTGCCTTTTAAACTTAAACTTAATCTTCAAAAATATTGTTTTTTCATAATAGTACCCACAGGCTTTCAGTCAAGATTTCTCTTGGTCCCAGTTAGTCTGGGACTGGGAGCGGTGCTGGCACAGGAATAAATGTGTGGATGAACTGTCACTTCTTGCCGGTGCATTTGGTGTTCATACCGATTATTCCAGATCCATCAGGAGGTCCGACCAGAACACGTCCTAAAAGGATGTGTAGATTTTAGCAATCTTATTTCATTTTTATCCTGACGTCCTCAAAGGATGATGTATCTGCCAGCTTAAAGCACCCTTTACTGGGGTACTCCTTAGGGTTTGCAATGCTCATGGATGACTGAGATGTTCTCCTTCTCCACCGGATCAACAGGAGCTGTGCTGGACAAAAGGGGTTCCTTCTCCTAGCCTGCATTGACCCCATCAGAGAGTTTTTTGCATTAAACCATCTCAGAAGTGCAGAGAATGACAGCGAGGACATCCCTGCAGTCTGGTAATAATGGAGACAATTGCCTGACAAGTGCTTTAGGTAGTACAACTTTTGTATACAACTATTGTATACAGCTTTTATTTAATATGCTCTTCCTCTCCTGAAACACCTTACCACAATAACTTGGTGGTCCTTTGTTTATCGTGTAACAGATTGTGGGTTTCAATCATTTTTCCGCCACCATCTTTCTAGTCATGAGGAGACATTTGCTCTATGTTGCAGATATTCCCTAGAATGTCACTTTGAATTCAGCCTCGTTATTTTTCATTTTGACAATGAACTGCATTTGCCATCTGTTGGCTCCAAATTTCAATATAATCCAAATCCCTTGGAATCCAGTTACATTATTTCTTGTTATTTGCTCATCCTCCAATTTCTGCATCATCTGTAAACTTGGAGCTCTCCAGCCAGATTCTGCTCTCCTGTTTTTAACCAGTGTAAATCTGGACCTTCTCCACTGAAGGATTACTCCAGAGTGAACAAACGGAAACCAGAGATGGATAATGCTTAGGTTTTCAACACCCTCATCTAAGCAATTTTATATTTATACATAGACAAATGTTATGAACAACAGATGTCCTAAACCTAACCTTGAGGACACTTTTCATCCGTTCTGTTCCTGTGCCATTTTTCTAGCTGACACCCAATTTGCTTCAGTCTGGGGTGTTTGTTTGAAGTTAATTCAATATTGATGAACACATTTTGAATGAAGTTTTGGCAAAGTAAAGGTAATTTCAGGCTGTATTCACACACTTTTTCTCCTTTCCTTTCCATTTATTTTTTCTTCTCTTTTTTTGGATAAAGCCTTTTGTTTACTAAGACGGCAAAGCATTACTGTGTAACAGACCGCTACAGATACCTGGGGACAGTAGGATTACTCTGCTCCTTGGAATAAACAATAAAAACTCTGCAAAGTACCTGGCTGCAAGAGTTTGATACTCCACGCCTGCAAGGAAGAGAAACGAGGCAGAACTGCTGACCTGTTAGGTAGTCCTGCAACTCAGTACTATGAATTCTGTTTCCTTTCCCACACCTCCAGAAGCACGAGCATGCAACAGAAAGGAAAATACTTTTTGTCTCACTGCAAATCCTCTTTCCTGATCTCTTCCATTTCCCATCCTTTGGCATAGGCAGATGAAACTCACCATCAGGACATTTATGCCAAACACTGCTGCTCACTTGGGAGCATGCAGCATATGAGCAGCATATGAATAAACTTTTTTTTTCCCTTTTTTTCCTGCTTACACCTGTTTGCAAACCCTATCCTTTTCCTCATTGTTTGCTGTTTTGGGTTTCAGCCCCTAATATCTTTTGTGGTGGCAGGAGTGACATGGCACGAAATGGTCCCCCAGCCAACAGCTCCTATCATGGTCTGTCCTGTACAAATGAGGGTAACGCGATCCTGCAGTGCGAGACTGTCTTGTAATGTGCACACACAAGGGAGCTCAAGTGTTTTTGGCATTACCTAACTCTCAAGCACTTAACTTTTAACTCTAATGTTCTCTTGGCAACATGTGATGCAATTTATATAGACATTTATATGCAGTTTCCTAGGTTTTTTAACGGAAGAAAATACAAATAGTGCCACGTGCAAAAATACAACAGCCCACCCACGTAGTTCATCAGGTTTTGAAATACAACCACTGCCAGACATTGCTGTTCCCTGGGTTAAAGGTCTAATGTCACCAGCTAGCTGCTGCATTGTGGGGTTATGCATTGTGGACAAACCTGAGAGGACAGAGATGCCAGTGTGAATTGTAACACAAACAGTGTGGGAGAGCAACCCCCATTTTATGGTCACTAGTGTAAACGTGTGGTTTTAGGAGGTCTTGCCTGAAAGTCAGACTGAAAAAGCATGAGTGCATCATACTGAGATCCCACCCTGTGTCCTGCTCCTCCATGAACCACAAGTGAGTCTACTCCTCCTCTTTGGGAGAAAATGGGAATTGCTTTTGTCTTCTTGTATCCTACAAATAATGCTGTAAGGAATACAGGAAGAGCAACTTCCTGTGGGAGCATAAATGTGGAATTACCAGGGTATCAGTTAAAGCTTACTTTCTGAAGACTGAAGTTATTTAGCACCAAAAAAGATAAAATGCTATCTTCTTTCTATGTCCCACAGCAAAACAAAGGGTAAAGCCAAGAGTATATGGAAACACAAGTTGAAGAGACAGCATCTAAGAGAAAGGTGAGTGTTGCCTCAAAATCACGATAAAATTTGCTGCTGACCTTCAAGCAGAGAAGTTACAGGAGGCCTTAAAAGAAATGGTAGGTGTTGCAACATAATTCAAAGTTCCTGAAAATGATAGAGAATGCCATTCCCTGGGACTTCATGCTCTCTGTCCTTCTCATATCCAAAGATGTTTTGCCAGTGAGGCAAAGGCTGTGGCTCTGACTCCAGCACCCTACTTTGGAGTCATGGAAATACAGGCATCATCTCACTGCTTTGATGCAGACACAACTCAGGGCAAGCTACTTGCAGGTTACATTGCAAAGCAGAACCAGATGTCCCCTTGCAAGCGCCAGCAGAGAGAGAAACAATTACAAGGCCAGTGTCCCTCTGCCTCCCCACGCATGGAGCAATTCTCCCAGGAGCTGAGCAAGGAGCAACCGCAGAGGGGAGAGGAGGCAGCCCTGCTCACTCCTTCCATCCAACCATGAAACCAGTCGTGTTCAGGGCAGCTATGGAAAGCCATAAATGTCAAGTTAGGATGCAGTCTGTTTGCCTTAGCAAAGTGGGATTTCTCCTGAAGGCCAGAGAACGAGGGATTCAGAGGTGCTACAAGGGTCTGAAGTGTAGGGAGATGGGAATTCAAGACAGAATTAGTGGAAAAATAAATTGTTGTAGTCAACTGCAGTGCTGGCCAGCTACTGTGGAGATAACCTTTAAATCTGTAAGAATCTTCCTGCAATTCTATCTGTAGTCTTTCTGATAGAAGCTCTGCAATCATTTCTTTCGACATTAATCATTACATATCATACTTCTCAAGCCTGTTACCATTCCAGTGCCAGGCCAGGTTCATGTGTAACAAACTACAGGGCCATGTAATCATTTTGAAAGGACATATCACAGTGATACAGGGGGTTGTATTGAGAAGTGACTAGTAACTGCCTAATTACTGACCTCCTTCATTATCACCTGGATCGTAAATTTCTCACCAGAGTAATCCGGTATTCCAGTAATCTTAAATAAATAAGATAAAGCAACTCATATTACTGACCATAAACTTTCAAAGAACATGCCTAGGTGAGTTATGGGCCTAAGATCCATGATTAGAAGACACGGCTAGAAGAAAGCAGCTCAGAATTGTGCATTTCTGAGATCTCAGAATTGTGCATTTCTGAGATCTGTGCACAGGTAATGACTTTTTTCTCAGGAGTACATGCGGCATGATATATAAAAAGATAAAAGATGCAGGTTAATTTAGCCAAAATGAATGTAAGCTAATTCTAGTGCAGAAAAGAACATAGGAAAAAGAGCAACATAATTTATGTCCATTTCAGTTCCACATGGTGCTGATTCTCTCACTGGTGTTTGATTTAGGACCTGTTGAGTTGCCCATAGAGAAAACTATCCTTTACCTCCTTCTATAATGCGTATTCTGGGATCCTATATTCCCAACAGTAAAATTGATTTTCCCACTCTCAGGCCAAAAAAGTCATTCCAGGGAATGTAGCTGAGACGTGCTGATGTTCACGCTTTCTATGTGCGTATGTAAGCACATCTGTGAACGTGTGTGTATATACATTTATTATTACAGGCAGAAGCTCATGCCTTTGGTATCATGATGTTAATCTTTAATTGATGCCCATGTACCCACTGAAAACTTAAGTGAAATTTCTATGGATTTTTCCCTTGTCGGGGGAGCAGAATTTCACCCAGCCCCATGACTGATTGGAAATGTCATTATTCCTGATGTCATAACTAGCCAGTGTTCAGAATTCCTAAACTACACAAACTTACCCCACAAAATTTTCAAATTAAGGGAATTTTCTTTTTACTTTAATTGAATTTAATTTTCTCATTTTACTACACAATGGGATTGCTTGAAAAAGCTGTACATATATTTTTCAACAATATTTAAAAGTCAGAGTGTTTCATGTAAAACTGAGTTTGGTAAAACTACCATACTCCCAAAAAAATCATAAATTTTGACTGTCAATCTTCTAATGATTTTTTAAAAATACAAACTCATTTCTACCACTCCTATTCAAATTTTGTAGTTTTCTTCTTTTGATTTCAGAAAAAGAAGAGTTTACCTATATGTATGATTAAGTATATACACAGTTTATCATAGGAAAATGGATTTGTAAATGCACAGTTCTGTCATGGTTTCCTTTATTTCTAGAGCAGATTAATTCTACAGAACAAAAGTACATGTCCACATGTCCTCATGTATCCAAAAACAGCACTTGTGCTTTAGAGTCACATTGTCATGCATAGACAAGTATTTCTCAGGTTTAGCATTTGTTTAAATAAATGGAACGTGGTAAATACCCTTAGAAAAAGCAGTGCAGCACCCTCTAGTGTGGACACAGTTCAATTAGGAAATAATATGGCTTAACAGATTTGTGATTAACCTGGTGCTGAAGAGCCCAATGTCTGAATCAATGTCTCTGCCACTAAACTCTGATTGACCTTGGGCCCTTTGGCTCAACTCTCTATGTCTCAGTTCCCGCAACTGTAAAACTGGGAGAATAAATCCTCTTTTGAAACACTCTGAGCTCTCCTAGTGACAAATTCCTTATGTATAAAAGGTAGGTGGGTATTGTAATCATATAAATATTATATCATATCAATAAGATATGGTAGCCCTGCTCCTGAAAACCTACTAGATTTGTGCAAGTGTGTGAAATGTGTGAGCTCTCTCTGAGGTGATTGACTTCATCCCTCAGCTAATTTCAGGGGGGTTTTTTAGAAACTTCTTTAAATTTAATCTGCACTAACAAAGCAGTGCCTTTCAGACTGCAAGGCACTGGGATTGTGAACTGAACTATCAGGTCTTCAAAACTGCTTAATAATGGTTTTATATCTCTGCGCCTTGGAGAAGTCCACTGTACATTGGTTCGTCTTAACCAACTTAATTCTCCCAGACATTAACAACCTCCACCATATTCCCCTTGATTTTTTGTGTGTGTGTGTGCGCTTTACTGGATAAGTAGTTAAATGGACTGGTTTTGCCTAAGGAGCCTGAAGAAGAAAGAAGGATGAAGATTTGATCCTGTGGGAAGTAAAATGGGAAAAGATTTTCGAAGTGCCTGAGCTCTTGCCCTTATTGGAGGCAACACTTAACTAGAAAAGAGATTTTTTGAAGGAGCTGGTCCTTCACTTCCATTTTGTATTGCACTTTATCATTCTCTGATGCTTTCCTGATGGTGATTGCGGAGCAATTGAACTATTTTCTATTTTGCTGAACTATTGCTAGAAGCTGTGGCCTGTCAGACATCTCAAAGGAAAAAATTTCTATCAGCCTGAGTGCGTTGGACAGGATGCAGTAAAGGAGATTTAGTGTGTAGAAGCCTTTACTCAGAGTGATCTCCTGTCCTGAGTCTGCCAGGGACTGCCGTCATCATACTTTAGTGATATGCATATATGTGTGTGCATATATACATATACATATACATGCATATGCTATTTTTCCAAGCCATATTGCCATTCCAGTGCATCGTTAGATATATATATCTCAGATGTGGTTAGGTGGGATATTCACCCGTTTATGCTGTACTAGGGAACTGTGTTGGGAATGGATCTGTAATGGGGTACCCAAAAACTCCTTGCAGAACTCATTGGGTACAAACCACTTAATCATAAATATGTCTGAATCAAGTATGAAGTGACAAAATAATTGAGATAATTAAAGACCTATTGAGGGGAAGGTATAGAGCAGTCTAGGAAGTTATTGCCAGCACACTCAGACAGATGACATGCCAATGAGTGATTTGGGACAACCATGGGCTTAGCAGCCGCAACTCTCCATTATCTTTTATATCTTGTTGTTCTGGCATGAGCAGGATCTAAGGACCCCGATTTTGCAAGTATATAATGCTCCAGCTATCTTTAGTCCTATCTTGGCTCTGCTTACCTAGGCAGAATTATGTATGTCCATGCAGGACGATGTGCACAAATGGGCATTTTTCTGAACCTTTTGCAATAATTTGCTTAAACAGACTATTTCCTTTATAAAACTTTTGGGGATTATTAGGTTTGTGTTTCAGTGCCATGCTGTAAGTCCAGCTCCAGTTAAACTGTCTTTGGACCAGCCTGATGCTCCGGGGTGTGTTGGGAACAAAGGGGCTATACATTCTCCCTAGCTGCCATAAAGCTGGATGCTGTTATTGTTCTGCCCACATCTGCCAGCTGGAATCAAGCTCTCTGTGAGCGACATAAGGCTGAGGACACATCTAGCCTAGCATTTAGACATGTGATTTTAACTCCTCCAAACCCAATAATGCAT
This sequence comes from Tinamus guttatus, assembly GCF_059628265.1. NCBI lineage: Eukaryota > Metazoa > Chordata > Aves > Tinamiformes > Tinamidae > Tinamus > Tinamus guttatus. The sequence continues at coordinate 438,121 of NW_028288633.1, forward strand.
TTTAAAATGTCAAAGAAAACTGTTTGGACTTGAGGATCTGCTGAATTCCACCTCAGCCCACCACCAACTAGTATATTTGGAAGTCAAATGGTTCTTAACTGGAGTTACTAGTTTCAGGAGTCACTAATTCACCTGAATAGCACTACACCTTTTAAGTCAAGGTCAGGCATTCATCAGGAAAGAAAGCATTTTTCTCTTGAAGAGTAACGGTGGGGAGAACATAGCAGTAGTGAAATAGTGATTTTTCATGCATTTGACAGCAGCACTGGGAAAAAAATGAAATGCTGCTGTGAAATTAAACCAATAAAATGCCCAGCAAATAGCTGAAAATTCATGTGAGCACTTTTCTCATGCAGCAAAGCGAATTATTTTCTCATTGGCTCTGTGACGTGCAGAGGGAGAATTACTGGATGAGATTTTCCTGTGTTTCTTTCATCTCGTTGCACAAAACTAGACAGAGAAACAACCCAGACAAGCCAAGACCTGTGGGTACTGGACCGGTTGTGCTGGGAGGATGACAGACCATTGACTTTTGAGTAAAGGTTACCCTGTTTGGGGGAAGGTATCAAATATTGCTCTGCACCTTTCCAGAGCATCAGCTCCAGCTCACTTGGAGCCTAATCTTCAATGGGTCACACAGGATCCCTCTTTGCTGGGTGTTTCCACTTACCGGTTTTTCTTCCATCATCTGCATCTTGTGCTATTGAGACTCAGAAAGAGGTTTCTCAGCCTCACTACAGCTTTCTACTTGTTGAATAACACTATGTTGGCAGCCTTCACTGTCAAAAGTTGTGATATCTAAACAGGATAAAAAGCATGCTATTTTTCATTGTGAGAAATTGGAACTGCTCATCTTCAGTCTCTCAGAAATATCCCTTTTGGAACCATTCCTGTATCAAAATTTATCAAATCACCTAGTAGTACCTTGGCAGAGCCAGTTTTCTCAAAGGACTCCCTTGCTGAGATGGGGTGTGATCTCTACATTTGCAGCAAGCTATTTTCCACCCTTCTCCACAGCTGGAGCAACCACCAAAGGGAGAAAGGTCAGCTTAAGTAGCCATTGCTGCTTTAAAAATGGTTGCAGCAGTACATCAGGGCAAGGCCTGGTGAATATGACATATGCATGATGGAAAAGAAAAGAAAAAAGAGAGAAAGGAAAGGAAAGGAAAGGAAAGGAAAGGAAAGGAAAGGAAAGGAAAGGAAAGGAAAGGAAAGGAAAGGAAAGGAAAGGAAAGGAAAGGAAAGGAAAGGAAAGGAAAGGAAAGGAAAGGAAAGGAAAGGAAAGGAAAGGAAAGGAAAGGAAAGGAAAGGAAAGGAAAGGAAAGGAAAGGAAAGGGAAAGGGAAAGGGAAAGGAAAAAGAAAAGAAGAAAAGAAAAAGAATTTCAGGAGCAAGCCATATCCACAGAAATGTCTGCTTGAAATCCACCACGCAGCAGTGATGTAGAAGACTAAGATATCCATTTCTCCATATGAGGAACCATTGACATGGTGAAACTAAAGCCAGTGATTTATATGACCCTGTTTGCAAAGACACTAGTCCACCAAGATATTATTGCAACAATTTTTCGTTGTGATGAAATCATGTTTGTGTAGGATAAGCCCTGTAAATTGACTAACTAAAAGAGAAGAGTATTGTACCATTTACATTTCTAAAATGTCTCTTCCTTAAATTAAGCAAACAAAAGTCATACAGAATAGCATTGTAAAGTGTTCGGCTCTGGTACACTCTGCTTACTCTAGGTTTTCTCTCTTATATATTTTCATCATTATAATGATGAAATCTTAGTGCTCTGTGGGTAGCAATTACCCTTTATCCAGCAAGCTCATTTATCACCTTAGGCTTCCCAGGAAAGATGTCTAGGCACAAAGGAATACATTCTGATTTCTTCACCCAGCAGGCTGTGGTAATGAAAAGGTTTTTTAAAAGTGCGTATATTTCATTAAGAACAAGGCAAAAGTTCTCTTACTCTATAGATATGCACCATCAGCAGTTAATAACATAACACTGGTGGCAAGGTTTTCATGTACTAAATTAATGTTTCTTTACAGTTAGATCTGTATTTTGTCATTTCCCTGACTACGTGTCTACTAGATCTTTCTCTTTCTCCGAACTTGAGACTGAGTTATTCTCTGAGATAAGAGTCACTGTGTATGACTTTCCTCACCCAGGACCTTTTCCCTAGTAGAGCCAAGACATCCCTCATCATCTATATTCAGCAGGGCATGTCCAGACTGCAATTCCTCTGAAAGGAGAGGATTGAGATGTCTTCATCGTGCTGGGGACGCTTCTTTCCCCTCAGCAGGGGTAGGTAGCTTGAAGACAGTGCTTGGACATTGTCATCAGTTACCACATGTGGTTACCACATGGTTGGAGAGGCCCCTGCCTTGGTGAGGCTAAACTTGTGCATTTGTTGTCACATCAAGAGGTACCACCTGGCACAGACCCACCAAACAGTCAGGTCCAGTCCTTCCTCAAAGAGGCAAATGGCGTAACTGGACAGGGCAAAAAGGGGCAAAGAGGTGGAGTGGCTCCCTGAGTTCACCAAACAGCTAGGTTGCAAAAATGAGGAGAGAAACAAGGCATTTTCATTACTAGCAGGACTTTTTTAGCTGTGCTCCAGACTTGCTAAATGATGTCCCTACACTGACATCGTTTAGCCATGAGGAGACAGGGAAAAAAGTCCTTGTACTTTAAAATGCCAGACTTTGTCCGTCTGGAAGGGGGCTGGATGATGCCCTCGCACACAGAGCCTTTATCTTAACCATGTCAGTTTGTGAAAAATCAGTGCCCACATGCACAAGCACTTCCTTTCCTCGAGGCTGGATTTCGGCCCTGCAGACAGACGATCCCCCTGAAGGCCGAGATGGTTCCTGGGCCAAGAGCCAGATCTCCCTACACAGCCAGATATCCATGCCTGGCCCTCCCACATAGCCTGGGCATGAGGACCAGTGATCCTGAATCCTCTGTCCTGCATCTCGTGCATACCAAGGCATCTTTGTGCTCTGCCTTCGCCTTGGCACAGCCAGAGACTCTGCTCTCTCCTCCTTGGAGAGCTCAGGAGATGAGAGCAAGAGCAAGGATGGCCCTCCTACATTGAGTTACTGCTCTACTACAATAACCGTGAACTGCCCATGGCACAGTCCTCCGTGCATACAGTGACTACCATCTGGGGCCATCAGCCTCTGCTTGTAGGTACACCTTGAGCTCATGTGGGGAGCAGGAAACAAGAACAGAGCAGTCATACAGTACAGAGAGAGAAATCCACCTACAAACAGGCAACTCCTGAACCAACAGGACTAACAACCTGCCAGCTGCTGAAGCAGAGCCTGGATACCTGGTGCCAAGTATCTGAACTTTCCCACCGCTTTCCTGCAGATGCATGCGTGGACACCCACTCCTGGGTGGATGTAGCGGTCACCATATGGGCATTCGCTGTAGCAGTGAAAAACTACCTCTCCCTCCACACAGTGCTGAGGAGATATCCTGAATGGGAGCAGTTTGCTGCTTCTTCATAGCCTTTGATCTTGGAGAGAATCTCATGCATCATGAAGGTATTTCTGACCAAGAAGTCTCACTTTTTAAGTTAAGCATTTTTCTTTCTTTCTTTTAAAAGAAGAGAGAGAAACTTAATTTCTTATTATTAATTTCTCTAAAAAGACACATACTACTTCTAGGCTGATTGAAAGCCATGTCTCTTTTTGGCAGACAGCACTGTTTTGTAATTTCAGCCTATTCATATTCCCCAGCTCTCTTTCTGAAATGCCAAGATTTTTCTTGCTTGCCAAATGACAGAACGGATCTGCCAGCTGAGAAGTGGTTTTAACTAATTGCAAGCAGGAAAGGCAAGCAGAAAAAAAAACTTGTTGGTCAGAAAAGCCACCTGTGACTAATGCAGAACCATATTCCCTGGAATAGTTTATGTTGGTTTAGAGCCTGGATTGGGTAACTCACTTGATGACTTACAATGATAATCCATGCCTATTGAAACAAACCTCTGTGTCATTTCTGCTCTGAGTTGCACAAAACAGAACTTTTCCTAATGCATCTTGTTTGGGAGATGGGTAATAGTGCTCTGGATAGTATATGCTGAAGATCCGCCTTGTATGGCTCCAAAATTGCAGCATCCCTCCATGGAACTAACAGTTGGTTCAGTACAGGCAAGGGTCATTTCAGAGACAAGAAATGAAGGCAATTTTCCGCGGCACAGGGAAGTTTTGAAGAGCTGAAGGAAGAAAAGGCATGTTGCTTGTCTTGACCAGCATGTTGAACTAGCATGTTGCTTGAACTAGCGTGTTGCCAGTTCAATGTTATTTCTCTGTACCTATCACTGGACTCTGATTCCCAAAGCTACAGGATTCTGTGATGGCTTTTGAGATTTTTCTTCTGTGGTCATGGAAATACAACAGGATGGCATCGGAAGTCAGGTACTGAGGGACAAGTCTTCAAAAGGTTGTGGAGGAGATGGAAACAAAAACGCGGTTGCTCTACAAAGGCTGACTGGGACCTCTTGCTCATTGTACAGAACATGCAAACTTTCTACTGAAATGTAAAGGTGAGAGCCTGGAAAGTGGAAGAAACCAAGTCACTAGAGCTCATGGTGCAATGCACCGTGAGGGACTTAACAGAGTTAACTAGGGCCTGGCTTTTATACAGATCATGAAGAAAATCTGCAGTGACATGACTTAATGTCCTTTACAAAATCCAGAATATTGCACTGCCCAGTGCAGGTCTACAGCCCACTGCTGGCCAAAGGGCTAGGGTCAAGCCTGCCATGTGTCTCCCGTTATCTTTTCATGGTTTCCTGCTCCTAGTTCAGGACTGAGCACTACTGGAAATTGAATACTGGATCAGCCAGACCACGTCTGCAAGTGACATTCTCTGTGCAGTAACAGTGAAGACCTGCTGATGACATCCAGGCAAACTCCAGTCTCTTCTTCCACCATCCCAAAGAGATGCAGAGAACAGAGGAGCCTCAGTTTGGTTCCCTTTAGTACACACAGCATGGAGATGGACTTTCTTCCCCACAATGATGTGAAGGAGTGCTCAGAGAAGAAAGTATAAAGGCTCCAACATCTAAAGTAAGGATCTCTACTTTCCACATCTCCCTGATGGACCTTTTTGTTTTGAACAGTCACAGTCTGGAAGTCAGAGAAGGAAACGTGACCTTCGTCATGAATAGGAACATGGCTATAACTCACAGTGTCACTACTATGACTGATTTATCAGTGATTTATTTATCAGTGGAGCATTCAGAACAGCATCCATCTGTCTAGACACTGTAAATAAAATCACCTGGCAGTCTCCAAACCAGCCCTTCAATTTCAAGGATACCTTTACTTTTCAGTCAGAAAGAAAATTTATCAGTTTATCAGAAAGAAATTTATATATATATAAAAAAAAATAAGTTAGCTTACTATCATTTTTATGGTTTCTCATGACATTATTATTCTTGTCTTAGGCTAGTTTCTGTCACTTACTTCAAATTTATTTAAACACAAGCAAATTTCAAGCAATAGTGCCACTGTCAGCCAATAAAGGGAATATCTCTGCAATCTGACAGATTTGCTTTCACTAAGGAAAAGAAAGAGAAAGCAAAAAAAGGGGGAAATATTTGCAAGTCTGGAATGAGAGTCCATAATGTCAAGAAGCCGCCAGCAGCTGCAACACAAAAAGATCTTAAGTGTTTTCTCTTTCTTTATTTTCTTTTCAAAGGCTACATTAAAATGGGCATTTTTTTATCAAAGCTTTTGGGGTTTTCCAGCACACTGGGATCAATATTTCCTCTCCAAATACTTGGGTCATGAGTCACTGATCAAATGTCAGCCACAATTTATTCATTGTGCAATGTTCTGATTTCAATGCAAGGCCGGCCCTGAGAATATTCCTAGACTTACTAAGAGCCTATTCTGGTATTTCTCCCGCTCTAAATTGCTTTTGTTCTTGAATGTCACCAGAGCATCTTAGTGGACACATGCAGTCAAAGCAGTTTTCTTAAGACAGCCAGTTGTTTACTAAATAATTCATCAGTTGAACGGAAGCCAAAAAAGGGGCAGAAAAGCTGCAGAATGAAAGAGCACTTAGATGCAAACTGGTTTTATTCAAACTCCTCTATTTTTGAAGGCAGCAATTTGCACTGAGCCCGAGGTGGGCCGTATCCTCAGTGGCTTGCTTAGGGGGAATGTGTTGGGGCCATGGAGGAAGGTTGGTGTCTGAGGCTAAAAATGTCAGGAGGGGCAAGCTGTAGACTTCTTTGCCACATGATATTGGTTCCTAAACGATGTGGCTTCCATGCTTCTGCCAGCTCTCCACAGCATGCTTTTCCTTTGGCAACCTGACATGGGTCTCCTGCACCCTTGTCCCATGCCCATCCCACTGGGCTGCATTTTGAGGCTCTGAAAGCAAGGAACAAATAAGGGATTTTTGTCCTTCTTAGATAGTAAAATGCAGCTTTTCTGCAGCTGCCAAGGTGCCTTGGTTCCTCATCCTTGGCCAGGGTGGAAAGAGAAACAAGCCAGGAAGAGAGATAATGTCCTCCCTGGTCAAGGGAAAGCAAGACTGGAAACTGTCGCTGACATTTAATCCTGCAGCATTCCCCCACAATCTGGACAAATCTCGGCGTGTCTGTTTGCCTGGTCATTGAAAACCACTCCTTGAGTGGTGGAAATAACACAGCACATTTTCCAATGTGTCTCCTGTGTAGGTTCACTTTCACCTCGCGCAGCCTCCCTCCTCAGCGGGAGAGCGAGCGGAGAATTCTCCGGCACCCTCCTCGGATGTGGGAATGCAATTAACCTCAACGTCTCTCCTCCTCTGTCAGATTGGACTGGAGTTGGCCAACAGATTCAAAACGCGTTGGGACTGCTGGGACACACGCACTCACCGTGCTTGTATAACCTTCATTTTCTGAGAAAATCGGCCTGAAAATGTCTGTCCCTATGCATTGGACTTCCTAAGGTAACGGAATGGGTCCAATTCTCCCTCTCCATTTTCACCTTCATGGGCATGTCTGGCAGTGCAATTTGTCATTCAGTTTGTTTAGTTTACAACTCTGAATTTAATTTGCAAAATTAGCGTTACTAAAATTACACTCATTGTGGTATCTGTTGCTGTAATTGCATTAAAAAGAATGTGCAGTTTTCTCTCACAAGGGATGAGGGTGGCGGATGGAGAGAAAGAACAAGCCTACTCTAAGCATTAGCAGTAACAGAAGTAAACCTGGCTTTGATTTAGCCAGTTTCAGCCTGGTGTATTTATAGATTTTCAATTATATGTATCACATTTAGCAGGAAATGCATTCCTAGTACTACTTTGGAATTTAAATCACTATCTTGTTTTTTCTTTTTTTCTTTTTTTTTTTATCTGCTTAAAATCCAAGCAATTTCTTTTTAAAAACAAAGAAGAGGTAACAATGTCAAAGTGGGCAAAAGAAGCAGACATCTGTTTTCTGTGCTGTAAAATTGAAAAAGTAACAAAGGATTGCCATTCAGTGCATTAAGAAATTAAATTTGAACTAGCAGTTTGGGATGGATTTTTCTGCAGTATTCAGCACTTTGCTACATCAGGAGTTATTCTGGAAAAAACATTCCTGATTGCCTACTCCAGGATGACTTTTGCTCCAGATCAGATTATATTAAATTAGCATATTTATGCCAGCATGAGAATGGCTCATACATGGACAGTGAACTACAAATCACTCTTTTGCTTTAGGTTAATCCCATAACATTAACCAAATTAATGTCCCTTTGCAGACAAACATTTGGTCTTTGTCGACATGCAAACATTTGAGAAAATTAATTCAGAATAACTTTGAAAAGGGATTTGTTAAATTACACTAAAACCCTGTGACCTCAGTTTAGTTTAATTGCTCCTTAATTTGTTTAACTCTATTCTTGTCCTAAGTCAATTAAATTCAGCAGAATTATGGCCCTTTCAACTCCAACTATGTGGTGCTTTCAGCAATTTAATTACTATTTGGGAACTGTTCACCTTTGGTATAAATTAGATCATTTTTCCTCAGTCTCCCTGAGTGGACCTCTGCGGTGGCCCAACAAGACCAAAGTCTCCCAACTTGCAAGGACATAAGGATTTGACACCAGATGTGCAACTTCCACCCTTGCAGCATGTGAACCAGTGCTCCAGCCTTCTCCCACTGTCCACATGGGAGGCACTTTTACATGTATGGACATTAAACGCTTCTGAGGTCACATGAGACTATTCAGAATAGCCCAGTAAGGTTATTTTTGCCCTAGTTGCATGGCGTAACACCTGTCAGCGGCAGATCCTTTTTCTCAGGCAGCCTCTTCCATGAACAACTAGTTTGGTGGTTTACCCAGGGAAGGTCTTGGTAATTTTTTGATGCATCCTGCTTCACAACGTTACTGTTATTAGAAAACTCGCCCTAAGTAACTCTGCATTGAAAGCTAAGGTGCAGCCAGCTGGTTTACGCTGTCTGAAACCTGGAGGTGCTTCCCACATCTGGCAAGTGGGCAGAAGCGTGTTTTTAACTCAGACAACTTCTTTGCTTGCAGCCTGGTAGGGGGTGCTCCATCTCAACTGATTCTTTTTTGTAAAAAACACTTTTTTCCTTGGACATGGTGTCCTTAACTCAAGCACAGAGAAACTGTAACTTGGAAAGCCATTGTGAGTTTTTTTCCTATTTACTGTCCAAATGGACTCTCTATCTCCTTGTCTGTTATTTCCCCTGTAGGTTTAGGATCACTTAATCCAAGGAAGAAGGAAGAAGCAAGCAATGGGCACATGGCTTTATTTATGGAAAGACACAAGTGTTGCAAATGAGAACGTGAACGATATGCAACAGCTGTACATGCAATGACTGGATCCAGATAATTAAAAGCTCTAAATCCTGTGTTTGTTTCATCAATAAACAGGATAAATTAATCAGCTGTTCATTGCCTGTAGGCACCTCAGTGGAACTGAGTGGAGCAGGGTGTTGAAGAGAAATAGGCCCTGTAGAGGAAAAAGGGGCCGAAATCCTATGCTGAGACCTATAGGTTGCACAGGATACCAAAGGGACACAATAACATCTTTACCATTTGGAGCTGTTTCAGTGAAGTTTCTGCAGGACATGTTTCTACTGGCCAAAATGTCCAGGAGGGAAGGGATCATAGAGAGAAGTTTTGTAGCTACACTTGGGTTTGGATTCTGTTTTTTAGTACCCATAAAGGCTTGGGCTCACAGCTGTATCTATGGCTATACTATAGTCCATTGCAAACATCAGTGCCATAGACATGCAGGTGCACAAAACACATACTCTTCACAAAGCACCTGAGCCGTATGAGGGCTGGACACTCAAAGAGCTTTTTAAATGTCCATTCCCAGGGCAGGTTTATTTCCAGCACTTTGTGGAAATTTGGCAGCTCCAAAGTAGAACTAGGAAAAGAGAAGATAAAAGCCAGCAAAGGCATTATGACTAATTATGTTGAAAGCTTCTTTTAAAATTCCCATGAATCAGCCAGCAATTCCATATACATCACACATCTTGCAAAATGTCCACAATTTTGTGCTTCGAGTTGGAAGGCAGAGAATTCTGGTACTACACCCCCTTTCCAAAAGGAAAATGGGAGCAAGGTTGGCCTATATTGGTGTAAGAGACCATTACCTGGTGGAATATGACAAAGCATCTTCTGCAGTGGGGAGAGCAGCATGACACAGACTGGATGTAGAAAGGGGTCATGTTCCTGATGGCTGTCAAAAAGACTGCCCGGGACAGCAGTTATATTGGCAAAATCAGTTTAAACAAGGGCTGAGTCTTGCACTGACAGGCAACTCTGCTTGTTTGGCTCGCGTTGCAATTTCAAGCTTGTTAATATAAAGGGAAGGAAAATAAACGTTCTAATGAACATACACTAGCTGCAGTGGCATCTAGAATGTGCAAGGCACTTTATACAGAGACAAGACAGTTCTGCATAGTCATCTCCCACTTCTGGCTCCCTTGCAGGGATGCCTCCATCATATCTGCAGCCTAGCAGCATCACATTGCTCTGGCAGCCTGTGTCTGGCCTGCAGATTTACCTGGTGGCTCTGGTGGGTGAGTGGAAGTCCCTGGAGGACAACTAAAAGCAGTTCCATATGCGTCAGTCTAGCAGCTGTAGAGTTTAAAGATGGTAAAGATGGAAAAGGCTGAAGTATTTCACACAGATTGTGGGCTATCGAGTCATTTTATGAAGTGTCACTAAAAAACACCTAGTAGATTATTCAAAGGACTAAATTCTTGCTATTCCCTTAGATATTTGAGAATAGGCAACACAGGGGTCTATAAGCCCTTGAGAGAGTTGAAATATCCCAACCAAGGTTTTCTATAACCAGCTAATGTCTTTGGAAAGCCTAGCTCTTCCTATTGGTGACACTAAACAGTATGAAGTGAACTGGTAGCAAGTATGTGAACCTCAGTCTTCCTGGGCCCAAGAACAGTAATTGTTTGAGGTTGTGCAACGGGGAAAGCAAAGGATTCATCATCGAGCTCATTTGTTATATGAAATTGTCCTATTATAAAGACCATCCTTCTATATCTCCCTGCTTCTCCAGAAGCTTGTAGATCTCAAGAGATATCTGATTTCCCTCTTACAATTTGTGATTCTCAGGCAAAGATTTCCTCCCACCATAAAAATCACAGCCAGTCACAGCACTAGGAAAGCGTAGGGGGTGGAGAACAATAAACACCAGCATGGTAAGTGCCCTTTGCTTGAACTGACAGCTCAGAAATTTGAGTTGAAGCAAGTTTCTGCCAGGTTTACAGGCAGGGGCATCAGCCCAAGAACAGTAATTGCTTTAGATGTATATCTGCAAAGAACAACAATCACTAATGAATGATTATTCCTCTCACAAAGCACACTAAACTGGTATTATTCTTAGTCAAGCCCAATGAGCTTCAAGTTATATTAAACCTCATTTCTCCATTTCAGCCTTTTCCTAGTGCAGCAAAATTGCAAGGATGGCTTTTTCCAAGAGCAGAGCTCAGACCACAGCATCTTCTGAGATATGAAAAGCTGGTTACAGTTGGAAACCTAGCCCTGCCCTCGCATCCAAGTGTTCTCCCACGGCTGCCTGCAATGAGGCGATAGACCTACTGCTGGGAATTGAAAATTCAGGGTGGATTTTCAGGGAAGTCCCATTTCCTCCCTCACTATTCCAGCTCCTGGCAACGGCCAGTCAGGAAGACAAGATCCTGGACATGTCTAAATTTCTGATCCTGGATTTTGCAAAATACCCTGGCTCTAAGAGAGCACAGTCATCTAAACACCTCAGGGCATGTCCAATGCTATCCCATCATCAGGACTTGGCTTGGCCAACAAGGCACTTGAATGTAACATCAGTTCTCCTGATCTTCCTCTCCCTCCTACAGCTTTGTTCTAGCTATTATAATAGCTATTCTTTTGCTCTGTATACTGTAAACTGGCCAAGTCTTGAGTCTTACCAAATCACCACCCCTAAGGAATTCTTGCAGTTAGTGGATTTTCCACTTGCACTACATGTGCTTGAAAAAATGCTTCTGTGTTTCTGTTTTGAACATTCCCTCAATACAGTTATGTTTGCATAGAAATATATTTTACAGGTAATATATATAACATATTATACAAAATAGCTTTATATCTCTCTCTCTTTCTTTCTCTACACATATAGCATAGAATTACATAGATAAATGTAAATTCTTCTGTGTCCTCTTACCATAATATCGGAAGTCAGCAGTTATTTTCTGGCAAACCTCTGATTATTTTCTTCTCATCTAAATTTTGTCTTCATATTTGAAATCTGCAGCAATCTTTGAAGATTAATACAACACGAAGGCATTACTGGGGGCTGCTGGAGGACATTTTTCTTTTAAATTCTGATAAACTTAAGTGCTGCTCATTAATTTTTGTGTCCCAGAGGAGCGCCTGGAGCCTGCAGAATAATTTGCTTCCAACTTGCATAAAATTTTGCACTGCAGTTTGGACCCAAGCCAAGTTGTCAGGGTGGTTATTTATTGCAACTAGTAAAGATGATTCTCAGCTGTTATAAATCAGAGACATTATAATGACTTTGGTGGTGCTGTGCTCTGGTCAAGCAGTCAGCCCAGTGGGTATCCTGTGTAAGAATTACCATCACTGAGATATCAGCTACCATCACTAGAGAGTTATCAGCTGATTTTGAATTACTTGCTGGAGGAAAGGCAGAAAGAAGAAGCAAGCCTTTCTACAAATATACTCGGAGCTAGCTGCCTGGCTCAAGACTCTGTTATAAGCTTCTCCTTTCAAGCTAATGCTCCATGCTCATACACTTCCTTTTTTTTTCTTTTCTTTTTTTTTTCTCTTTTTCTTTTTCTATGTAAATCATTAAACAAAATTTACAAACTTATCTTTGGCCCCTAGTTCCAATTTAATCTGGTTTCTAGCATAGCACTGAGGCCCCTCCTTAGCACTTTGCAAGCAAAACCATAAACAAAACCAGCAGGCAGCCCCCCCATCCAGGGACCTAGAAATCAACAGATTCAGGAAGGACAAGCTGAGACAGTGATGCTAACGAGCCCTACCAGATAGCAATTGCTGGTGTCTTTCAGTGTAGAAGAAACCTGGAGGAGCAGGCTCCCGTGCCCTACAGTGCAAATGTCTCAGGATCTCTTGGAGCAACTGTTGTCTCACGCATGACATTTAGGCTCTTCAGATGGATGCAGCTCCTCTGCCATATGCTCTTCTAAAGAGAGGCAGAGATGAACCCTGAGCCCTACCAGACAAGCTATACCTCAGCTCGGAGGTTACTCAGAGCTTTAACCTCTCTTCTCTGTACTTGATCTCCTGATTAAGCAGGGACAAGATGATGCCGTGTCTTCCAAACTCTTGTGAGATGCCGATAGCTGGCTAACTCCTTTTATATATATTTATTATAGCTTTTGCTATAATGCATAAAACCTTTCTCACCAACATAGCTAGACAATTATGTCATTTTTTTTTTGCATCACATAAACAGTTACCAGCTCTTACAATCAAAGATAATCTCTTTTTATATTCCCACTGGGCCAAACCCCACTGTCTTCTCAGGCTGCATGTTGGTGCTCATTGTTATTTCTGATTTATTTTTAATGTGCTGCACTTGATTTTATGTTTCTGCATTCATCCTGGCCATCTGATTGATGTTTTAAATAACAGAAAACTGGAGGTGACACTGCCCTGCAGCAGGTCAGGCTTGTTAAAACTACGCAGATATTTTTTGTGCTCTGCATTCCTTGACCCCAAGACTCTTTGAAGATGCTGTAATGTTTTGGAGGTCCTCCAGGGCCCTTGCTGCTTTTGATGTCTCTGTAGTCTGTATGGACCAGAGCCGAGTGTGGTGGATCCACTGACTTTAGTGAAGTGACTCGGGTTTCCACCTACTGAAAATGTGGTTCTGCACCTTTTTCTCTTTCTCTTCATGTCCCCTCCTGAGATTCTCTTTATGATCAAGAAGGCTGAAATTTCCCAGGCTGACAAAGGATTCTGGATGGTGACCCCATACCAGTTTTAATGGGAGCAAGACAGCAATACCCCTCATCTGCTTTGCTAATTTCCCCCTTAATGCTTAGGATGTGCTGCAGATCAGTGCCTTTGGAGCAGCAACCGGGGACTGATCCAAAACCCTCTGGAGATTGAGACGAACTTCATAACCACCTTGATCAACTCCACACAAGCACTGTGGCCCCCACAGGTCTTTGAAGTGTGCACAAATCCTGCCAAACACTCGGCAGCCATCACACTCATCTTTTTATCTCTTTTATTTTCCCCTCCCTTTTCTGGTCTATTATCAAAAGAAATCAATTGATAGTAGCTCATGTTTCTGCCTTTTATTTCACTCCTTGTGGTTAATACCACTGTTGCTTGAAGACCACATTACAGTGCCTGCTTTTCTTCTCTGGTACTATTTTTGTATACTAACTACTCTTGATCTCAGAAACCTTTGCATTCTTGATGGACTGGTGTTTAGCAGTGGTTTAACTGGGGTTTGGGTATGTGTGCTGCCAGGGTACCTCGGACTCATGCTGGGCAGGTGAAAAGAGGTGGGATGAGAAAGCAAGCATGGGCAGGCCATGGCACAGGATCTGAAATCAATTCACGACTGCAATGGCAAGAAACTGAACATACTCGGGGACAAAAGTGGAGACACAAGAAAAACTAGAGGATAAAGTCAATAGGTTTTTAGAACTGCAGGTGGATGGTAGAGAAATTAGGAACACTTTTTTCTTGATGCTCCTTGTGCATGATGATGAGCTCTTCTGGACGGACAGGCATGGCCAGAGTGGTGATTTGGGTTGCAGAGATGCAGTGACTGCTTGTTTTCTAGGTTCCCTTGATCCCTAGATCCCACTACTACTCATTGCTACTCAGCTACTCATCGACAAGGAAAACACTTAGAGGTTCATAAAATGCCTGGAGGACCTGGGCCCTGTATGAGCTTGGTAACTTCACCTGCAAGGGCACTTAGTGTAGGAAGTGGAGCAAAGCTTGAGTCTGAACAGGTCAGAGGCTTTTGAACCAGCAGAACAGAGTTGCTTTGGTGGCCAGAAGCATGATGAGATGCTGAGTCATGAGCTCCTGTCACAGAGGTGACCAGAGGCCATTGGTACCCAGGGCTTTCCAGCAGCACATCCACATCTCCTGTATCCATGCCAGCCTCCTGGCACTGCCCTTGATCCAACAGCTGTACATAAAGTCAGTAACCATCCCAGAAATGTTTCTCCAGGAAAAAAAAAAAATGGTGAAGAAGAAGAAAAGTCCCTTTGTTATGCTTGTATTGTGAGTGCACTGAGGTGATGGCCAAAATGCTCTATTATACTGGCAAGTTCAGAGGAAAACACTTCTGTCTAAAAGCTTAACTGCTAACTTTTAATAGTCAAATAGCAAAAAGAGAATCAGCGGGAGTGACATGGTTCGTATATCAGTGACAGACCCCACAGTGACAACAGGTCTCCTGAGCACCTGGTGTCCTTCTGACACTCCTGTAGCAATGCCTGATGTGCCCCTCAAGAGAGTGTGGTCATGGCTGACTCTTCTACCCAAACCATCCTGACCACGTGTACCTGAGAGAGGGGCGAGAGACCCCAGATTCCCACCTTACGGTTTCCGGGGAGGCCTGAGAAGCATTGCCATGGAGGCAGGGGGGCAGAGGGGACACGAAATGCCGCGGAGACATGAGGCAGCCAGCTGGCATGCAGAGGGGACGTTCATCTTGTGAGTCTTGGCTCAGCTTTGAGAGTGGGAAGGGCCAGGGACACCGTTTCCCAGAATTTTAGCTGGCACTAGGGCTGATTGAAAATGATTAGCAAAGTGCTTTTTGTCACAATTTGCTAACAAAGCAGAGGTCAGGCCCCTTCTGCCAGTTGTGATATAAATATCTTAATTAGATCTTTGAAGAAGAGAGAAGGAAAA
The DNA here is from genome assembly GCF_059628265.1 of Tinamus guttatus. NCBI lineage: Eukaryota > Metazoa > Chordata > Aves > Tinamiformes > Tinamidae > Tinamus > Tinamus guttatus. The sequence continues at coordinate 453,518 of NW_028288633.1, forward strand.
AAAATCTGGAAGCTGGGGAGATTTTTTTTCTCATTTCTTTTTTTTATTATTTTTAGCAGTAAAAGTATAACTCAAGTACTGCTGGCACCAGGCTGCATAATCCACTTATTAGGATAGAGAGGGCTCTGGAGCTGCACCACAAATGCATCATTTGATAACAGTAATGAAAAAGACAGCAATCTGTATCTGCAAATAGCATTAGAGCAGACTCGGTTTGGGAACCAAAGCAAGCTGATACTGAATTTATGAGCCTGACATCTCCAGCATTTGAGACCAGCATTTTCTTTCCTCCTCTGTTTTCTCTTCTCTATTTGCTTCCTATCTCCTACATTCACCACTGCTGTTAGGATGTTAGAGGGGTCAGCTCGGCTTCATCCCTTTTTGTTTTGACAAGTGCATTTGTATTAATTTACCTAATTCCTTTTTAAGGCTCACTGACATCACAACCTCCTCTGGCAGCAAAAAGTTCCCCCTGCTCCATGTAGGACTTTCCTCCATCTATTTCAAACTTATCTCCTGCTTTCAATGGCATGTCTTCTGGTTCTACTTTTTCAGTGAAGCATATTTCCACTTTCAGTTTATCTTCCATTTTAAGCACATCTTCATCTGCTGCCCTGCAGCCCAGTTCCCAAACTGAGGACTCCCAGCCCTTTTAGTCTCTCCTTGAAACTGCTCCATCCTCTTGATCATTTTTGCTTGCTCCTCTCTATTCTGTTCTCTGACTCTAACGAGTCTTTCTTGAGACGTGGACCCCAGACCTGCAGTCTGTGCTCAAAAAGAGCGTGCACCAAGTTTTTATATAGCAGCAGAATGATGTCCCCTGTGTTATTCTCAGTTCCTTTCACCATGATGTCCCCACTTTGTAGGCTCTTTTGGCTGCTGCTGCACACTAACATGACAAATACTGAGAACCATGAGCAGGAACCTGCCTTCCCTTCCCCAAGCTGTCTCTGCCAGCTTGGAGGTCAGCATTGTGTAGGCATGCTTTAGACTGCTTTTTCCCTCAATGTGTTACCCTACATTTAGCTACCTTGAAGGTCAGCTGTCACTCTTTTCCCCACCAGCACACTTCCATGAAGTTCCTTTGGAGTTTGTCAGTGTAACTGCAGCATCTGGATGCTCAAAAGAGATTAGTAGCACTCACAAACTAGATTTCCCCTTCACTCTCTTCTCCAGCTCTTTAAAGGAGACATAGAATAAAACCAGTGCCAGTACTTATCTCCAGAGGATCCTGCAGATGACTCTTCTCTGTGTGACCATTAAGACTCGTCTCCTCTAACCAGTGTTTAGTCCCTAAGAGAGCTTTTCCTTCAGGCCTAGGGCAACCTAGTTCTTATGGAAACTTTTGATGCACTTCATGGTCTTAGTCTTGATCACGGCCTTTATCACCTCCCCAAGAATGGATGCCACCCAATGATCAGTAGGCCCCAGGATTCACCCAAGAGATCTTTTGCAGAAAGGGCTTACATGGGCAGTAGTCCCTGTAGACAACCCAGCAGTCATCTGAAACCCTCCCCGTTTGCAGTGAGAGGTTATACTCCTCAGACAGCAGACCTGGAGGTTCACTCAACCAAGTTCCCACATAGCCCTCCAGTTACTGCCATATGCTCATGGTATCTCACTAACACCATATTACCAATGGAGATGGACATTGCTCGACGTGCAGCAGAGAGGACAAGAGGCAGTGGATGCAAGTTGCAACTCTGGGCATTGTCAGGAGGTCAGAGGAGCTCTCTTGGTCCCAGGAAGGTGCTTATCTTCTGGGAGAAAGATCCAGCAAGGCAGTGGGAGCTCCATCCTTGGAGATCTTCCCAGCTTAACTCCCCAGTGCCTGAAGACACCGGTGGAGTTGTCCCTTTTTTAAGCAAAGAGTTGGAGTAGGCGACATTCTGGGTCCATGCCACAGAAAATTACTTCAGGATGCAAAGGCTGTAAATGTTCTTCTTGGCCCAATGCATCTTACACATTTATTCAATCTGCTTTGAGCAGTCTGCTACAAAGAAATACGTCATTTGTGGGAATCTCCCTGACACTCTAGCAGAAAAAAGGAATGCAAAACGTTCATGGACTGTCTTTACTATAATTTTGTCACCAAATACTCCTTTTAGACCTTTATCCATTGTGATCTAAAATGACTTCCTGCTTTTGCTGTATTTACAGAATTTTGCTCTCACTTTGAATACCATTTGCAGGGAATTCTTCAAATACTTTTTAGCAGTTCTGATTCCCTGTTTAAGCCTGACGTGCCATGTTTTGGAGGCTTGCTGTTCATATGTGGACCAGCTTTCTGATTCTTAGATGCTGTCCTTCCTCTGTTATTTCCTCAGCTTCCCCATTGAACCCTGTGGGATGAGAAGGTAGGGAGGGAACACTCTGGAGATTTTTTAATTATGGCATGCTTTTTCCCTGGGTTTCCAGTGCAGTAATTTTAGCAGCCTCTAGGCTGTTCATAGGCCTGCTTTTTTCCTTCTTGCTTCCTTTGAGGTTTTTCTCAACAATCTGCCTCATTTTTGTATAGCTACCTTTTCCTGAAATTGAGTATTCATGTTCTAGTTTTAAGCGATCTGATCCCTCCCACTGCAAAGTTAAGGTTAATTATACTGTGGTTGCTATTACCTCCTGGATTATTTCACTAGCACCACTGAGCCCTGCTCAAAGGCAGACCTAGCCATGCACATCCTCTAGCTCTTTTTCCAAACTAATTGCTCCCAGGCATGTACTGTGTCTGATAAAAGTGTCTCCATACTTTATCCTGTTGAGACATTGGCCTATTGTAGTGGGTAGCTCAGATCTCCCCCTTTTACTGTTTTTTTTCTAAATTTACAGTGTCTGTAATCCTACCCAGCATTTCCTAGTTCTGACCAGAGTTCAGCAGTATAATCCTAGTATTACCTTCCTCTCATACTATTATCTCTGATTTCCAGCAGCAAATTTCTTACAATGATTTTTTCTCTCCTGCAATAATTTTTATTCTGTTACACTTGCAAAATCCTTCACTCCCCACCTGAACCATATCCTATTGATTACTTTCCTCCCACCTGGTCTGAGATGCCTGTTAACTTGCGGATGTCATTGGATGTCAAGCACCCAATCAGGCACTGAATGTTTTTACTTTCATCTGATCACTTTCCTCAGGCTTCTGGAATTAGTGTAAAAGGACTTGTAAATTTTGCCCTTATTCTCTTGTCCATCTGATCGGCGTATGCTGGACTTGGCATGCACCAATTAGCTGGTCTTGTAGGTGGACAAATTTGCCTTTTTCATATATTGCAACTGTGTTGTTTATATCTTTACTGGTCTTTTGAAGTTGCACTGAATGTTACTTTCATCTACCTTCTAGTCCATGCTAATCCAAAAGATTTTTTTTCACACTTGTCAACTTTTTTTTCTTCCCCAAATTCAGGTCTGTGTTTTCCTCTATAACCTTTTTCCACCTGTCCTTCCTGCACAGGTTCCTTTCTCCTGAAATATTTCCCTGCTCCTTACTACCTGCCTCTCCATAGCAACACCTCATCCACACATGGAAACTCCAGATTTCTCCCTAACACTCCAGCCTCATGTGTGAAACTGCCAGTATTTCAGATGCGGCTGCAATGGACGTCACAGCCTCCAGGCTCACATTTGACGTCCAGACAATATTCTCCTGAGGTGAGAACAGCCAAGACTGAAAGATCTTAGAGAAATAGAGAGATTAGCAGATGAAGTCCATTGAAATATTGCAGAAGGGCTTGTCTCACCATCCATGGGCATGAGTAGTTGTCCAGGTACCAGGTAACCTCCTTACCGTTCTTGATTCAGCCTCACTGATAGAAGCACAGACTCATAGACACACTCTCCATTTAGTGCTTTGCATTTCCTAGCTAATTTCTTTGCCTTCTTCAAGCCTGCCCATGAGCTACACTGTCTGAGATGTTTTTGAGAGTAGCTTGAAGGATGCCCATATCTTTTCGAGAAATGCTGCGCACTGCAGTCTCCCAGAACTGCTTCTGGCCTCATAATGTTCCTGCCTCATAATACCACGGATCAGTCTTTTGAGACTACTTGCAAACCTGAGGAGTGGAAGTGTGGTCTGCACATTTTAGCTCAATTAGTCTCTTTAAAAAACATAGCATACTGGCAGGACCTTCAAGATTAGTATGCATATGGGACTGGGGAGGAAGGTGGTTTTAAAGAAAAATAAAACCCTAGACACAAGGCCTCTCTTCTCTAATCCTGCCTCCTGAAAATCTCAAATCAAGCTACAGGAGGGGACTGCATCTCCGGGAGATTCCTGGGAGCTATCCATGTTGTACAGGTACTTGAGTAACATCTGGCCTTATGGAGAATAAGCTCTTCTAGGAATGTAAAGAAATGGGGATACAAGGCAGTTTCCAAGGAAAGGAGAAGAAACAATCCCAAAGCATTAGGGAGAAGGATTCCATTTAAGACAACAGGGAAAGCAGAGCAGCAGAATTAACTTATCAGCCTTCCCCTCCCACCCTCCTACCAATCCCAGTGCTGGCTAGGAGTAGAGATTTCAATGCTTCATATAACCTGAAGCCAATTTTTATTTTCATTCTGTTTTATTGCTCCTGGTTTATTTTAAATGGTTTTAGTTAAGTCTTTTCTTTTGTTAGGCCAAAAACTAGATTTTCCCTGTTGCAGTTCAAATGGCTGCAGCGACCTGGTTCAGGGATGGCACGGCGAGCACCCCCAAACCACTCGGGCCATCAGCTAGTTGACACCAATGTGGTGGACGGCAAATGGCCTTTATTGATGGGTAACAAGGTGTTATATAGCTAGGTTTACAACGTCACATCCATCTGCTTACACCATAGACTAAACACTATTGGCTATTAGGGGCCCTATCTTTCCGTACAGCACGATATCTTCCGGCCGCCGTTCCCTAACTATCTGCAACATTTCCCTGACCCAAACCTAGGTTTTTCTAGTTCCTAAGCAGCTCGAGGATCCCTGGTGTGCAGGAGGGCTGGATGCAGCGCTGTGTGCTCCTGCAGACACAAGGCTGTCAGTAACGCTGCAGCAATCAGCTGGAAGACATCAGAGAGGAGGAGCAGGGACAGCACGATGGACAGCGAGCAGTCCTGAAGGGTTGGAAGGAATCTGCAAGTTTTGGGGCCACCCTATAAATATATATATCCTCTCACCCTGGGAAAGGAGTGATTGGGTCGTTTGTAGTACCTCCTTTGCTCCCCGCTGTCTTTCTTTTTCTCTCTTCAAAAAACTCCTGTTTGTTAATCCATGACTAAAAATAAGAAGACAAAAAAAATACTTCACTGAGCACCAGATTTTACCTTTTTGTGGGGTTCAGACTTGCAGTTTCATTAATGGGCCTTAAAAATTAAACCTACCCATGGCTGCTATAGCCATATGCAATTCACTCAGCTGATGTAAAGCAAAATGATTCCGTTAAAGGAGGTGGAGAAAATGTTTTCAACATCAGATGCTGAACCCCCATTCCTGCGTTTTTCAAAACCCAGAGGGTCTGAGTTCCTTCTGTGCCTAGGAAAAGGAAGATGGGGGAGTTCAGGTTTTCTCTGCAGCTTGAGCACACTAGAATCGCTAAATGCGTATTAAATAGCCTAAAATCAGATGGGCTGAATGGAGTTTAGACTATCCTTTCTGGTGTAGTTTGAAGGAAAATGGTGCCTCTGAATCAAAATCTGAGCCCTGGGCAAGAGGGTGTTTTGAAAAGCTGAGATCTCTTGTGGCAGCAGTCACTGCCACAGGTGCAGAGAGAACATTTCCTTCCTTCTGGGCTAGTTATCTGGGGTTTTTTGCAAAGCTGAGAAACTGGGAGGTGAAAACAAGGCCAGAAAAGTTTAATCCACTGTGTGAAGAAGATGCAGTGCAACAAGATTTATTACATTCAAAATCTTGAAGGGCATGAGGACCAGAAGCTAAAACCAAATCCCTGGCAAAGGATAATGTTATTTTTGTTTAATGAATTGTTTAGTGTTGAATGTGTTTTGATAAGCCTGCTGTTTTGCAAGATGTACACAGCACTTCTACCTAATCACTAGGAAAAGGAAGAAATGAGATACCTCTCCTTATATGTGCAAAATCTTCATTTAACACTGTTTTGGAGTTAAGTAAATCCCAATTCAGTATTTCTCTTCCAAAAGCAGTTTAACCAAAACCATAAGAAAACTATGAAAATCAAATAAGTCTTCATCATCCTCTAGCATGATAAAGAAAGTAAAACTTCTAATGAGAATAAACATGTTAAACATTTAACTAAGCACACAGAAGCTGTGGTTCCTGGGTGCGTGCAGTGTTCAGCCAAAAGATATATTAGATCATATCAGCAAATGAGAATCAAACTTTCTTTAAGGACAAAAAAAAAAATCTGAAAATCCCCCAACACAGAAAAATGGAAGCAATGATTTATATGGAAGTTCCCGGCTTTCTGATTTAAGTCACAATTAAACTTGATATTTTAAATCACCGTGATGATAAATGAATTTTCTCTTTTGTCAGATCTCTCCTTATTAAACTGACAAATCCAAATTAGAAATGTTGAGCTATTAGTCAACAGAGGGTTCTGGGAGGAAGGAGGAAAATGTTTAATTTTGCTTCCCCATCCTTCTTTTTTAATTTAATCCAATTTTCATCTATTGATTCTGTGGTTACCACAGATACTGAATAAAAAAGCTTATTTGTCATGAGGAACATGTCACCTAGAGTTAAAATCGTGGCAAACAGAACAGACATAATCCAAAATATGTGGAAAAGATGTTTATTAGCAAAAAGCAGATGATACTTTGCCACAAATACTGATTGTCTGCCTATCCATATTGTTATTTTACCATGCACCCTGCTCCCCCACTCTGAAATGCTGCTGATGTCTCTAGGTCACTTGCAGAATTACCAGAAATTCTTAAACTGGTGCAATATTTCCACAATTTGTCAAGGGCCATTAGAGAAAGCTCATCCTTTCCCATATGCTTGGTTACTTCTAATACAACGTTCTTCCAGGCTGGTAAATGTTTTAAAATTGTGTTTCAGGCACCTTCAGTATTTCTTCCTCAGTGTCTTAATACATGGCTGTTAGCAACCTGTTTAGCAGGTAAACCCTGCAACTTGTAATTAGGGCATCTATTCCCTTATTAACCTCTTATAGCATGTCAGTAAGTTGCATTTTGTCATGCAACTTCTAGGTTGTTTTTTTGGCTTGTTTGTTTATTTTTCATAATGAAGTTCACGTATATTTATGAGTCACTTCAGAGAGTTGGATTCCACAAAGTTTGTCAGGAATTAGAATTACAACACTCCACAGCACCATGTGGAAATGGTGCTTGATCTTCCCCAATGGTTGGGATTTTTTTCCCACAGACAGATTTCCAATAAACTGGATTTTTGTTACTTTTAAGTGAGAGATATGAAAACCAAAATGAAGAAAACCCATTACATACCAGGCATCTTTACTATAACCACGACTGCTGGTCATGGGAAACCAACCAGAGCTCCACGTGTCTCCCTTAAAGCTTCTCCCAGCTTAGTGATGGTTGATACAGGGGCTTTGCTAAAGGATTACCAGGGCTGGTGAGGCAGGAGCCTTGAGGAGCCCTGTCTCTGCTATTTCCCACAGGAGGGAGCACATATTTTGATTTTCCTGCCCAAGAGCTTTGCTGAGATGCTTCCCAAATCGGGGCCTGTTCAATGAGTGAGTTGCAAAGCTCAGCTTTAAGTTTTTCCTTTTCGGGGGAGGTTGCAAGTCACTGAAACCACAGAAAAAAGGCCCCCAAAAAAAGTCTTGGTAGCAGTACGCTGCATTGCAGTGGCATCTCGTGGCCTTACTGGACATTACACCTACTGTGTGTTACTGGAGAAAACGTGTGATCAGCGTCCTCTCGGAAAACAGGACTGGCAGATCCACTTGAAGGCTTTGCAGGGATTTTTTTTTTTTTTGGGGGGGGGGGCGGGTGGGACGACGTTATTTGTTTGGTTTTTGGTTTTTGTGGTTTTTTTTTTTTTTTTTTTTGCCATTCCGTGAAGGGTTAAATATCAATACCAGCTCTGAGGATGCGGTTGGCTGAAGCATCATGGATGTGAATTCAGGCTGATCGACACAGGATGTATTGACCGTGAAATGTATCCACAGGGCTGAGTTAGTCCTGTCATCTTCCAAGGTTATGTCACCCCGTCGGCTAACGAGCATCTGGGCCAGCTTTGGAGCCAGCCCCATGGCTGATAGGGGCAATGGGATGCTGAGGAATCCATTCTGGATGCCCAAGGTCATCCGTGCTCCCTATAGCAGACCAAAGGGCAGACCGCACACCTCCAAAACTGGAGTGCCCACTGCACTCTGTTGTGACCATTGCAGAGGGACCACCGCTCAGTACTCAGTGCATTTGCAGGAAGGCACCTTCCTCCTCCTCATCTCCACTCCTGGTGGAGCCTGGTGCTTGCTGCTGCCTCCCCCACTCTTCCAACAGCTGCTTTCCCACAGGGAAATGCTGCAAAAGCCCGTGCTGTGCTGCAACAGCTGAGTCACTGCCTGCAGAGACGGCTGTGGCAGAGACACGAGTCATCATCACAGGGCAGATGCTTCCACACGCTGCCAGCAGCTCCCTCTGGGGAAGCACCACAGCAGCTCCAAGCTTGCAAGGCATGGGAACACACTCACCAAGCAAAAATGCAAACCCAAGGGCAAGCAGTATGCTGTTTGGTCCCCTTAAAAAAACTATTCAAGACACCAAAAAAACAAGACTGGACTTTCCAAATGTTTTCGCTCAGGTGATGAATTATTTTACCCCTTTTCCAAAGATGTCCCTATCCCATGGATATCCCAGCAGAATATCTTCTGGAATCTGAAAAGAAGTCCTGACAATGATCACCTTCCCTGGCACTTCTAGGAACAAGGGAAATGACCTCCAGAGGCTGAACACCACCAGGCAAATGTGAGATGTTTTTCCAGAGGCTTCTCCTGTGAGTACAGCCCATTAAGAGAAATAAGGTGAGTGAAGTGGCTGCTTTCCTCTGATGCTGGGCTGGACTTCAAAGATAAGCATTCAGAAAGGTCTAAAGATGTTGCCTGCAAGAGTGAAGAGACAAAGAGCAGTGCTCACACTTCAATACTCACACTGGGGTCCTAGCACACTTACCATGTTGTGACCTCAGGGAGCGACGCAGAGTCATGGCCCTGTGGTCAGCTCCTCACTATCTGTGATGGTGTTCTCCATTTCACGGGTGTCAATGCAGCATATAGTTGGTAACTTGTTTATTAGCTGAAGCAAAGCAGCATAATGCTGCAACTGCCAACCCTGAAAAAAGCGTTTACCAAAATGTGATGTTGCTGGTAGCCCAGCTAAGCAGCCCTGTTGACAATGAAGGTGACCCTATACAGAAGAAGCTCGAATGTCTTTCCACCGGCCTCCTGAGTGCTTCCAGAACTGACTTCCTGCTTGAGAAAATATAGTTTCACTCCAGAGCAGTCTCGGTGTATGGTGGCAGGCATGTATTTTGGACAGCAAGGAGAGGGCATGATGGAACCACAGGCCCTGGGAAGCTGGGAGAGGCAACCTGATCTGAAAAAGCTGTTTTGTACTGTGGGCACCACTGCCTTCCACAATGCCACCCAGCATTTGGGTTGCAGAGGGTCCCCTGTTTCCTGTGATTCTCTCCAGGTCCCACTCTATGGCCTCATCTTTTGAGGGAACCTATCCTGATTTTATATTTATTTATTATGGTGATGTAAAACAGCTTCTGAATAGGAATAAATTGCTTCAAACTACTTTGTGATGCCCTAGGAACATGTAAGGGAAGGGGCTCAGGTCCCAGTGACTTATGGGCCCTGCAGGTTTTGCTCTCTATCACCAGATTACTGGAAGATTTTCCCTCTGCAGCTGGATGGTATTTCAGATTAGCTTTGCTTAGCAATCACAGCACAGATGTCAGGATCCATGTTCCCTGAGCAAGCTTGGCACTAAACTGAGCAAAGCAACATAGCCACATACTGAGGTGGGGACACTACCTATGCAGCCTGCAACTCAGTGTGGGAATGATGTGCCAGCAATTTCCACTGGGACTGCCAAGTTCGGACAACATGCGAATGGGAAAAAGCCTGTTCTTTTCTTCCAGTCACAATGACAATGTCCTACTTCTGTCCCACTCCCCATTGCCCTGGGGTGACCTTCCCTTCCCTTTCAGCCACAACCAGTGCCCTCCTGGACAAGCCAGCCTTCTGCAGGGCCATGGAATGGGGTGTATGGAGGCATGAAGGCTTTGAGCGCCTTCTGCCAGGGTCTGGAGAAGAGTCTTCACCCAAAACCAAGGAGCAGCTCCTCTGTCACACATCCTGTCCAAGTGACCAGCAGTTTGCATGCAGGATGTTATCCCTGTGACTGTGCTTGTCCCATCTCAGTTGCACACTTGGCCTCTCACCATTAGTCTAGACGATTCTGGTCCCAAACCCTTACAGACAGGCAAAGGTACCTTTTTTTTTTTTCCTTTAAGCTCCAAGATAAGTCTTTTAGGCAACAAAAAGACCTTCTCCAATTAATTTGGATTTAATCCTGTTCTTGGATGGTTTCTTCTGTGTACTGCTTCCCTCCTTTGGAGGGGAAATGGAACTACTCAAGTTTCTATGGTCTTTGCACAAAATACATGAAGCACATAATTTTGCTGACTTGGGGAAAATGGCAGACAACCAAATGCATCAGTCAGGAACAATGAGCAACAGCTTTCAATGCCAACAACAGTTAGCAGCACTTTTTAGGGCATTAATAATTTACGCCACACAGAAAGTTTAATTTATTCAAAGTGAATGTTTTGTGGCATAGTTATAAAAGGCACATGTGATCCTGAGATAAAGTAACCTATAGAGGACCTCTTAACTCCTGGGTAGCCATACCCAGCCCGTCAGATCTCTTGATTTTATCACTGCTCTTTCTGTTCAGCCTGTAAAATGCCTCTCTCTGAGCTCCAATGGCTGAAATAGGGGTGCACTCTGAGAGCGTATCCTTATCCACACAGATAAAATTAAGCTCTGAGGCCTCCCCATGCTAAATAAATGCCTGAAAATATGAAGTGTGTGCACCAAAACATTCAAGAAGATTGCCAGCAAAGGAAAATCAATATATACATATATATGTGTGTGTGTATATGTATATACATATGTATGTATCCGTTGACCACTGTGACACAGGAGGATTTGCCTAGGGCTTGCCAGGTTATTAGCAATGCCCCTTAGGTTGGAGATGCCTAATTTTGTCCTTGGACAGGAGGACACAACCTCTGGCCAAGTCTTTTTTGCTGATGCTGCTCCTCAGCCTCCTCCCCTACCCCAGGCTCAGGATGGACAACACGTGAAAGGAAAAGAGGACAGAAGAAAACCAATTTGTGTGAGTTTTCATGTGGTTTTAGGATGGGCCTGGAGATGCAGCATGGACTGGATTTTGAGAGGCTGCATCTGCCTCACATAGTACTTCAAGGCAAAGAAACTGGTTAAAAAAAATAGAGCTAGTTATACAGGTGATCTTAGTTCTGTCTTAAAGTGCAACTCTAGCAATTTTCGTGCAAGTTCTTCCCACCAGCATATACGTATGTGTACTAAACAAAATCACTTTCAAGGCCTTCAGCTGGTGACATGCAAAACAACTTTCTCTACTCCCCATCTTTTCCCACGGCCAGGATGCTTAGTGATCAAACAGCTAGAGGATTTCAATAATTAACTCCTTAAGCCTGAGTTTCGGAGACACACCGGTGATATGTGAAGGCTTAGTAGCAATGGCTTAAAAACAACTCACCAGGAATGTCTGCTATCAAGATATAGCAGCAAATGTTCACACTAGCCCACATCAGCTGTCCTTCACCCCTCCTCGGCTTTCTTTGGTGCCTGTCACAAGCAAGGGCTCTAAAATGCTGAATGAGGGAGGAACATGAGGATTTGACCTCTGAAGCTTGTAGCGCACAGTTGTGCTCCAAGGCACAACTTGGGTTGAAATGAGCACAAAGTCCTCCTATTTTTTTTTTTATTGCTTTCTTGGTCATGGGCCTGGCTAAAGCTTTATGAGGTAAACAACCCACTGGTCTTTAATATATGTGCGCTTAGCACAGCATAATCTCGTATGATCCGCTCCCACCTGCATTGCCACCCGCACCACCTGCTCTACTGAAGGAAATGAAACCACTCCACTGTGTTGCCTAGTGTTAGTGCTAAGGAGCTTTTTCAAACACAAACAAATAAAAACTTACCAAACTGGGAAAAAAAAATGTGGAGTGGTCAGAGGAAATGAATTTGGAATCTGAGGTCCATGCATGTTTGCAGAGCCCTTTGGGATTACTTGGCTGGTACCTGCAAACCCAGCTGGGTACTCAATGCCCTTGCCCTAGTCCTCAGCTATGACCTTGTTGGAGGGAGTGGAAGAGAGGTCTCTGCATGGGAGACCCTTCTCATGCTGCCTTCAGGGCTCCTCCAGATCTTCCACGTGGCTCCACTGTTGGAAACATATGGGTTGGAAATACATGAGTTTTCTTATGTATTTTGCTGCTGTTTTCTTTCTCTTTTGCAAAAAGAAGCTGGAAAAAAAAAGCTTTTTTTAAAAAAAAAAAAAAAGGATTATTCTCCTGTCTGGAATTAAAAATCTCCAAATGTGCATATGGCAGGAACATTCGGAAAGCAGCTAACAAAACAGACATCAGTCTACTGCTTCTGCTTATTCTTTCTAAGAGCACTAGGGGGAGAAAAGCTATCAACTAAAAATTCATTAAGGTCTTATACATTATTAGCCTTCAGAAATCCTTGCTGCAGCATCTCCCTCCGGGATGCTCACAAAGGCTTCCCTCCAGTGAACACAGCAGCAGAGGGTGACTTAGGATCGACAGGGCAAAATTAGGTTGCTCCATAAGCTTAATGCTCATCATTTACAAAATGTACGTGAGGAGAGGATCTTGTGAGGCTGAGGGATAATTTATGCCAGTGTACTTTCAGCCAGCTGTTCTGGGGATATGTTTTTCTTTAATTTATCGTGGTGGATTGAGATGTAACTTCTGCAAATCTTTGACATAAATATGGCCCTCTATCTTCAGGCAGTGTATATCTACAAGATTGCTCAAAAAGCTCAGAATCTCATAGATTTCATCACAGAAACACACAAACACACAAAAATCAGCTGTGCAGCTCCTGCTGGCTTCAAACTTACTGGCTGGAGATTTTTGGTAAAAGATTCAGCAGATCTCACACCCCCCCCCCAAAAAAAAATCTTGCTGCAGATATTCTAGGCCAGCATGTGAGAATAAAAGGGAAATTCACAGCAATGGTTTGGGATACAGGAGTGCTGTATGAGAATGCCGCAAGTTTTAAGTCCAGTTCTAGTTCTTGATTTATAAAAGCTTCTAAGCATGTTGTTAATACCACTTTCCTGAAGCACTGCTCTATTTGTAGAGATTAGCTATCATTTGCATTGTTGACCAACAGCTAAAGAGTTTATAGCTGAGAAACACTGCATGCCACACTGGCAAAAACCATAAAAACACTAAAAAAAAAAATCAACAATTTCCATAGGGTTATTTTGTCTGCTCGAAGCTGAGTATATGCTCGTACAAAGACCAATGCTATATGGCTCATGGTGACAAAAATGCTCTTTCACAGGCTGGATTTAAAAGCAGCTAAGAATTCACCAGCTATTTGGAGTGCAACATAAGCAAATTTCCTGGCTAAACACTATTCATGCCCTTCCCCTGTTCATAAAATAGCTGAGTGTTACGCAGCCATCTTAAAACAGCCTGATACGAGAGATAAGAAGTTACCAGCTAGGTGGAAAGCTGCCTTTCCAGGGGTGCCAAGAACTTAGCAGTTGCATTCACCAGTCTTATCGTACGACTGACTCTTCCTACCACCAAAATCCTTCACACAGGCAATGCCACTGCACAGTCATGGACTCCTCCATGGACAGAAGCTGGAAGAGCTCTGGAGAAAACTCCTGCAGCCTAAATAGCAAAGATATTGCAAGACTTTGGCAAGTGGTGCCCAAGCTTGTCCACTTTTTCTTCATCAAATAAAGTAAAACTGGGAGTGTCCATGTAGGCTACTGACCTATCTTTTGCTCGGTTTTGTGAAGGTTCTTCAAAAGCAACAGGCCCTTAGTTTTATCCACGCTCCTTCAGCACATAATTCCATGTTTCTGAGACGCAAATGCTAGTTCTTCATCAGAGAGGCCAGAAGATAAGTCAGATGGAAGCCAGGCCTATTTCTGGATAGGGGACATATTCATGTACTCTCCTTATTTTTAGCAGAAGACGGTGGGTAAATCTTAGCCAGCACGTTTTCAATCAATCTGTCCCTGGACACTAACAGATGGTGCTTCTTTGCGCCAAGCGCTAATGCACTTACTTCACATTGGCACTCTGTGTCAGGACGCATAACCCGCCAAGTCCCTGCTGAATCTGCTGATGCTGGAGAAATTGATAATAAACAGCTAGTGAGGGACACCGTCCCAATATTCCCTCTCAAAGGCAGCACAGAAGTTGTGCCAGTGCGACTGTGTCAGCCCCGCTCCAGCCAGTGGATATCAATTCAGGAATGAAGGAATTGTGATTGGAAGTGTAGGTATGTATCTAAAGATGGAAGCAGGTACCTTTGGTTCAGAGGGACTAGATGTGTGCTTAGAACTGAGCTGTAGAACTCAATGACTGGTGCCTTAATGCTCAAATATCTGATCTATGGCAATTAATAAAACTTTATATGTCAAAATATAACACAGTGGAGCAATTTGTCTGTTTAGTAATACTCTGAGTACTAAATACTCTGAGCCTGCTAAATTTAGTCTTGCAGGACAAGCGGTCGACTTCTTACGGTTACAAGTCATACCTACAATAAGGCCACCTCCAAAAGAAAGTTAAATAGACGCTCCTGAGGAGCGCACTCAGTTTTACTGGTTGTTGTGTTTATTCTCTGAATACAAGCATCCAAAATTCCTCAGCTGTAAAATTTGTGTTCCTTTCCACCAGCAGTCTCAGTGCTCGGGCTTCCTTCTTGGATTGCTCGAAGCTGGGGATCCACATCTCTCGGAGGGAAGGCTGGCCTGTGTTTGAAGATGAGAACCAGAAGGTTTCAGGTTTGGGGCAACTGAGGTGATTAACCTGAGCATTCCAGGTCTGTGGCAGCCATCCCTGCAATGGAGAGAAAACAAGAAAAAAAAAAAACAAGAAAAAGAAAAAAGAAAAAGTAGGAAAGAAGTTATTAGGAACGCTCAAAGAGAGGCTATGTTAGCAACATATCAAGCAACCTCATCGACATTTATCTTCCCATCACAGGCTCCAGCCATGTCCCTGTGGATTGCCCTCCCCTTCTAACTCAATAACTTCAAATACTTTCTTGGCCTCTCTTCTACCATTTAACATACTGGTCAAATTGCCTCCTGCAATAATTTGAGCTAATGGTGAAAGACACCAGTAGGATACTATAACCATTGGTCAGTTCCAGTACACAACAATTATTTTGATCCACATTGATAACTGATCTAATGGAGAGCTTTAAAAAATGGCTGCAGATTCTTGGTAGCTAAACCTGGAAAACTTTAAGGAATATGGTAATTAAAATGAGTGGCCACAAGACCAGAAGTGTGTGTAGAGTGTGTTGTTTCAGTCTGATTCCAATGTGTATACCAGTAAAATCCACTCAGGTAGCAAACTCTGGAAATGAATAGCTCTTGGAGCTTTCAAAATGGTTTTCCAGGGTCTTTGCTGACATCCTTGCAAGACTGCTGGGTGCTGGGCATCCTTGTAAGAGAGTGGATCTCAGATGGTCTCTACCAGGATAACATCCAGAAGACTTAGACCTGGAGAAACAGGTCCAGCTCTTCTCACAACTGCTCATCTTTAGCTTAGACATCGATGTTTAGTCAACAAATGTGACCACAGGCAATGGCATCTTGTTGATACAGGTTTGCCTGCACATACATACATACATACATACATACATACATAGAGAGTCAAAGAGTATTTAGACTAGGATGGACTTACAGAAATCATCTGGTCCAACACCCTGCTCCAAACATGTCTAATCCGAGCTGGTCACTCAGGATCATATCCTTTGAATATCTCCAAGGATGGAGATCCCACAACCTCTGTAGACAATCTGTTTGAATGCTTGGCCATCTTCAAGGATGGTCATCTGAAGTTAGCCGCTAAGTCAGCCACCCCTCACCCCCAAATAGTTCAAGCATTCTGCTGCGATGGCCACCAGCAAAACTGTCACATGGAAGAGCTCCAGCAACATGGCCATATCAGGAACACATGTCCTGGCCAAGCACGGTCTTCTGCCAACACGTTTTGGCATGAGGATGCACAAGCAACAACACCGCAACACCAGTTGTTGCAGGCTGCCCAGAACTCTGGTACTCAAATTTCCCAAGGTACATCTGAACCTACCATCCTTCTAAAACCTCCCTAACGCAAAAGGACAAAGTTACAAGTACCTTTTCTTCCCTCCTGATGTTTTCCCATACTCTGTTACACACCATGCACTCAAAGGTGTCAATGTAATTGTCCTGGGTGATATCCTGCACTCCCCACTTGCGTTCCTTCATTGCTGTAAGCAGCCTGGGGTTGGAAATGTCCCCTTTCAGTTTCCATTCAAGGTAAGCCTCATACTCTCGGTCGTTCATATCCAGTCTCTTGATGTAGTGGGCCAGCTCCCGAGGGTGTGAAAATCTAGATACCAGGATTGCACTCTTGTTACTAGGAAGCCAGTCCACAATGCTGGGAGAGCCATAGTACACTGGTACTACCCCCAGTTTCAGTGGCCGCCAAAGCTTTTCAGTGATGTAATCATCACAAACAGCATTTTCAAAGGCAAGAATGAACTTGTACTGTGCTAGTATTTTATAGAAGTTCCCATCATCCATGGCAGTCGGATTTCTGAGAGGCTGAGGAAGGTCCCTGTTATGCAGGCATTCCCCATAAGAGTCTACTTCGATGTGGCACATCAGCTCACGCACATAGCTGTCCCGGTCAGAAGGAGGGTTGCAGTCAGACTGCACATACACAAGCGGTGCAAGCCTCTTCCTCAAGCTGTTCTTCTTCTGCAGAGGGACCATGTGCCTCAAGGACTTCAGAACCTCGATACCCTCAAGGTACTGAGTGGTCAGTGGTAGGTGCGAATGACGGCTGAACGTTGCAGTGTGGTTGAATAAGGTGATGGCTGGTTCATGGAAGAGCTTGTAGTTGTTTTTCGGTGACTCTTCATGGAAAAGGGCCCAGTCGTGATGGCCTTTACGAGGGAGGGGCAGGCTGCCTACACTGAAGTCAGTACCTAACAAAAACAAGCAGTGTTTAGTCTGCCCTTATATTAAGATGTCAGGCTAAAGTTTATTGACACAAAAGTCCTTTGAAGATCCCTGCAAAATGCTCTGGGTCAAAACACAGTCTTTAACTCATAATTAAGCAGGTTTTGCCTTTTATCCCATTGTCTTTACATAAAAAGCTTATGTAATACAGTTATACACACTCCAGATAAAAGTATCTTGATTGTTTCTTTATATATTCACTGAATTAGTAGGATAATAGTGTTTTAGACTTTGCATGACCCAAAATAGGAGGCAACCACTTTGTATTTTACCAGATGTGGTGTTATCATGAACTGTTGTAGAACATTTAAAAAAGCACTTAGCTGGTCAACCCTGTCTATCAAAAAGACAGTTTTGATTTAATATCAGCCTCATAATCAATGCATTTATGACATTATAAACACATAACACAAAGAGTAATTCATGTGTAGACAGAAGACAGGTATAATGGATAAAATGTTTGGCAGCAGCAAAATCTGGAGACGTGGGATCAGCAATTAACACTAGAAACAGTTTACTTTCAGGTCATATTAGTTTTAAGGCCTCATACATCAAAAGTTCACTACCAATTTAATATTTTAATATACTGAAAATGAGACTAATAAGATGCTCAATAATCTGGTTATGTAAATAAGACAGCAGATGCTATTGCCTCTGTCCATGAATGCAGAATGGTTAGTGCAGGGCTGAATTTGCTTCTGGTAGCAAAATAATCCAAAGAATACTAAAATGTTGAGCAGGCTTAAGGAGAAAAAAATACAAGAATGACTTGAAGTCTTGAAAAGACATGGTACTATGGTGACTTCCGAAGCCAATATTTGTAGTTCATTAAAGGGGGAATTAAGAGATGATGCATCACAGCTGCCAATACAGAACATGCAGGAAATGTTTCTGGCAGAAGATGACTCCTCAAAGCCAAAAGTAGAACCATGACTGAACTCTAAAAAGCAGAATACTGTGGGAGAATACAGGAAAAAAGACTTTGGTAGAGTCTTTAGGTCAAATCTAGAAGATTTTTCTGAAAAGGTGATCTGTCCGTAACTCAAAATACTCACTCACAAATCTGATCTTTTCCCTTTGGTACAGCTGGCCATACTCATCTGACTAGCCTGACTGCAGATGAAATGTAAAGCTAATAAATCTCTGTCAAGACAATTCTTCAGTGTCTTAGGACCACGCCAATAAGTGGCCTTGACTAAAGTGTCAGCAACTGAATATATGAAACTTTTAGTCACTTTTGTTAAGCAAGATAGGTTCATAAACAAGACAGGCACTGAAGAGCTGGTTTGACCAACTTTAGAAAAGATCACAAAGCCAGTCTCTAGGGACAAACTGTTCTATCATCCCAGTCACACTCATATAGCTTCTGGTGTCCTTTTCTACCCTTAACCTCAACCCCTTGATCAAAAAAAAGAGAAAGCTGACAAATCATCTTGCAGAATTTTTATCACACAAAAAAAAACCTAATAAATAAAGAAGGAAAAACATGCCTACTTAATTTCTGTGGCTCCAAGCTGACTCCAAGCTGACTCCAAGCTGACTCCAAAGGTGACCTTACAAGAAACAGAAGACTTCACTACTGCAGTGCAGATACTAGGAGGCAATAACATAAAACCCTCTTACAAAGTAACATCCTTCATGAGCATCAGGTGGAGGCAATAAATGCACTAAAGTCACCAAATATTTGATATTTTCTTTTGCCACCAAAGAATGGTCCCAAAGTCACCTGAGTCTCAGCATTGAGAAGGACAATGTTCTTTCAGCACACCAGCTGCTGAAAAATATTATTTGCTTCCTCTGTTTCTGATGTGTGGTAGTGATGGGAGAAGGTGATGCAATGTAAAAGTGAATTTGATTTTCAGCAGAACAACTTGTAAGGCCTATTTGATTTTGAGAACGTTTTGTTCCAAGTGATGCTAGGAAAAGCAGCAGTACACACAGACAATAATGAAATACTGTGGACTGAAGCCATAGCTCTTCAGGTCTCTTGCATGGTTGTTCCTTCCATGAGGCAAAGGGATGAAGAGGCCAAGAAGGTGGAGACTGGGAAGGAAAATGCACAAAAAAAGCACAAGACAAAGAAAGGGATGAGAGAGAGATAAAAGTGTAACACATAAAACTTACCAAGCAAGAAGAGAATTAGGCAAGGAGAAGCTTGCAGAAAAATGCGTTATAGATAAAAGCATATCAAAGTGATTGATTCTAATATGACTCTTAATCTCAGCCCTGCAAGAAGACAAAGGCTTTTAAGGATTAAAGGGAAGATAATAACAGCATGTTACGTACCCTGCAAGATGATGGAAATTAATAACTTTATGAGGGGACAAAGCAGCACAAAAGATTATAAGCGTGAGCAATTTCAATTTCAAAACTATTAATTAAGACATCTCGGATATATGGCAAAGTGCAGCAGAGAATGACAGATGCTGTCAGGATCAGTTCTGCATCTCTACAGGTCTTTCCTTCAGGATTCATGCTGTAAGGACTCAGCTCCCTTGCACAAAAAAGGCACCGGCTCCTTCCCTCAGAAGACCCTCAGAAGCAACAGAGTTTGTTATTTCATGCTACATACAAAACTGTGTAATGTATGTTGCTTTGAAAAAGTAAAATTCGGAAACTCTCCAAAGTAGTCTGAAAAGACTAGAAAATGGCTTCCAAACAGGAGAGGTGGCATTTGACAAAGTCATCACCCACACCTTTGGGCTTCTCAGGCAATCAACAGAGACAAGCTGCTGGAAAGCAGGGGTTTCTAGCATACCACATCTGCTGGAGAACACCTGCATGCCCCTTTTCTTTGCCTGATATTCTTTTCAAGTTTTGGACCTTTCATCCGTGATGAGTTCACTGGCAAAATATTATGTGAAAATGGAAGCATGTTTTTTGGAAGGTGAAACTGTGCCCTGCTCCAGCCTCAGCATGAGGACGCAAATGTTCAGGTTTTCACTCACCAGGCTGCTGGAAAGGGGAATTCTGGAACAGAAAACTGTACCTACTTGCAGCCCTACTGCAAAGTACACCAAGGGTATAGTGTGTGCATATGTTGTGGGTGAGGTTAGGACATTTGCAAGCCTTGCTTCCTGTATTTCCTAAGCTAGTGTGTGGGTAAGGTTTGTAAGTGTGTGTTTGTAAGGTTTTTCATCTTGATGCAATATTATTTTTGCTTTCAGTATCACTATTAGCTTTGTGACTGAATTTCTTAGCATTATCACAGAATCACAGAATGGTTGAGGTTGGCAGGGACCTCTAGAGATCATCTAGTCCAACCCCTGCTCCAGCAGGGACACCCAGAGCACGTGGCACAGGGTGGCATCCAGGCGGGTTTGGAAGATCTCCAGAGAAGGAGACTCCACAGCCACTCTGTGTCACTAGACACTGTGTCACCCCTTGCCCCTTGTCCTGTCACCAGCCATCATGGAGAATAGCCTGGCCCCATCCTCCCTACGATCACCCCTCAGGCACTTGACCATGTTGATCAGATCTCCTCTCAGCCTTCTTTTCTCCGAACTAAACAGGCCCAGCTCACTTAGTCTTTCCTCACATGACAAATGCTCCAGTCCCTTAAACACCTTGGTGGCTCTACGCTGGATACTCTCTGGAAGCTCCATGTCCTTCTTGTACTGGGGAGCCCAGAACTGCACCCAATACTCCAGGTGCGGCCTCACCAGAGCTGAGCAGAGGGGCAGGATCCCCTCCCTCGACCTGCTGGCAACGCTCCTCCTGATGCAGCCAGGATCCCATCGGCCTTCTTGGCCACGAGGGCACATCAATGCCTCATGGTTAACCTGTTGTCAACCAGGACTCCCAAATCCCTCTCCGTGGAGCTGCTTTCCAGCAGGTCAACCCCTAATCTGTACTGGTGCCTGGTGTTATTCCTTCCCAGGTGCAGGACCCTGCACTTGTCCTTGTTGAACCTCATGAGGTTCCTCTCTGCCCAACTCTGCATCCTGTCCAGGTCCCTCTGAATGGCAGCGCAGCCCTCGGGAGGGCTCCTGCCAGTTTGGTGTCACCTGCAAACTTGCTGAGGGTGCCCTCTGTGCCCTTGTCCAATCATTGATGAACAAGTTGAACAGCACCAGGCCCAGTTCTGACCCTATGTGATCATGTTTTATGGTTTCAAAATATTTTTTTTCATATTTTAACACTTCTCTTTATATTTAATTCCAAATCAGCATGATTAGGAAAAAAAAATACTGTGAGAGTCAAATATGAATAGACCTTCAAAAGTACGTAAGTAAATCATGTCCACAGGGCTGCTAAAAATGAACGGTAACTGTTGTGCTAAGGCTAGAGCAGATAAACAGAATTACTACCAGAGTAATGTACCAGAGTAGAAGTATCAGTCTTAATAGCTTTCATGTGATGTGAACCTAACTTTCCCTGTCTTTAACTGGTTCAGCTTCCCATTCCCTTGCGGTTCTTCCTTCTCTTTCAGATTTGACCAATGTGCTACCAACAGACAACAGTGACCTACTTGGAGCTCTGCAAGACAAGCGATGAGAAGTTTTTCATTCACAGTTAGCAACTACATCAAAGTCTTTTTTTTTCCCCTGTATTTCCAATTCACTTGTATCTAGCCTTAGTGAATGAAGATCAGAACTGTTTTGTTTTGTTTTGTTTCATTTCCAGACAAAGGAGCTGAACCTACCACACAGAAACACATTTTTCTTTATTCTTCCGCCTAAAATTCAGTTTTTCTCTGAAAAGTAACTCCCTGGGGGGGGAAAAAATTCAAAATGAAAAAAGTTAAAGCCTACTTTTAAAAGATGTATCTTGTGAGTTTTGTAGACTCACTTTACAGTGCAAGCAACAGAGAATTTCTTACACAGTGCAGCCAGCACAGCTCAGAAAGTTGCACTAACTGCTATTCTCTGTGCAGAATCAATAGATTCCTTTTAGTAAGTTCCATTTACAGTCTGCTGGCAATCTCTTGGCAGGGAAGGCTGGGGCGCTGCACAGCTACCAGCAAGGGCATCATAGTAAAACAAAAGACTCGCGCTAGTGTAACAAAGCCCTTGCAGAGCCTCTCCAAGGGCTGGGAAGCCAGAGGACTGGGAAAAGCTGGCTTGATCTCAGACTGTCTTTGCAGGACTTGGCAGCTAAGGAAATGATCTTTTCTCTCATAAGCAGGGAGCACATGTGACTAGAAAACAGCATGAGACAAGGCAAGAGTCACCCCTCAGATATGCACGGTCACTTTGCAGAGCTCCACTGTACTAAATATGCATCTCTAGATCTGTGTGGATGGTATTCAACACCAGGAAAAGCTTAACAACTTGAACTAGGCATGTTTTCTGTTCCTTGGTTATTCCTACCCACAGTATTTAGTCTGTAAACTCACACCTTCCAAAAGAACCATCTCCTTACCATAGAACAGAAATGCTCTTGTCATCTGATGGTGCTGGTAGGTCCTGTTGATAGTAAAGAAGCAAACATCCTCTCCACACTGACCCAATCTCCCTGTCTCTCCAGTCAGGGGAGACCACCAGAGCAGGATGGGGTAGTGATTTCCATCAGTCCCTTTCTCAGTCTCCGTCTTGAAGTTGCCATGAAGTTCTTGCTTCTTAAACTGAAAAGCAGGTCTCTGCTCAGGCTTTAAAAGGCCACCTTGTACTGCAGTCTTCCTCTCTGAATTGCCCAGTTCAGTGATCACCTTCAGGAAAAGGAACATACATATATCACACGGTGTAACTAAGAAGTGGATGCATTTCACTGACTGCAGCAGCCGTCCAGGTGACATTACAGCAGAATAGGGAGGGCTTTAATTTGAATTTGTGTGGAGGAGGCAGGAAATGTATTTCTGTATAGAGGCACACACAAAATTTAACACTATAACTTTTACTTTCTCCATGGAAAATTACAAAAAAAGAGTACAGCCCTTCAGTAGCCAAACTCCTTCTGGAAATAGGTTGCAAACAAGCAACAAGCCAATGGTGTAGCCATCTGTGCCCACCCCACCTTTATGTGGCTGAATATATCAAATACAGATGGATCTTAAAGACAGTCATGTTCCTACAGCTTCTCAGACAGTTAGAGGAGACAAATCCGCGCAACATCTGCAGAGGAGAAAGTCTACTGAGAGCTGTAACTTGCAGATCAGAAATCCAGTGAGGAACCTTAAAAACTCCATACTCATGGGAGAAGCCTCTAACGCTGCCACCATCATCCAGAAGACAAAAGTCCACAAAAATCAGGAGTCCTCAGGAGCTGTGGTGCCCATGGAACCACCACTCTTCTCTAGAAGTAGCAGCATTAATAAAAGTGTCATTGGGCAGAGAAATCAGTTGAGAGGGGGTAAACGAAGCAGCAGAAATGCTACAAGTAAGTGTTACTGGAGGATACACAGCCACTGCTTTAGTGGGGCTAAAACCCTCCTGTTACTGTGCAAACAGTACTTTGTATGTGCATCTTCATGGGCAGCACCTAATGCCATCCCACAAACAGCTCCAGGAACGACAGGGGCAAGCATGACCCACCAGTCAGCCTTGGCTCACAGCACTCTGACCCTTTGGATGGCTGTGAAGGAGGCTATTGGAAAGTGGGAGAGTGTTGTTTGTACTAAGTCGGTTAGAAACATTTATCTTCCTTGATAGCTTTATTACTTGTATTCGTTTTGCTGTTTGCTGTGTCATTTTGTCTTACTGTGCAGTAAAATACAGTGATTGTCAGTAGACTAAGCAGCCTCTGTGAAACACAGGATACTGCAGCACACACAGGAGGCTCTGCAGAGCACAGCTGTACAAAACAAAGCAGAAAGTACTCCCACACTGGCAAGCAGACAGGCTACTGGCTGCGGGAAAGAATCATATGTCCAACAGCTCAGAAAGGTATAGATATAGTAATATAGTTCAAACTGGTCTAGAAATATCACATGTCGCAGGTTCTCCAGCCATGTATTCCCTTTCTGCATGCAAATTTTGCCCTGGCAGAATTTGAGGAGTCTCTGTGCAGAAAACCGGGTAGCTCTCTCTCTCCTCCTGGGGACTGAAACATCCCCCGAATATGCACAGCTCGCGGGGACGAGCACAGGAACATGAGGCCCCTCCAGTGAAAAGCATCAGGATGACCCTGGACAATCCACTGTGCAGTGAATGCTCTCAGACATAAACCCTGACATACACAGGGCAGCTCTAACCAGACTCAAAACTGAGCTGTGGAGTCACTGTGGAGTCACGAGCCCTCCCAGTAAAGCTCCAAAAGACCAACCAGTGTTGTCCCCAGGCTGGAACAGCCACACCACCATGGGATACTCTGTTCCAACGAGCAGAACCAACATAGACCTTTGAGGTGAGACAGTGACTGTCCCAAATAGCTGATTCCAGCCTGGAGGAGGCATGGAGATCATGCAGCCCCTGTCACTGAAGCTCTTCCTGAAGGCTCCATTCTTACTTATCTGAGTTACTGGTCTGAATCAAGACCTCAGTTACAGGCCCAGCCCAAATGCAAAGACTTCTCTGGCATAGATCCTGGCCTTCTCATGACTAAAGTCCCCAAAACTCCCATGACTACAGGTCAAGGCTGATTCAGTTTGTCTAAAACCTGCCTCTTCTACTTAAAGGCTGGTGCGGCCTGCCCCAGCCATAATCAATATGCCTCCACGTTGATTCTTTTCTCAGACACTATTTTATTGACCAGTTGCTGGGCCTCCCTATGCCAAGAACAGCCACTGAACCACAACTGCTGGACAGAGTTGCCACGACCATGTATTGATGTGCTCAGATTTTCCTTGGCTATCAGTCACCCCAAAATGAAACAGGTCTGGCCTTGCTTTCCTGCCTCGTGAGTTCAAACCCACGGCCTTGAGCACACGCACCAGGCAGCCCTCTCCCCCCTCATCCCAGTACCTGGAGCGTCGCCACGAGGAAAAGGGCAGCTGTGAAGCAGAAGCAGGACGCCCACAGCTTCTTCCTCCTGATCCTGATCATGCTGCAGAGCGCCCACGGCGGGTCAGAGCAGGCTGTCAGCAAGGCCCACACATCTGAGCTCCTCAGCCTCTGCTCTGCTGCTTCCTGACGCCATCCTCGCTCCTCTTCATGGAGACAGCTGGTGGAAAGGGGACGGCATCAAGTCCATGCTTCAAGCTCAGCCATTTGTGTCTCCTGGTAGCTTTCTGCAGGTGCCAGAAGAACTCTGTGAGTCAGGTACCTGCCTTCAGCTAAACCAAACGGAAGATAAGGAGCAGTTACTAGAGATCTCTGCACCGAGAACCCAAGGGCGGTTAGCTTGCACTGCACAGCAGCAGGGAGGGCCCTGTAAGAGGCCTTTCTGCCACATTTCAATCCAGTCTCCCTCAAACTGGGCTTCCCTACCAGCGAGCATCACACATCCTCTCCCTGCACAGGAGGAGGCAGCATGAACAGCAGGTCATGGCCGGGATCATCCTCGTGCAGGAGGAGCAGCTGCTTCCCTGCATTTTGGGTGTGCTGCTCCTCTGCAAAGTCACACACAAGTGAGTGAGGAAGGATTTCTACCCGGGCGCATCCCCTGGACTGGCTCCGCAGGGGCAGCACAAGTTATCTGGCCTTGGGGTTTGCACAGAGCGGTACTGGAAGAGCCTTCCTGAACTTTATCACATAGGGAAAGTGACTGCACAGCGCACACATCCCCCAACATTCTCCAAATTTAACCCCATTTCAATTTAAGAAGTTCTTCTTCCTCTGAAATCTACCACTGCGCTGGTCTGACTCTCCTCAGGTAACTCTTCCCCTTGCTTGACTCCTGCTTAACATCCCTACCATTTTTCTGTATGCTGGAAGCTACTTCCTGAAAATCCCAACTCTTGACCACGGGAATAGCTGCAAGGCCCTGTTTCAGCTTAGAAAATGAAAGATGAGACACAAAGCAAGACTTTGGTGCTGAAGGTGCTTCAGATAAAAGTCTGAAGATATGAGCGCTCTGAAAGCTCAGAAAGTAGAAATAAACAAAAAACGTATTTTTAAATACATTGATAATTGTATACACATCTCCCATGGAGGTATGCCTCCTGACACCTAGGCTGGTTTCCTATGAAAAACAGGTGTATGTGCTTGTTTTTTTCCATACGCCTCCAATCCTAATCTCAACCCCAATCCCACTCAAGAAGTTCCAAAAACCCGAGGAAAAGGGTTGAGTCTTAGAGCTGCCAACCACACACTTTCCCTCTGCAGCTGGCAGCCTGGGAGGACAGCGCGATGCTGCTTCTGCCTCCATTGCAACTTGAGCATCAATCCTTACCAAAAACAACAACAAAAAAAAAAAGAAACAAAGAAAAAAAAAGAAAAAAAGATTTAAAAAAAAAAAGAAGAAAAAAAGAAAGAACTTGGGAAAAAAAAAAAAAAGACATGCTGGAGCAGTTCTGCTCTGCACAGGATGGCTGCTTTTGAAGGCTTTGTGGCTGTTTAGCAACTTTGGGTTCAGGTGGCTGCTTCCAGCCCCTGTACCCTCCAGAATTCCTGCTCTCCAGCCAACACGTGAGGCTTGGCGGGGGGAGGAGGGGAAGGGGACGAATCCAGCTCACAGCTCGGCCGGTGGGAACGGCCGGGAGCGGCGCCCACAGCTCCGCAAGGACACGGAGACCTCCCGGGTACCGGCGCGGCCATCCCGCCGCCTCCAGGCGCTTCCAGGCGCCTCCCGCCCGGCCGTGTCCCGGCGGCTCTGCCCCCGCTCCGGCGCCGCTTCCAGAGGCGCCCGGGATTTACGGATAAGGCAGCTCCCGGGCGATCCCTGCATCCTGCGGCATCGCGCCCGCCCGCCAAGACGGGCTCAGCTCCTACTTACCCCGCAAAAAAACAACACCGCTCCGGCCCTTTTTTTCGCCACCGTCCCCGCGCTTCTCTCTTTTTTACCCCCCTTTTTTTTTTTTCCCCCTTTTTTTTTTTTACTTTCAGTTTGTGGCCCTGGGCCGGGCGCGCGGAGGCGGCGTTTGGCGAGCGGGGCCCCGCGCGGGGGCGGCGCTTTTCGGGGTCCCGCGGGGGAAACCGGGCACGGGAAGAGGCGCCACGGGGCCACCGCCGCCCCCCGGGGCAGGGACCGCACCGGGAAGGGAGGAGCAGGGCAGGGAAAAGCCCCTTCCCTTCCCTTATGCTGCTGTCGGCGTAGCCGGGCTCGGGGGGATTCATTTCCCCCTTTTTTTTTTTTTTTTTTTTTTTGGTCTTTCCACAAGGGCGCTGCTGTTTTAGCCGGTGCTGCCGTCAAGGACGTGGAGTCGCCGCATCCCACCGGGCGCCCGTTGGGAAAAGCAAACGCGTTCCCGAAGTTGGGAAGCGCTCGCGCGCCCCGAGGCGTGCGGGCCCGTCCTTGGGTGTCTCCTGTCCACACGGAGGGCCCCGGGCGAGCAGGGTGTTTTGTGCCTCGAATGTTGAAGGGGGGGGGGGGGAGGAAAGAGGGGAAAAACGAGAAAAAATAAAAAAAGGAAAGGAAAAAAATAAAAAATAAAAGATAAATAAAAGGAGGGAAAGGAGAAAAAAAAAAGGGAAAAAGAAAATAGGGCCCTCGCTTGCTGCATATGCTGCATGAGTGACTAGACTCCTGCTATTGCAAACAGCAGTTATGCTCCTTACGCAGCTCAGGCATGGACAAGAATTTAATCTCGCTTTTGTCCTATTTGTGGTTTCCTCCTTCCAAAAGCCCCTAGTCGTATTTTTAAGCGGAACATTCAGGCAAGGTTTTATTATCCCTTGTAAAGTGCAGGGACAGGTATTGAAGCTGTAACTGTGTCCGGGCCAGCAGGTGTGTAGCCAGAACCTCCAAGTACTGTTTTGTAAGGTGGAATCAGCCTTTCTGGGGCTGGCTGACACCTTTAGAGTGCTCCAGGGCTGAAGCTAGCACACAGGCAGCAGATCCAGGAAATCAGTCTGAGGAGAAGCCTGTTGTGGCTTATGGAGGAATTTGCCCCAATCCCCTAAGGTTTTGGTCTGGTCTCTCACTTCAAACCTCAAGTTAAGCTCATGGTTTTCAAACTTGTTCAGCTTGCAGACTCCTCAGTTGTCCTCCAAAGACACAACTTCTCTGTAAGGAGTTTGAGCCTCCTGCTAAGGCCCTTCCTTTGCAAAGCCACCCCCATCCACCCACAAGGAGCAGACCATGGGCTCCAGCAATCCTCCAAACCACACTAGGAGCTCAGGACACCCTGGTCTTGGTGGCAGCAGAACAGCCACCGCGTCTGCTGCTGTTCTCCGCCTGCGTTCGGTCCTTGTCCTGCTGTTCCTTGTCCTGCTGTGCCACTCCGAGGACATGAACTCCTACTGCAGACCCGCTGCAGGGATGGTGAGGACGATGCCAGCCCGAGCCATGTCCCCGGGCACCGTCCTGCCAGCACAGGGCGGCTCTGAAGGAGGCACCACCAAGGAAACAAGCTGGAACAACAGAGCTGATAAAACAGATTTCCTAGAGATCTGCATCTCTAGGGTGAGTCCTAGAGATGAATCTGCGCCCTGGCGCCGGTGGCGCAGCCTTTCCCTTCTGCACTCACCCTTACAAGGCAACAAGCGTTGCCATAGAAGATGCCTCTCTTTCACTGAAATATGCATGCTGTGTTAGTTATATACTGAAAGATGTGTACAATTATTAGAGCACGCGAGCCACCTGAGCACACCTAAACTTGTAGCGAAAGTGGCAAAAGGGCAATTTACTTGGAGTACCTTAAGAAATATGTTACTGTGATGAGCGAGCTCCTCTTCTCCCAAGCAAGTAATGGAAACTCCTTTGCTTAGTTTTATTTTTTTTTCTTTTATTTTTTTTTCTTTTAAAGGACTGGCACTGATGGAGACCAACTATCAAATAAATTCCTACTTTCTCCTTGCTTTCTTAATTACTCTGGCTATATGGCAAAAACATCCCCATTACAGTCTCGCTGTCCTTCTCAAATGCTGGCAATCTGTAGTCTTCTGCATTGAATCATTTTTATCATCATGTCCTCTATCATGAACTGGGTCACCAAGCAGCTCTGCTGCACTGACTAATATCCCTGTCATTACTTAAACCTTCACATACACTTCCTTGATTCAAGTCTGAGCTGAAAATCTAGAACAGCAAACACTCTCAGGTCATTTTTCCTTTCGCTTTTCTGATTCTTTTTGGTTCTTTCCTGGTGACTGGAGGGTTTCTGCACCATCATCCTCTTTTCAGCAATTTTGTCATTTTAAAATATTTTCTATATTTTTTCTGCATCCCTGAGATCATTCTTTCCCTTACGTGTAATTTTAACATTCCTTGCTTTCTTTTGCAGTCACTTTGTTTATTTCTCCCCTTTTTCCCAAAGCTCTGCGTTTTAGAACTTGTTTCCTTCGCCCGGGTACTGCTGGATACCTTCCATCTCCATGTATGCACGTTTTAATGCATTTCCTCCATGGAAGTTTTCCCTTGCCTTTCTACAGGGTTATTTCGGATGCTGCTGTTCTCATGGCCTCGCATCTGCAAGCTCCGATACGGACGTGAAGGCAGGCGAAGCCGCTACCACCGGAATGAAAAACGGCTCTGCAAAGCACAGCTTGTTTTGCCCCTTCTTTCCCTATCCCCCCCGCTTTTATTATTTTTCCGTTTTTCTCCTCCGCAAGGGTAACTCTCCCCCTCACAGCGCGGAGGCTGCATCGCAGCCGGTATCTTCCCGCCGCGCGCGGGGCCTCGCTGAGGGGGACGCGGCGGTTGTCACTCTGTCAGTCCGCCTGTCAGTCAGCCCGTCAATCCGCCCGTGCGCCCCGCCCGCTCCTCTCGCCGCCGCCACGCACTGCGCATGCGCCAGGCGGCCGCTCTGCCCCCGCCGCCGCCTGTCGCCTCTATGGTTCCTCCCCCGGAAGCAGCGGGGCGGTGCACGGCCGGGTGGTGCGAGGCAGCGCGATGGCGACGGAGACGACGGCGGCGGCCGCGGCAGAGCCCGAGGAGGGCAGCGGCGAGGCGGAGGGCTTGGGGCAGCTGCTGGAGGAGGAGGAGGAGGAGGACGGCGAGGATGGCGGCGGCTACGTGCTCTACAGGTACCACCAACCCCCCGCCTCAGCTCCGGGGTGGCCGTCACGGGCGGTGGCGGCGCCGCCCGTGACGTCACGCCGTGCGTGCGCGAGGGTGGCGCGACATGGCGGCCTTGCGGCAGTGCGGGAGGAGGGCGGCTGAGCCCCGCTCGGGGCGGCGCTTCCACGGCCGTGTGGTGCTGTTTTTGTGAAGGGTCTGAGCAGAAAATGGTGTGTTTACAGGGACAGGAAGGAGTGGGCGGATATCGAGCCCGTGCCTCAGAACGACGGACCAAATCCCGTGGTGCAGATCATCTACAGTGAGAAATGTAAGCTCTCCTATGCTTCGGCTGAGCGAGTTACCGTGCAAAACCATTAGCGCCGTTAATGTGCAACACCCCGAGGGTTTCTCTGTGTTTTTCTTGGGCGACGCGTCACTGCGAGCAAAATAAGTAAATATATAACCCAACAGGGCGTCAGCCGTTATGGCCGCTATGTGGCCGTTATGTCTCACATTGCTAGAGGCAAGCTTGGAGATTCATTAGCCAAGCCTTTATTTTAAAGCCTTAAGGTTCAGGCCCGCATAGCAGACAGCATAGTTCATGAGGCAGTGCAGCTGCAGCCCACACGTGGAATGAAGACACGTTGAACTGCAGCATGGGGACAAGCACCATGCCTAAGCAGCAAGGCGCCTTCCCCGCTCTCCCGGATGCTCTTCAGAAGGCACATCGTGAATTGAAGAGCTGGAAAAGTGTTTTACAAACCCTGTCATTACAGGTTTCAGTAATCAGTGGTGCCAGAGTAGTGTGAACAGCCTTCAGGAAGCTTCAGAGAGTTGTTAGCCTTAGCCCTTCACCAAGCTGCTTTCTCAACAGCTTGGGTAACGTGCTCTGTGTTATGTGTTTAGTCCGAGATGTGTATGATTACTTCCGGGCTGTTCTGCAGCGGGATGAAAGGAGCGAAAGAGCTTTCAAGCTGACTGCAGATGCCATTGAGTTAAATGCTGCAAACTACACAGTTTGGTGAGTGGTGATCTTGGCGTTATTGCTGTAATCTGCAGATGGCAGCCTCTTTTCTGTAAAAATTCTGTTAGTATAACCAGGGTGGGACACTTAATGTTTGCATCAAGGGGTATTGGAGGCTTCCAGTAAGATCTTTAAAGAGAGTCCACTTTAAATATTTTCCGTATCTTTGTTTTGATTTATTTTCATTTGATTTTAAGACTGTTACCCCAGCAGGCGGGAAGAGCCTAGCTTTTAAAAATCAGATCTTAAGTCACTTACCTGATAATGTGGTCTTACCAAAATGCAGAAAGCACCTTCAGCTGGCTTCAAGAACAGGTTCAAAAGCCAAATAGCTGCTAGTTATTGGGTTTCAGTTACTATTTGGGTAATTACTAACAGTGCATTTTAAGAGAAATGTCACTTTAATGTTTCGGTAGATAATGAAAAAAAAAATGTTTCTGATATTTGGGGAAGAACTTTTTATCCCTCGAGTGTTGCAGCCCCCTGTATGTTTTTTCTGCTAACTTGCACAAAACCAGAAAGTCTATATGATTTTAAGCATATAGCCATAGCTTCTGCAGCGACCTAACTAGTGCAGATAGGCAGGTTGGTTTGAAAATTAGGAGTGCTCTGGTCTTGGATAACATACTGTGTTGTAACCAGCTGTATTCCAGTCACTGCCCACTGTTCAGTAATTGAATGGTCTTTAACTGAATTGAGTATATGGTATATTTCCTTACGTGCCTTTTGACTTTCTAAGTGTTAAATAAACCTTTGTTCTTGGTTCTTCTTTGCAAATTTTACAAAAGCCTTGTTGCAATGAATGTTTCACTTTTATACAGGCATTTTCGGCGAGTCCTCTTGCAGTCTTTGGGAAAAGATCTCCATGAGGAACTTAAGTATATTACAGCTATTATTGAAGATCAGCCAAAGAACTACCAAGTCTGGTAAAGCCACCTTTTCTTTTTAGTTCTTTATGTTTCTGCAGATTTTTTTTTCCCCCTTGTCTACAGTATGTTGCAACTATTGGTCCTAAAAGTTAATCCTCCTTCCTTCTACCACCATGGACAGGAGTTAAATGGAATTTGATCTATTTAACCAGCAGTTTGTTCCGTGTACCAGCAATTTGTTCAAAACTTGTTCTAAATGTATAAATATGACATGCCAAACGGTCTTGTTTTATTTTAATTTTTAAATTATCAGAGTCTGACAGAACCAAATTGAAATAGCAGGTTTAATGACAAATGAGTAGGCTTTCCTTTGCTGGCACTTGGAGTTTTCTTACCTGCTGACTGTCCCAAATGAATGCGAATTGGAGGAAAACAGCAGTGTTCTCAGTGCTTGCGATAATATATAGTATTATGAAATTTTACTTCGATGAGTGCTTTGGCCTCATCAGGTTTGAAAGTGGGAACTTAACAGCTCAGGTGAATGTAACTTTTCTGAAATGAAATCTTTTACCAATATGTACATTTCATAAGAGTTTGCTGCATTATGTGTTTGTATCATATGTTTCTCAGGATCATGTGGAAAGTTTTGGGATATTTCATGTGAAATATTTAAAAGTTTTTTGGACTGTTCTAAAAGTAGCTTCCTCTGCTTGTCATTAGGCATCACAGACGGGTACTGGTCGAATGGCTGCAGGATCCATCTCAAGAACTTGAGTTTATAGCTGACATTCTTAACCAGGATGCCAAGAATTACCATGCCTGGCAGCACAGACAGTGGGTTATTCAGGTATCTTATTCATGGAACTGTCTTTTACTAAATGTCTTCCTTGGCTTGTCAAGTTTTGCTTCTTTAATGCAACCCGAATGGAATTCAGCATTTTGATTCTTAAGTTGAAGGTAAAAAATGCCTTTCAGTGAATGGCAGGGCTTAAGTATAAACTTACCTTCCAGCAATTTATGAAGATTTGCAGTTGGCCACTTGCTCTTATGTGTGTAAGTTTCATAACTGGCTGTTAACATTATTAGCATCATGTTGCTTGTGCACATTTCCTTAAGTTTCTTAAAACTTTGGGCTGAGTTCTCTTTAAAAAAAAACCCTGTATCTAAAGTGTAAAAAGCTTAGGAACAAGTAGAAAGTTTTGGAAAAGAAAAGTCTTCTGACTGTGTCTTTCTTCCCACCTCCCCTTTCTTTTAGGAGTTCAAGTTGTGGGATAATGAACTGGAATATGTAGACCAGCTTCTGAGGGAGGATGTGAGAAACAACTCTGTTTGGAACCAAAGGCACTTTGTAATTTCCAACACCACGGGCTATGATGACCCAGCAGTCCTGGACAGAGAAGTCCAGTAAGTAATGTTGTTCATGCTTACACTCTGCATTACACATGAGTAAAGGAATGCTTTTACAGACCTTGACTCTCTTGAACCTGTCCTGGTTTTAAAGCAGTCCTTGGGCACACTCATGGATAGCAAATCAGAGGGGCCTGGGCACATGCAATATGTCCAGTACTGCCAACGTGTCTACCAGCTGTGCTTACCCTGGATAAGCTAATCTTGTTTGGCTGTCTTCCTGTCATGCTGTTTGCTTTGCAAACAAAACAACTGGCATTTTGCAGTCCACTGTTCAAAAGTGAATCAGCCTGCATGTGAATAAGCTGTTTTTGCCACTAATGTCTTATATCCTACCCAGAAGACTGAGCTAGAAAGTTTGGAAGGAGGAACGCTGTTTGTCCTGCACTAGTGTAAGTGTGCTGAAACTATGCTAAATTGCTATTTTATTTGTACAGTAGTTCCAATAATTTGATGAAAACCTGGTCAGAGGTTCTAGGGAGATGCATCACCTCTTCTAAGGCATCTCATACAGCTAGAAAAAGAAACAAACTTTCAGAAATATATAATCAACACAAAAATGACTGCCTAAGTGTTCACTAGTTTTAAGGAACCACTGATTTGTAAACTGTTCCAAAGCAATATGTTTGTAATTGAAGACAATCTGGGCTTTCAGATATTTATATTATTGCAGACAGTGTTAAGAAAAATCGTGTCTGTCTTTCATATCTTGGGATGCTGATCAGGGTTGGCAGAGCAGGGCTACAAATATGAAATGATATTGGTAGAAGTAACAAAAACAAGGTACTGCAGTTTTTTAAGTTATGCTTTGGAATAAAGACTGAGATTTCCCTTTAAAAAGTAAATAAATAAAAGGTAAGTATATTGGTCATAGAAGATCCTCCATAATCACCGCTCCTGATGGATGTGTTTACATACTGATGTAAGCTAGCCTTTTCCACCTGAAATGTGGCTTCATGGCATGAAACGTGGCAGGAACAGTTGTTGCTTTGTTTGGAGGTGGTTCCTCATTGCTGCTTCTCTTTACTGGAACTGCTGCAGGAGGCCGTGTGAGGTTAAAGGTCAGGCTGTGCCTTTCTGTGGGTTTTAACAGATGCAGCTGTTTGGGTTCATAACAGAAGTTCTGCAAATAGGTACCTTGCAATAATAACAACATAAGCTGACATTGTGCTTTTATCACTCTAGCCCTTTCCAATCCCTCCGTGTTCAACTTCTTACTCTCTGAGCGGCAAGCACAAGCTATTCCCTTGCTGTGCTATGCCATGAGAATATCTCATATTACTTCTTATTTTGGGGGAAGAAGTTAATGAACTTAATTTTAAGTATTGTTCATTATTGTACAAAATCCAACAAGTAAAACACTTTGAGATTTAGAACAGTTCTCACAACACCTGCCCATTTGAAATCTGCTGTTATATGACAGGACACTGCATCCACAACCTCACAGAGATTATCAACAAAAAGATTCTGGAATATAGACTAGACAGAGGTGCATGGGAGAGAGCAGGGCACATCCAGGTCATTTCTAAATGTTTGCTTGAAATGTTTGCATTTGCCTTCACATCTTGTGTACCTTTTTCTCACAGGTACACCCTCGAGATGATCACAGCAGTACCACATAATGAGAGTGCTTGGAACTACTTGAAAGGGTGAGGCAACCTTATATGTGGGGCAAAGAGGGTCCAAAGTAGTGGACCCCTCATGTCCTCTGTCTGTGTTCTGACTTTGAAAAACTCTATATTGTTTCAAGAGTATGGAGCAGGAAGTAATAAGTATGCAGGAAATAATAACTAATTTCTGCTAAGAGATTACACTTAGCAGCTGAGAGTGACTATACTAGCTTACTGCAAATTGCAGCTGTGTTGTTGCTGCATTGTATTTATTTTGCTTGCTTTCTGCCTCATTTGTTTTTGCATCTCTTAGTGTAAAAGTGATCACCAAAGAAATCAGTCATGACTAAAATAAATTCTTAGCACCGAATTTACTAGCAGTATTTTTCAAGCTTATTAACCTCTGCTCTAGGATTCTTCAGGATCGAGGTCTTTCAAAATACCCAAACCTATTAGAGCAGCTGTTGGATATACAGCCCAGCCACAGTTCACCCTATCTGATTGCCTTTCTTGTGGACATCTATGAAGATATGCTTGAAAATCAGTGTGATAACAAGGAAGAAACACTAAACAAGGCATTAGAGGTAGGTTTGGTTTTTCTCTTCAGAGTTAATTTGTATTGCTTTCTTATTGTCAGACCACATGGGATTAGTTTGGCAGTGGTGATATGTTAATCACAGCTCTGCAAAGTGCTGGACTTGAAAGACATAATTTCTGTAGCCCTATCTATCTAGCTATAAATACTAACTTGCCAGTTATGAAATCATCATTGTAGTTTTTCTTCACCTGGTAGTAAAGTTTGTAATATTGCATAAAGAAGAAGAGAAACATGTAGAGTTTCCAGTGCCAATGTAGTGCCACAAACTCACTTTTTTCTTTAACAGATCTTGTCCTCGAAATACCTGTATTTAAATAGAATCTCAAATTCCCTTTGCACTTCTTAGGTCTACTTGAGAAAGCTGACACTAACTTGAAGGCCAGCTGAAAATCCGAGGGCATCAGTAAGGGATGTCAGGCGCCATTCCTCACAGAGCATAAATGACTTCTGAAATGTTGCACTTCATGGTTCCTATTCAGGGAACTCTTTGCTGTATAGTTTCCAAGAAACTCTTGATTCATTTTTCTTTGAGCCAAACCCGAATGAATGTGATTAGCATCACAGATCTTGCCCGGAGCTTGCATGTTCCAAAAACCAGCTTTACCAAAAATTTTACCTTCTTTCGTTTTGGGACCAGTGTCTAAAGGTGAAATTACACCTCCCAGCTTCATGGGAGGTGTTAATTTTACTCCACTGAGTTTGGCTCTTGCAGATACTCAGGCCTTGAAGCTGCTGCTGCCAAACTGTTTTTGCTAAGCAAGACATTAATACATGAAAATTGACTAGAGCATCTGTGGGCAGTATTGATACGCTGTGAATTCAGTACGTCGTGACCAGCAAGCAGGCTTGACTTCTGTGCCTGGCTTCAGCAGATGCAGAAGTATCTACACTTCAGCAGCAGCAGCTCTAACAAGTGGTGAGAATTAGACTTAAGCATTCAAAATCCTTTGGAAAGCCTTCTAAGAGAAGGCCCACGAGGAAGCAGCTCCAGTCACTGCATTTGAAGTACTGAAAATAAAATAACAGACTGTCTGACTCGTCAGCTCAGGAGGTGACCAGCTTACCCCCTGGGTGCATCTTGCCCCACAGTTGCATCTTCTGGCAGGTTTCTGGTAATGGCTGATATTAATGGTTTCTCAGAACGTGCTTTCTCAGGGTCTGCATCATTCCCTGGCATGGGCACTGCTGTTCCAGTCACAGTCAGATCTGGTGGCCACAGGCAAAGCCTGTCTTGGTTTACCCAGTTTCCATTCTTCAGTATTGACTTACTACTATTCAGTTGGCTTCAGTTGGCTACTGTTGGCTTGTTAGGCTGGAGGAAAAATGAAGAGTAATAGTGGAAGTTATAGAAGAAATAATTACAACTGAAATGGGGCTAGAAAGAGATGTTTATATGCTGTCAAACGGATGGATGGCTACCGCAGTGGCTACCAGTTGAAGTTGGTGTTAGTTACTAGTTTCTAGTCATTGAACACCCGTGAAACTTGTGAATAAAACATATTTTATTGGTACAAAAGGAGTTTCTGAGGCTGCCTTACCCGTGTATTTTATGAAGACAATTAGGGATTGCTTAATTTTCATCTAACACTTCCATGTCTCAATTCTTCCTCAGCTGTGTGAAATTCTGGCTAAAGAAAAGGACACCATCCGAAAGGAATACTGGAGATACATTGGAAGATCCCTCAAGAACAAGCACAGCTCGGGGACTGAACAGAGCTTGCCGACAGACAAGCAGCAGTAACCCAACATGGAAGAAAACGGTGTCAAGCTCTCAAGATGTCCTAAAGGAATACCAAGCCAGGGAGACATCAGGCTGTATAAAACACTGTGTAGTTTTCCCTGATAGTAAGGTATTGTAACAGAAAGTGGAGTGCTGCAGCCATAGTGAAGAAGCAGACATGGTCTCTTGGGTCACTGCTGCCACTGTTGATGGATGTTGGTGAAAGTACCAAATACAAGACTTATTTCATAGTAAATAGCAAGTTTAACTATATATATGTATTTATTAAAAGGTACTAAACCAATTTCTCACACTCTGGCATGTCTGTTCTAGGGTCCCCTCTCCCTAACACTGTCCTGTGAGACTCCACAGTGATGACTGCAAGTAACTTGGTTTTAGTGGATATAAAGTAACCTTGTTCTCGTGACTGCAAGCAGGAGTTGCAGTTGTTGCTGTGTAGGGGAACAGCTCTGCAACAGCTGACAACACATGTTATTGTATGAACTAACAGCTACTGTCATTTTGTAATAAAAACAAATGACTTAAATACTTGTCTGAAATGTTTTGGTGTGTTGCTGGGTTTTGTTTTTTTGTTTGTTTGTTTCTGGACGTGGGTGGTGTATGCTTTTTGAATGTTAGCCCTTTTAGAGGTTTTAGACTTTCTTGCATTAATATATATTTTGCAGTGGTGTATTCTGATCCGAGGTATGTTAAATATACTACATATAGAAATTGGCGACGCATGGTTGGGAAGAATGCATTGAAGATCTTGCAAAATCTGCTCAGATTCCTGGAATCCTTTTCAGCTAACTGAAAATTGTCGGCGAGTTTCTTCGCCTTTGTGTATAAATTTATAAGCAGACAAAACTGAAGTAATCAATTGGAACATACTGTGGCTGGTTTTATTACATTTTCTTCACAAAACTGGAAGGGAAGGAAGTGGGCTGTTGGGTAACTTTCCACAATAGATGCCTCAATGTCACCGTTCTGTAGGATTTCATTTTTCCCCATGTATATATTCAGTTGAGAAGTTGTGGGGGTTTTTTATTTTTTTCCTTAGCAATTGAAATTTTACCTACACTGCGTAACTGCTCAGTAAGTGCACACCTGCAAAGGCTGCTGCATCTGACTTGTTTTCAGTAAACAGCCATTATAAACTGTATTCTTAGCATAGAGTGCTTGTCTAAAATGACATACTTCTGAACATGGAAGGAACAAATGAGTAATGGTATTTGTACCGTAAGTGAAATGTCTAATACCAACCATTAGAAGCTGAAGTCACAGTTAAACCATGCTGCAGATAATTTTTGGAAGCTTAAACCAGGCTTAGTCAATGCATCCTTTAAAACAGCTCTTGGGTAGTGGAACTGGTAAATAAAAGCCATATAATTTTTGAAATGCTTTCCTAGCAGTAGAGAAAGCATTCTAAAGTGACACTTTTAAGTGAAAACTTAAAAGGGACATGAACTTCAAGTATTTTTTTTTTTTACTGTATTTGAAGTTCCGGTGGAGAACCACCTACCAAAACATGTTTCTGTGCAGTTAAATTGTTCCTTATTGAAAGTACACTAAATTTGGAAGGCTGTGCCTCAGTTGTGTGACAGCTCGGATGTACTGAGCCGTCAGAACTGGAAGTGACAGGCTGCCTTACTACAGCTTGCAACTGTAGCTGCCCAGCTTTTAATTTTAAAAATGGGTCTGAGACAGAACCTCATGGAATTAAAAGCTTGACATTGGGCAAAATGAATAATGAAAGCCGAATCTCGTAGTAGGAAGCAGTGGATTACCTTAACCTACAGGTATTGCTGCTGTTCCTACCTACCTGTGATCGGGTGAAACATGCAGCTGATCTGTTGTAAGGCCTCATCTGTACAAGAGAAAATGCTCTTGTTATTGACTGCATGTGGTGATGTAACTGCTGTGTGCAAATTTATTGCAGCAGCATCTGTAATAAAAATCCTCAGGTACAAATGGAAACTACTGGTACAACTATCCCTTGTACGTGTGATTGCATCCGGGAACAGAGTATGGACAATTACTAAAGCATGCGAAGTAATTTCCTGTGCCTGCTTTCACTGGAAGGTTTTTGGTGTCTTTGCTTAGTGTCTATCAAAGCTGTTATTGACTCCCATCAGTGACTCCCATCCCTGTGACTTGCCTGACAAAACCATGCAAGCCCTTTTCTGTGCAGAGCAAAACCACCTCAGCACAAAATGCTCCCGTCAGTGGCTGTCTGGCCATGCTGAGGCAAGTGCGAGCATGCTCTGCTGGTGGGTCTTCGGTGTGGGAGCAGTAACCTCCGGCAAGGAGAAAGTTTGTAGTTAATCCCTCTGGCCGTGGGAAACACTTCCTTCCATGTGCGAGCAGGCAATTCACACAGCGCAGCGGCGACCAGGGGCTCACAGAGAGCTCACCTGCCCCAGCAAGAGCACAAAACACTTTAAAGCTTTTAGGGTTTTGTTTGTTTGTTTTCAATACGTGTGTAAACGAGCCATCCTTGGCAGGCTCACCCGAGGGCCTCGTGGGCACCGGTGGACTTGCCTACGTGCAAGTTCAGAACAGGCGGTGGAGGCACCGCAGTTGTGGTTTTCCTGCCCTGCGTTCGTGCCTGGAGACTATCTTCCTTAAAATCCCGAGCCACATGTCTCAGATGTTATCCCAAGCAGTGGGTGCAATACCAGTACCATGAAGAATGTTCTCCAGCCTGGCCCTAGCCCTTTTCCCAACATCAGAGCCTTCGGCTGGCTGCTGTTATTGTGGGATGAGGTGTGCGCTCTGCAGTTGCCCTTCTAAGACTCTGGTTTTAATTCGTGGTTAACCCTGTGGCTTCTGGATTGGCAGCAGGTTTCCCCAGTATAGCTTCTGCTTAAGGTAGATTTATTTGGAAAACTTGAGTAATACAATGTTTGGCTTGTTTGGGGCAAAACTATTAATGAGGCAGTACACCATTATACTTTTTAGTCCACAGGTGTCCAGTATGCTCCAATATATTTTGCCTCTCCTTAAGGCTCTAACATGAGACTTTTGGCACGATACATTCTAACAGTAACAGGTAGAAAAATGATATTTGAATATAACAGCAATAATATAACAGCCCTTTCCAGGTTCTTTCCAGAACCTGACAGTCTGGGCTGGTATCTACAATTCTGTCTTATGATTGGCACTGCTGCTTCAAAATACTCTGTACAGCTGAACAGCATGTGAAATCTCTAAAGTGGATGGCAAAATTTGCCTCTGTAAGTCATTATCTGTTCAAGGGTTCAAAAGGAGCAAGCTGTCCCTGCTAGAAATCACAGGTTTCCATTCATCTCTACTCTTCCCCTCCCACACCTTTTATCTTATTTAATGCACCACTTGACTTCAGACACAAGAAATCTTGGAAGATGGGAGCCTAACCCTACACCAGAAGTGATGCTCTTGACACCTTTGAGAGAGAATCACTTCTACGAGTTCAGAACCTACTTCTACCTACTCAGAAAAAAAAAAAAAAAATACCTTGCCTTCTGCTGCTAGAATAGACCCTGAATTTGAAATATATATATTATATATATATATTTATTTATCTCTCTTTCTATATATACATATATACACAATGCTATGTAAAAAAGCATAAAGATTCATTTAGAAACCTCACCTCAGCATGTCTCTGTGAACTATCCTAGGTAAGCTCCTTGAGGCTAGGGCTGTGTGCTTCACTATAGATTTCAATTACCTCATTTTTAGGTCACTCTCAATTATCTTTTAAAAGTGAGAGCAAACTGGAGAGGTGCTTGAGAGCTGATGAAAAAAAAGGAAAAAAAAGCTAATGTCACTCCAGTTTTCAAAAAAAAGCGGGGGGGGGGGGCAAGAAGGAGGACTCAGGGATCTAGAGGACTATTAATCTCCTTCATCCCTGAAAACAACTCATCCTGGACACCATTTCCAAGCACATGAAGGACAAAAAGGTGATGAGGAGAGATGCTCTCCTCTACGCAGCCCTGGTGAGGCCGCATCTGGAGTCCTGTGTCCGGGTCTGAGCTCCGCTGGGCAAGAGGAACATGGGGCTCCTGGAGGGAGTCCTGCAGAGGACCGCTGGGATGATGGAGGGACTAGAGCATCTCTGCGAGGAGAGGCTGAGAGAGCTGGGGCTGCTCAGCATGGAGGAGACTGAAGCAAGGTCTTATCAATGTGTTTACGTATCTGAAGGGAAGGCGTAAAGAAGATGGGTCCAGCCTCTTCTCAGTGATGTCCAGTGATGGGATGAGATCAAAGGGCACACACTGAAACACAGGAAGGTCTGTCTGAAAATGAGGACCTGCGAGGGTTGACTGTAGGGGTGACAGA
This sequence comes from Tinamus guttatus, assembly GCF_059628265.1. Taxonomy (NCBI): domain Eukaryota; kingdom Metazoa; phylum Chordata; class Aves; order Tinamiformes; family Tinamidae; genus Tinamus; species Tinamus guttatus. Next base: position 495,278 of record NW_028288633.1, read on the forward strand.
GCCCTGGCACATGTTGCCGAAAGAGGTTGTGGTGTCTCCTTCCTTGGAGACATTCCAAAGCATCTGGACACAGCCGTGGGCAATGTGCTCTAGGTGACCCTGTTTGTGCAGGAGGGTTGAACCAGATGATCTCCAAAGGTCCCTCCCAACCTCGACTCTTCTGTGATGCAGCTCTGTAGTGCTTTACCCATGATTGGTCTCTCAGAAGCCGTGGGATACTGGATGTGTGGACTTTGCGGGGGGAAAGGGCTTGTTAACCACTAGATGGCAGTGTGAAATTCACCCTGGGTTCATCCAGACTGCGCATGGCCAAGAAGAGGTGTTACTGGGAATGCTCTTTCTCCATGCAACCCAGCCTCCCACCTGCCAAGAACAGAAAAGCAGCTGCTTGGTAAGTCCGTATGTAGCCACGCAGGGGCTTGAGCACAGGCCTTCGAACTGGATCTCATCCCTGTGGCATCATCACTGAACTGGTAGTGTTAACTGGAGGGTTTTAATTAACAGAAATGGTGTTTCCACTTCTGAATGTGGAAACCTTGTATCAGATTTACTGATGTTTGTGTATAAATACCTGAAGGGAGACAGTAAAGAGGATGGAGTTGAACTCTTCTTGGTGGTGGCCAGTGACAAGGCAAGGGGTAATGGCTACAAGTTGAAACACAGGCAGTTCCACCTCCATGTGAGGAAGAGCTTCTTTCCTGTGAGGGTGACAGAGCCCTGGAACAGGCTGCCCAGAGAGGCTGTGGAGTCTCCTTCTCTGGAGATCTTCCAAACCCGCCTGGATGCCACCCTGTGCCACGTGCTCTAGGTGCAGGGGGTTGGGCTAGATGATCTCTAGAGGTCCCTTCCAACCTTAACCATTCTGTGATTCTGTGATCACTAGCAGCATCAGCTAAAAATATTACAGAAAATAACTTCAGGAGCGGCGCCTGATGCAGGATCGGCCAGAGCTGCTCAGCGCATCCAGTGTTGTGCACCTGCAGTAAGAGCCCTGTTGGGACTCCACATTGGCCTGTGTGGAGTTTCTCGTTGCTTTTTGTAACTGCTGGTAAAAGCCTCATGGCTCTGGGCTTGGCTAACTGAGTCGAAACACAGAGAGGAAGATGAAGAAGCAAAAGGTAGCCGAGGTAGCCCATTTTACAGCAGGCTCGGTGCTCTGTAGCCATGACCAGGACATGACTTTTATTCCCTGGACTTTATTTCTAAGGCTACCTGCTTTCAGCTGTCACTTTACAGCACAGACTCTGCACAGCAGGAACCGTATCTGTTCCTTCATGGTGGTAAATTTCTGGTGTGCTCAGGTACCCGCTGCTCCTGCAAACGCTGCAAGTGCCCAAGTTTCCCCTTGTTTTCTACTGCTCAGCTCCATGCTGGCACAATAGATACAACAGTCCAACACGGTGGTTTCCAGTTTCATGTACATGGTCTTGGGGCTGCTGGAGCTCATGAGATCTTGCAGCACCTTCCAGAAGGTCCTTTCACTCACAGGGATCTTTATGGAGAAAGACTTGGCCAGAAGGGCCCCCATCACCCCACAGACTTGCACCAGTTTGTAGACCCATGTGTCCACTGCTTAACTCCACCTCCGTGTCCCACCTATCCCATGTCCCAAGTGAGTGAACAGAAAGGCCTGTGCATGGCTTAAACCTTACCTGCATTGGAGGCACACCCTTCTGAAGACTAACCACTATATTTTGCTCAAAGCAGCTTGTCTCCTGAATCAAATGCCAGCATGCATTACAGGAACAGGCACAGAGCAGCATTCGAAACAGGGCCATTCAGCGATTTGAGTGCTTGAGGAATCTGCTTAAGTCTGAGTATCGGTTTAAAAGAAAGGGTAGAGCAGAGAGGAAAATGGCATTTTTAAAAGCATTTCAAAAATCCTTGCTTGCAGCCTGAGCCAAAGTGGTAGAATGGGCTGCAAGAGACATATGCATAAAATACTGTTGAACAGTTGCAGAAAGAGTTCTTTCTATGATGAGCAGAGAGCTTCCTTCTGCTTCACAGAAAACAAAAAAAGGAAAGAAAAAAAAAAAGCTTTACAAACACTTGGGATATATCCCTAATATATCTTCCTTGCGGGAAGAGAGCTTGGGACAGCTTCTGATTCACTCACCGGGAATGGGGTAAATGCAGTAACAGTTGTGGTTATCAAGCAGATGAGTATCGGTTGTTTCAGTGGTAATCCCAAAAAGAACAACAGTAATTTCCAGAAGGGATAAAATCTTTTTTATTTGTCCTCTTCTGACAGAACATAGACTTGGAATTAGGAGAATTTTTAAGGGGCATTTTTAGTCCTTCGTACATTACAACTTGAGGTCCTGTAAGCACTGTGTGCCTGCTGGAATGATGCCACTAGAAGGAACTGGCATGTGATCAGTAACAAATATTTTTGTAAGAGGATAGAATGATGGAGGAATTTTCAGTGTTCGTTTTGGTTCAAATTCTTAAGGAAGTTTTGGGCAGAAAAGCAGGAGAGAAAGTGGTGGCTGGGGAACTTTCAGCTTCACAGCAGCATCTAATGCCTTGGCCAACATTAAAAAACATCTGATGGGAACTAAGAAAGGCCTGAGTAGTGCACGGATCTGTGATGATTTCCAGATGTTACCTCAAAAGTAGAGTGGTCTGGAAGGGTGAGGTTAACCAGCATTCCTGGTTTTGCCAAAGTCTTGGTGTAACAGAAAAGAGCAACAATGTAATACAACTACCTGCAAAGCCTAGCTCTGACTCCACAAGCACACATCAGCTTAATCTTTTCATGGGCATCTGTCCTGTTTCCCAGAAGATTTTGGGAACATACAAAACCTGTTACAGACGGCCTGGGAGAAGGCTGTAGTTTCAGGGTATATGGCAATGGCTATACTCAGGAATACTCAGGAATGGTGACAGGTCTGAGACTGCACCTGGACTGCACATCTTACCAATGCGGCCAGTATTCCAAAGGAGAAGTTCCAGTAAGTTTAAACTCAGGATGAGCATTTTTTACAGTGCATTTAGATGGCTGCGCTCAGCTCAGCCGAATAAATTCCCAGAGGAATTTACAGTAAAAACACACTCACCTCCGCCGCTTCTCCTCCACGGAGAGTGCTCTTATCCTACTGCAAGGACTTCAAACGAAGCCATTGGGCAGAGCTATCCAGCATTCCTGATAACTGCGGGTTTGACGGTGCTGTTCATCGGTGCTCCAAGCTGCACGATGAGACACTATCTGTAAGCTCAGGCACTTGGGAGGCAAGATCAAGTTCACAAGCAGTTATCTACCTGGAAATATAATTTCCTATTTAGTATCTAGCCACAGGAATCCCAGAGCCTTCATGTTTTCTGGTCTCTTATCATAGCAGTACAGCTGTTCTGGCACAGAATTCAGAACAAAACAGAACAAAGCATGCAAAGCTTTTTTCTTTTTTTCCTCTATAATCTAGAGAGCATCAATATTGTCCTTTTCTGTTTCTCTAATATATATATATATATATATATATATATATATACACACACACAGAGACCATGCTGACCACACCAGGGAGCAGCTCTGTTACACTCAGTAACTACACAAAAATAGCCAGAAGAGCCTATTAGAAGGGAAATCCCCGTGGGAGACCCAGAATTCACCCTATGTACTAGAAAAAGAAGTAAAAAGCTAATGTCTGAAAGTACACACCATGCCAAGTTAACACTTGGGATGACGGGCCTCGTCCATGCATTTAGGTTCAGCAAAGTCATATACGACCCTTCCAGCAACATATCTTACTTCCAGGTGTGAAGCAGGACAATCAAGCAGGTTAAGTGCAGACAACATAGAGCCAATATTTCATGTAGTTGTACCCCAGTCTTGACAGTGACAAGTCGGGGTGATGCAAAAGAGCAAATACTCCAATAGCTGCTCCTGGTGAGGCCAGCACTGAAACCAGGAGAAACGCTGCGTCCATGAGCTCTAAATTGCCCACAATCAGTGAGAGATTTGAGATGAAACAAGGGCCTAGGTGGAATCTAGTGTAACAGGTCAAGAGGAGGAGCCTCACTAGGACCTCGCTATTAGTTCAGTCCTGCTTTTTTACGGTGCTCAACTCTTTTTAGGGTGGCAGAGAAAGAAACCCTGCAAAAGCACACAAGCATCTCTCCATTAATTTGGATGGTCTTGCTGCTTCCAGGCATGGATTTTGTCATACCATGATTTCATGGTGGGGGGAAAAAAAAAAACTCAAACTGAGAAGTGAAACTGGACTTACCCAAGGTCATCCAAGGTCAGAGACAAGATAGGAATTGGAGACCCAGATCTCCTTAATAATTAGGCCATTGTGTAAGTCACAGTGAGAACAAGAAAAATTACTGTTTTTTCTTTTTTTTTTTTTTTTGAGTTCTCCCACCACTAAAATACAAGTTTTGACATTTGTTTTCCTCAGTGTTTACAGTGAGTTTTACCTGTGGACCTCCCTGCTGCATGGAGAATGAGAAATTTGCTTATTGCAGGCTCCTTCTGTAGGGACAGAGAGATCCAACTATATCAAAACTTTAAAAACCTGTTTTTGTTTTTTGCTTTCTCACTCTGCCTGTGGAATAACTTTGGAGATTTGAGGATGAAAACGCTGTTCAAAACAAGAAGAGTATAGGTTATTATCAAGTGAATAATAAGAGGATGAAAGTATTTCCCATTGAAAAACATTAAAAAAAAAGCAAACTTTGACCTTGGAAAGGATTTCACAACTTTCTGTTGTGCTTTTTCTTGGTGCACAGCCTGATTTGACACAAGGTCCTCTTTGTGAGAGTGGTTCACAGTATTTCCTACCATTGCAGAGGAGATAACCAGCAAAACCCCCCCGAAGGCTGCTGAGCAGGTGCTTCTTTGCATACTTCTGCATATGGCAGCATGTGGTGAGGCTGACTGAGATCCGCCCCCAAAGAATTTTGTTCCTGAACTCACTTTTGCACAGATCTGGGCAGCAGCACAACACAAAGGCAATTTGGCAGCTTTGCTGGGGGTGGAGCATTTCCCCTGATGAGTGACAGAGAACTGGGCAGCGAAGAGCAACTCACACCACCAGCTGCAGCAGCGTCTGGCGGCTAAATGAAGCCCAGGCACCAACAGAACTTCAAAGAAATTTAAAAATACTAAAGAAAACATTTCCAGGATGTAAAATCTTTGATTCTTAAGAGATAAAATGTTTCACTGCTAACTAATAGTGAAAGCTAGGCTTTCAATGTATCAGTAGAAACACCTCGGCTTCAGGTCTTCTTGAAGAGTAAACGCAGCAGCAGATCGCACTGGTTTGTGCAAATCCCTGGTTTGACTGGTTTTCTGTTGCGTGATGTTGATGACTCTTTGACCTTTCTATTTTTCACACAGAGGAATGTGTAAAGGACAAAATCCTTCATAGAGAAAACACCCATGCAAAATATGAAAGTTCTTTAAAAGTTAGTGGTCCTTGCCTTAGTCCTTGCCCCTCAGGACCAGGGCTGTCATTAGAGCTCTGCCCCTGCACTGCCAGCAGCTCTGGAACCGGCTTCCACTCATTTGAAATTACTCGGACTTACTGACCTTCAGAGCAGGCTGTTACACTCAGGACTGCCGCTGAGCGAAGCCTTTGAAAGAATCACATCTGTGTAGGAGGGAAACTTGGTGTTCTGCAGGCAATCTCGTTTTCCCTTTGCTGTTTAGTACAGCAGCACTTAGAGTCGTGGACTGCACTCCTTTGTTTATACAATTATTGGAACAACAATAATTAGAATTAAAGAAAGGAGGTACAGAACAGCCCCTTGAGTAATTTAAAACTATAAAAGTAGGAAGAATTTAACTAGGAACACGTCAATACAAAATCAATTTTAACACATAATTAAATATATTTTAAACTGATTCAAAAGTGCGATGACTTTTATCCATTCTGTGTGATTTAGCATACTTACTGCCCTGGAGGTAAGAAAATGATATATATGAAACACAGCTGCTAAGATCGTATGTTTAATTTTGGACTCACACCTTCAAAGATGGAGGAGAGGCTAGAGATTTCTGCTTAGCTGCCACCAAGGATGTCTCAGATAAACTGTATGCTGAGGACCGTGCTTCCCATTATGTGCTGGACACAAGAGAGATCCATATGGATAATACTTACAGAGGCAGGAAAGGTTATTAAACCCATTTAACAACTGGAGCACAGAGAGATGAGATGATGAGTCCAAGGACTGGCATGACCAAGAACCAAATTCCCATCTTCTATGTCCGAGGGAAGTGCAAAGTCCTAGCAGGTGTAAGGGAAGGAGCTCTTGCAGGAGGCCTATCAAGCAAGACCTGGGCAAAACAAATCACACACTGAAAATTCGTGACCGTGGTCTGCAAAATAAGGCAGTTAAGTGTACAGGGAACTGCAGTCTTGCACGCAAACAAAATACAGCAATATTTAGTCAACAGCTAATTGACTGCAGTCAAACTAGCAGTTTGCAAAATAGTTTGCTCCAGAGCTTTCAGGAGCTGAAGGTCAGCATGAGCCAAGAGCACCTGATGGTCTGTATTTTGCATTTGGATCAGATAGTCATGATTTGTATTTAAAGTTCTGGTTATAAAGTTAAGCAGCAATAGCACGCACCGTGACATCCACTGCCCCATCCTGCCGGGAAATGCTGGCCAACAGAGGCAGACCTTCACCACCAGCACTACCCTGAGCTACTACTTTCATGGCTGTACAGTTAAGTGTTACGATAACTGCGTACTTCTCTTTAGTTTCTTCTTATCTAATGCGTTTCTCACAAACTCTTTGTGCTCTTCCCTTTCTTTCAGCAGCAGTAAAGTCATTGCCGGTTAAAATGGCCCACGATTTCTCCTACAGTGCGACAGATGAAAATGACCACCTTCATTTTTTTCAGATAGACTAGGCTGCATGTCTAAGGAATGGCAAACGAGAAAAGATGGAAGTGAAGCAGACCAGCTGAAGTGCAGGAGCAAAGGGAGAAGCAGGGGCATGATGTAGAGGCACGACAGGCATGGGAAATGGTGCAGGGAACAAGGCTGGCACTTTCCCTCTCGGATTACTGTTGACTCCTGCCGTCCTTTGCACTGGTGTCCCCTCTGGTTTGCGGGTCCTCAGTCTTCCATGCGTACAGAAGAGGAGGGACTTCGGAGACACATGAAAGCACACAAACTGCAGGACCAGGACAAGCATGGGGTCCGCGGCATAATGTTGGGTGCTGCAGGGAAACTGAGGAAGGACTGCAAGTTATTTATGGATAACTGAGGAGGAGAGGAACCTGAAGCCCTTGATAGGCAAAGGAGAAACAGGGGGTGACATAGAACAGTTGGATTGGTGAACATAAAAAAAAAAGGCAGGTGCAGAAGAGGATACAGAATATAGAGGCAAGGCAAAAATGAAGATTGTTGTTCTGATGGAGGCAGCGTGAGACGAGAAGGTGAGGAAGACTGCAAAGCAACATGTGTGAGGAGGACAGGAAAGGAAGGCAGAGTGGTGGCAAGATCCATGATGCACTCCACAGGTAACTGCACTGGGAAGGCATAGAGCCGCAAGCTTCCCACTAATTTTAGGACTAATCATTGCTCCTCACAGGACACAAAGCAAAGGTCCTCCTCGTGCGGAGAAACTGAGATGCCTGTCTGGAGCTTGATCACACAACACCAACGGACTCCTTAAATGAGGTGGAGAGCAACTCGAAGGTGCTTCTGGAAGAAATACCCTGCAGTCATAGCCAAAACAAAAGAAAACGAAGGAAAAGACAAATGAAAGAATGGAAGGAAACCACGCCTGGCTGGGGCGGGCAACCTGCAGCCAAAAACTGGTAGAATGAGCAGCAATAAGCAATTGCAAAACCTCTTTTGAGCACATTCTGGGAGCATTTGCGAACATTAAAAAAAAAAAAAAAAAAAAAGAGGATCATTTTTAATAAAAGTCGCGCAGCCTACCTGCCAGACCGGCTGGACACGCACAGCAGGCCCCTTATCTTGATGGTTTCCTGGCAGTGCCACCTCTGCGCTCACTACCTGCCTGGAAGTCACCAGGGCCTGGGAAAAAAATAAAATAAATAAAATGAAAAAAAAAAAAACAAAGGCAGAAATTACCTCAAGAACAACCAGAGCAGCCGCAGCCGCCCCGTGCGCCACGCGGGGAGCCGCGCGGTCGCCATGTCGGGCCCCCCGGCACGGCGGCCGCGCCGCCATGTTGCGCCCCCGGGGGAGCGCGCCCCGCCGGGGCGCCCCGTCCGCCATGTCGCGCCCCCCGCGGGGGTCCCGCCGCCGCCATGTTGGCCCCGCGGGGCGCCCGGCGGCCCGGGCGGCGGCGGCGGCGCTGGGCGGCGCCCGGCGGGAGCGTTTCCTCTTCCTCCCGCAGCGCGGCCGCGCCGGGAGCAGCAGCGGCGGCAGGAGGAGCAGCAGCAGCGGGAAGAGGAGGAAGAGGAAGGGGCCGGGAGCGCGGAGCGGCGCGGCGGGCGGGCAGCGCCGCCGTGGCTGCGGCAGCGGGCGGAGCGGCGCGGCGAGGGCGGCGCCAGCGGCGGAGTCACCGTGTCACGGCGCCCGGGAAGCCGCTGCCGCCGGGCCCGCCCCCCCGCCGGCAGAGAGCGAAGGAGGGAACGAGGGGGGAGGCCGGCGCCGGCTCCTCGCCGCCCCTTGTGCTTGCACCCCCGGGGCTCCGTGCGGCGGCGGCGCCAGGTCGGAGCGGCGCCTCGGCAGCCCGCGGGAGCCCCGCGACGGGCCTGGGCCGCCGCCTCTGAACTAGGATGTCCCGACATGAAGGTGAGCGGCGCTGGGGCGGCGCAGGCCGCGGCCCGGCGGCGGCGGCGGCGACGGGGCCTGTGGCGGCGCCCTGCGCGGCCGCTCATCATGGCGCCTCGCGGGCTGCGCGGCCCGCGGCGGAAGGAGGGAAGGAGGCAGCGAGGCCGCGGCGGGCGGAGGGAGGGCGGCGGCCGGGCCGCGCTCTGCAGTGTCATGGGAGGCGAGGCGGCCGTTAGGGCGCCCGCAGGCCCCGCGGCCCGGCCTCCCGCCGCCGCCCCTCGCTAGGCCCGGCCCGCGGGGCCTGCGGGCGGCGAGGCCCGCGGGGGTCGCCCGGCGATGGAGGCGGCCAGGGCCGGGCGCGCCCGCCATGGCCGGGGCCGCGGCGGGGCCGCGGCAGGTGGGGCCGCCCCGTCCCTGCGCGGCGTTTGTTGTTACCGTTCGTTTCTGTGTTATTTACCCACCGGGTTCCCGTCCCTGCAGGCCAGGGTGGCCGGCAGTGGGGGGAGCAGCGTGTGTCGTGGCGTTGAGGGGTGGTCGCTCAAATGTGCTGGCCCTGGAGGTTGAGTGGGCCGGAAAGCGCACTGAGGGCTCTTCTTTTTCCACCTCTTTCCCTCTTTTTATTTTATTTTTTTTGGGGGGGGGGGCGAGTGTTACGTAGGGTTAACAGCAGAGAAAATCCGTTGGTTTTCCGTTTGTTTTTATTTTTACTAGGAGGTTGGGGTAGTATTTACACTAGTGCACATTATTCCAAGGAAGCTGTGGAGTCGCTTTCCCTGCTACATTAAGAACCAAATTATTCTGTGTCAGCCTTCACTAAGGATTTTGATTCCTTACGAGTTGTTACATGATCTTTTAAAAAGAATGGAGGCATCTTGAATCTTAAAATGTTTTTGCTGAAGCGTGGTAGGGAATTTCAGCATTTGTGGCTAGCAAGTCTGAGTCCTAGTTGGTTACTTGTTGGTATAATAAGATATGTATGTGTTAACTTTGGCTAATAACTCTTTTGCCTTAACCCACTAACACTTCCTTTCTAAGTCAATATTTAATATTCTTCTGTAGAATGTTATATTAGTAAAGGTCGTTTTGTTCTGTTTTCTTTTGAATCTTGTCTTTTCCTAAGAGGGTGGAGAAGCTGGATTGACATATCGGTAATGATGCGCATGGTAATGAGTAAAGTGAGGGTCAGTCATGAAGTATTAGTGGCTGGAATTGTGTTGGAAAGTGCACTTTGTAAGTGGCTGCTGTGATATACGTGTCCTTGGTATTCTATTTCAAGTGCAGCATTAGGGTACAAACTTACTAGATCGCACTGGTTAAAGTTACAGAAGTTGTATTGACGTGTGTTGTTCTCTAGATGTGGACTCTGCCTGGATTGTTGTTCCAAAAGGTTGGTGGGAAGATATTTTAGTCCCGCAGTAGCTTTTGGTTAAGGGAGTCTCCATATAAAACAGCCTTTAGGCGAACCTATCATGAGTTTTCTTTGTGCTTTTTAGGTTCTGTTTGTAGTGACGAAGGTCATGTTCCCATGCTTGAGTATCTCCTTGAAGATTAGAAAGTTTGTCCACAGCAAAGCCAGGCTTAATATTGTTTTGTTTTTCTAAGTAGAATAATCAATATTTGTTCTTTCTAGCCATGCTGAGTTTGAAAAACTGAAATTATTGTCCGTCTTTACTGATAACTCACTGTGTGAGCTTTGGTAAATTCATATTATGAATATAGACATCTGCGGGAGTGTGCATGCGTGCATGAATGAAACTGTGAGAACACCAGGAGATTAAAAAGTACATCTGTTGCTTTATATGATGAATTTTTATAGAAATTTATAGCTTGACATAAAATTTCCAAGTGATTACTGTTTTACTTCATATTCTGCTGTTTTATTTTAGTCTTAACTTGAAATTAGTTATGGGAGTAGAATAACTTGTCTTAATATGGGAGGGCTGTCTACGTGGGTTAGACAGTCTTATTAGAGAAATGGAAGTCCTTAAAACTGAAATAGTCCAAAAAAATCTTACATAAGTATAGATAGTGTTATCCGTTGTTGACAAATTCTGATCCAGTGTGACTGAGAGGAGCTGTTTTGGAACAATGTGGCACAGGAAAAAATCAAGCTTTAGTCCATATTTAATAAATGATGTCTTTGACATTTGTTCTCTTCAAAAGGACTTGATCTCATAGTTGCAAGTAAGATATATATGACTGTTGCTGACAGGATCTAGATCTCTGCTTTAGTTTTATGATAGGGAAGGATGTATTTGGAAAGTTGAGGGTCCTGGAGAGCTTGGAATTCCAAAGTTTTTAATTAGGGCATAAAGTTTGGCATAAAGGGTGTTAGGGCATAAAGATGGACATTAGTGTTTCTCGGGCATTGGGCTTCTTGACCATTTTCTTTGATGTTTAACAACTGCAATATACAACGCATTGTTTTTGTGGGAGGGAGTGGAGGCGTAGGGGAGGTCTCTCTCATTCTCCTCCAGAAAAAGGCCTGGTCAAAACCAGCCTTTCTTCCGTGCTTTTGTTTTGCAGGTGAAACCCGGCCTCACCTTTCCCACCACTTCAGGAAAATCAGCGCACTAAAACTTTGCTTATTGTTGTTCTCTGTTGAAATGTTCATTCAGTGTTTCAGAGGCTTGGCTGGTAATGCTGCCAAGAGTAATCATTAGTGTTTATCCTCTCTTCCCTATCACTACTTATTTCTACTTTTTAAAGACAGTTTTGTGTGTGTGTGTGTGTGTGTGAACAGAATAGCTATAGTTCATGTGGCAGAGACTCTTTGTATAGCAGCAGACCATACTGAGGACAGTAAAAAGAGAATCATAGCTTTCATGAATGTCGTTACAAGACCATCTTTCCTTCAGAAGTTATGCAATGTTATTTTATAAAATTGATAGGAAAAAGGTGCCTGCTACAGCATTACTAGATCTAAACGTCTCTGGATTCCAGTTTTCTATATCCATCACTTTCTAAGAATTCTCAGCGGCCAAGTGGCCTGTGCCACCTGGTTCTGTCTTTGTGCTGTTTTTTGCTTTCTTCCCTCCTTCCCTCTCTGCTCCTCTTCCACAGTTTGGCTCTCACTTTCATTCAGAGATGGATTGTTTACATTTCAAAAAGCTAGCAGCAATACAAGTTTATTTTAAATGTGTCTATTTGTCAGCACTTCATGTCATTCAAGCTCCTGGAGTTAATCTGTGGACTTCTAGAGGTTCTAGGCTAGGTAAAGTTAGGAATGGAGAACAGTGATTCTCAGGACCATGGGGTTTTCCCAAAATGTCCCTTGTTGGCTTCAAGCTCCTTGTGTTCAGTGAAGCTGGGACTTCATTTCTGCTTTAATTTGTTCATTTTAGTATAAATGTTTTATACACAGGTGTTTAACGTGAAATCCTTAATAGTAATGAAAGTGCATATAAATACATTTTAAAAATCTGGAAGACTTGCTCTTTGAAATTGAAGGATTCCTAGATCTACAGTAAAACACATACCAACCATTTGAAAACTAATGGGTGAGTAATGGCTCCCTTCCTCTACCTGTTGCATAGGGAAATTGGGAAATTACATTTTCAGTGTGATTATGATACATACATTAAAGCTCCATGTGCAACAACTTTATTGGTGAGATGAAAAAGTAGGGTAATTTCACTCTTCCCATAGTGTCATCCTTGAGCTGCAGGAGGATACTGTGAAATTTGGACAAGCCAAATCACACTAGCAGCAGCTGATACGTAACTTTAATATCTGTCTAGTGCTGATTATATGAAAAAACAGGTAGTTTTATTATCTGAATTAAGAATTTTACATGATGAAGTACATTAGTTCTAACTTAGTAGTATTTATATAAAGCACTGAAGTCACTGTGCTGATGAAGTATTGTGCTTAATAATGAACTAATAGTAATAATTGAGTATTGCAGTTAATAGCAAAAATGTGTCTGCAAGACACGTTATAATTTGGTGCTTTCTGGTGCGTTTTTCTTCTTTGCTTACAGTTTCTCCAGACAAGAAGTTTGTTATTCCATAACATAATCACAAATTTGGTCTTCTGTTGCTTACTTCTGTGGTCTGTCTTGGTAGCTGTACACCTACCGTAATACAGTGCTTTTTATTTTTTGAATATGTACAGATTTTTGGCTGCGACAAAGCATTTTCTAACTGTTTGCGTCAAAGTCTTCCTTAGTGTTATTAGCCTAACTCGGTGAGAATGCATGAAGGCCTGTAATCAGAAATATACTGCAGTACCTGAAAATGAATTAGTGCTATAATTTACCTGGTGAGAGCTATGTTTAGGGCAGGCAAATGTTCATATTAAACTCAAAGAGCTGCAAATGTAATAGGAAGTATTGAAACACAGTAATTTGTTTTAATATTAAGCTATTTGCTTTCAGGAAGGAACTTGATTGTCTTTTAATAATAAAGAGAGCTGAACATATCAGTGATATTTTATGTGTTCATATAGTCATTGGTATTGAGGAATTTAAGCATTTTTGTGTGGTTTTCTGCCAATACAGCAATACAGTGCTATCCTTTAGAGTCTGCAAACAATATTGCCACAAAATAAGGGAGTAAAGAGACTGTTTCTTTTTTCAGGTCTGTGATGAGGCATGATGCCATGGATCAAATACTGTTTGAGAATAAATAAGTAAATAAAACTTTAGATGGTCAGTAGTGAAAGATTTATAGTTGAATACTTTCAGTGGGGAAAAATAGTCTAGAACTGTAATATTTTTAATGTCACTTGGTAGAGTGGAACAGGGGAAATGCTGGAAAAAAATCTTACCTGTAAATACTTTTTTTGTTCCTTCTGAGGATATCAGAGAAGGTTTCAGCAGGAGCCAGGCAGGTTGATGAGCAGCACAGGATAAATAAAATTAACTTCTATTAAATAGAAAGAGGCCTTTCAAGTACATTTGAATATTTACATTAGTATCATCCGAGGAAGGGATATGGTATCGCTATTCATAGCTGCATCTGTTTTTCTTGTTGTTGTTATCCCAGGTACTGTCAAGAATTTTAAAAATGGAATAGTGACCAGGATGAGAAGTTATCACCATGTTCTAGAAGCTGCTGGAGCTGGGATGTGCCGAAACCCATTAACTCGGCCTGCACTGAGTGCATGCGCTGTGTTACTACGCAGCTGTATCTCACCTGCTCCATACTCCCCCTGCCTCGTGTACAGTGTGCAGGAGACTGTTGTGTGTGCGAGAGCCCTGCTCCGATTTGGAAGTTCACAGTGAAAAAGCAGTGAGGTATTATAGAAAGAAAAGATGATTGAGGTGTTGGCAGCTGAATTTTGTTTTAAGAAGTTGGATCAAACTGTATCTCTTCTACATGAACTGCCAGCCAAATCACTTAGGCAAGAGTTCATAGGTGGCTGCCGGCTGTGTGCTGTTTATTTTGTGAAGGCCCAATTTGAGATTTTTGGATCTGAGCTCTGGATCTAGCTGCACCTACAGGACCTGAAAGCTAAGTTTTGAAAATATATCTAGTTTATAAAGTAGATGCATACTCATTATCTCAGGTTGGTCGCTTGCAAGTACTGGAATTAGAATTTTGATCTTTTCATACCTGGGTGTCCGTCTTTCCTAAGGGAAGGAAAATACTTAGAAATGCTTTGAGAGTTAGCTCTCTGATATTTACGCTGCACTGAAGTTTTGTAGAGACATACTGTCAGATGAGGGCATGAGAATACCCAAATTTTGAAGTGTGTGTGGTAAATAAAGGCTCACAGTGAAATGTGAGGATAAAAAAAATACTGAGTATCTATTTGTTTATAGAACACCATTCAGTGCCCTCAATACTGTGGTGTTTTCATAGAAAAGGATGGATTGTTACCAAGCTGTTTCTCTTTTAACATGAGCAAGATTGTGTGGTTTACCTTTTTTTGTTCTTTGGAACAATTTCGGCTGAAGTCTCTTCATAATTATTTAGGCCTTAGAGGATTTAGACGAGATGGTCAAATTTGGTAGTTGGAAGCTGTGAAAAAAAAGTCATAGTAAAAAGAGACAAAACAACTTAACTATAGGCAGCACTGTCCAAGACACTGCATACAGCTTGGTTGCATTACTTCATAAAATTTCAAGAGGATGTTGTTCATGACTCAGGACTTGTGTGAAGAGGAACTATTGCATGGATTGAAACTTGAAAGATGCTTACCTCAGAAAGGTTGATACAGAGAAGGAGTCAAAAAAAGGGAATTATCTGTGTAAGAGAGGCCATAATCCCTGTTTCATAATGCACACAAAAGATTATGTTACATGAGTCCGAGATGATGATTAGGACCCATGAACATAAGTGTTTTCACTCAGTATGTAATTAGATTATAAATTACCATTTGGTTCCCTTGCTTTATTCTAAAGCATCAGCTGAACTTCTGGTTTATATTTGTTTCTGTGGTTTTTGTAGGTATGGTCACTACCATTATCTACATTTGTGTTAACTCTGCGTAGTGTTATTATAATCAACTTTGACACAATTAAGAAAGATTGTTTGGATTTCAGTGCAGAGTGTAAAGACATGCTTCATATTTTCACTGGTTTGCAGTATGTGTAAATCAAGGTTTTGGTTTTGAGCTGTTCTGAAGAGCTTTATTTAGTTTAGGCCATAACTGTTTGCCGAAACAGGTGGGTGAGATGTCTCTTGAGTTAACATTGTTGGATTTTATTGTAAAAATATCTTTAAACTCTTACTGTATTTATAACCTCACACAAAAATACTCTTAACTTGTGGATCTCAGATTTGTAATTCGAAGGTGAGTAGAGATGATTGGTGACCTTCTGTACTCGAGGTCGTTGATTCAAGTTTGGAGCTCACTTTTAGTCACGGAGAGGGCTCACAGGAATGGAATCTTGAAAGTATTTGGGGAAAAAAAAACACATTTGTGTTTCCAGGTTTGCTCTGAAAATGCACCTCAAGTTCATGGTATAAGGAAGCTGCTTTTATTTCATGGATTTTGTATTATTTTTATGTTGAAATACTTAGTATTATTTTTAAGCTTATTGTATAATTTATCTTAATATCAAAACTGTAATTATTAGTGTCCATTTTTGACCCTGCAGTGAACTTCATAGTTCTAGTTTTATACCAATTGCTTTATTTGGAGCTAATAAGAGACTTTGTTTAAAAGTGGCTCTTTCTTCAGTTGGAGACTGGCTAATATTTTTAGTTTATGTATCACAATTAAACAGGAAATCTAGTTACAGAAGACAGTGATATTTCCTCCTTTTTGCATGTAAGATACTAGGAGAGAGTTTGACTTGCCAGAGATGGAAGTCTGTTAAAGCTAGGAATTAATGACCCAATGCTCCATTGCATTGATATTTCTGTATGCAAGTATGTTATTCCAAATGTTTTGGCTTGTTAGGGGTTTGTAGTGGCACTCCAATATTTATACAGAATGTCATATTTTGATTAAAATAGTGTTGGTCCTGCTCCATGTGTGGGTTCAATAGCACCGCTGTCATCACTAACAAAATGTAGCTGAAGAAAGGCATTTTTATTTTTTCACTTTTTTTTTTTTTTTAAACATCCTGAAGAAGACAAAGCTTGAAAAATCTAGATCGTAACTCCCATTTTTTTCTTACCTCAGGTCAGATTTGGTCTTCCCCCATCGCTTCTGCCATTTCCTGATGCCAGATTCTTTTTGGGAGGCAATGTTTCTTGTCTTGACTGACAAGAGGTGCTGTCTCTGGTAGGATAACTTCTCTTCTTTGTTTTCCAACTTTTTGTCATTAATCTCTTACGTCTCACTTTCTTATTCCCTTGTTATTGTCTTCCCTTCCCTTTGCTGTGCTCTGTCTCTCCTGCATTCCTCCCTAAAGAGCTCTGAAGTCAGGTTTTCAAGGATGCTTGGGGAAGATGTAGACCCATGTTGGTTTCAACTGCAAATAGAAGTTTAAAGCCCATCTCTGTAAGCTTCCTTTGAAAAGCAGAACTTTAATATTTGTTGGCAGTACAACTGACCCTGGACTATTTAGGAAACTAACTATTGCTGAAAATGTTTTGGTATTGGTTTCTCTGACCTACTCTGTAGAAGTTTCTGCCGTCTTTTATAGAAAGAATTACAAGACATTAGTGATGAAAACTTTATTCATTCGTGTAGATTATGAGAGAAGGATTCAGAAATTATTTGTTAAAGTGAATCCTTCTTGAAAATCTCTTCAGGAACAGTTACTTTCTAGTGCTGATGGTGTGTACGGTCTAACTTCTAGCTTGTTGACAGTAAAGCAGCTGATATTCTTGGCTGAAGAAAATTGCTTTTGCCTAACTCTTGCAGATTGTACCTGCCCTAGAAAATTAAATGGATGAGGTAATATCTTCATGTATAAACAGTTCAGTCTAGAAATTAGCATGAATTAATTGGACAGATGGTACAAAACAGTTTGACAGTAGAAATTGGTTTAAATTACAACCCTAGTATGAATATTGATAAAGAACTGGACCTCCACGAACCAGCTGTGTTGTCCACATGCATGAGAGTTTGGCAAGAATTTCGTGGCAACTTCTGGAAGTAAATATGTATGTATATGAAAGTGTATTAGAAAGGTAGTAGTTATTTGGAGGCTGAATGGAAGTGTCTTGGAGGGAACTGGTTGGATATCAGTGCCCTGAGCTGTTTCATCTGTGGTATTCTCTGGAATCCTAGCCTCAGAAACAGTAGATTGTAGGAGATTTTCAAGATAGTAATGGAAGAGCTTTTAGGTGTGTGTCATTGTCAGTAATTTCTAATTTTGCTTCCAAATAAGTGATGCTGGTAAGAAACAGTGCTCAGATGCACTGGTTATGTATTTATGGCATAATTTATCAATTCCTTTGCATTTTATCCATACTTGCTAAAAATTATTGTTCACCAGGAATGAATTTGAAACCCCTTAGAGTCTGAATATAGATAAGCCTTTGTTGGTAGACTTCTATGATTGTTAGAACAAAATCTGCTGTAAAGCAGTCTGTGGTTGGCCACAAGGGTTTGTCTATGCGCCCATCATTTCACTTAAGCAGGTTTTTTTTGAGGGGGGGAGGGAGAAAGTGTAATCATTTGTATATATTTTTAATATAGGTAATAATGAGGAAAATTGCCTATTAATATCCAAATGGCACCTGTACACCAAACATCTTTTGAGTTAGGCAAGGTGAGATATGGATTGTCTCTGAAGTGGAATGTTCTCTACCGAGAGGCTGGTTCTGGTTTGCTGGTGAAATAAGGTAGGTGGGAGCCGCTTTACCAAGGGTAGTGGCAGTGGAACATAGACCGCAACAAGGCAGACACACTGCTGTGATTTGCAAGTTTTCTTTTGGCTTATCTCTTTTCCTGCCAAAAGTAAGTAAGGCTAATAACTTCAGCAGCTGAGTTATTGCTACTGTTGTTTTTCGTGTGTCCAGCGCAGCCTCTCTGTAAGCGTAAATGTGGAGAAAGAGATAGGGCTGTGAAAGAGAAGCCATGATGCCTTTTGAGACGGCACCCAGGTTTTGTGAAGGTAAGCTGTAGGGAATGCCCTGGTTCCTATATTGTAATCTTTTTTTCTTCAGCCTAGAAGTATGTAAAATAATTCAGATGATCTTAGTTCTGTACCTGTCTTCTCCTATGAAGGATAGGAGATAGAAAAGATGAAAATGTCAAGCAAATGAAGCTGATTTTTGAATCCTGTATAGGTCAAAGTGTTTACCCAGAGTCTGCTAGATCTGATGTGAACCATGACCATTTTTGTTATTGCGTAGACTTGCATTTGTTAATTGTATTAATTAGATCCTTACATATTTATGAACATGAGGTGGAAGTTGTGTGATATCTGTTGACTCACGACTTCAGGTAGGTTTTCAACACTCTTTTGAGAGATTGGCTATCTCAATTTTAGAAAACCCTAAGGATAAAAAGCTTGCTTGCCCTATGCTGCTGTATACAGAAAGAATGGATACTGTGATCTGTGAATTACACTTTTCCAGATTCTTTTGGCACCTACGGCCTGTAAATTGTCAGGCAGGATCTGAGAACATTCCAAGTATTTCTCCTTCTGTAAGGTTTTGGTGAGGAGTTGAGAGAACAGCTTGAGATTTTGCTGCAGAAGATAACTTTATAGGTGAAAGATGTGCTTGGAATAAATGACTGTTGAAGTGACTGTTATCAGTCAAATTTAGTGGTAGATGTTGCTATAGATAACATTCTTGTGTTACTCCAGAAGCTTAATTAGAAGCAGGGGATCTGCAGAGGATGCAAGCTCCCAGCTTTAAGTGGTGATGTCACATTTGAAAAAATGACTTTTTTTTTTTTTTTTCTCTCTGTTATTTTAGAGGCTATTCCTAGTCTGTTAGGGTGTTATCCAGACTTTCAGCGCAGGAACTGGTTACTGGGTGATGTGTTTCTTCTTGTACATAAAGCTTAGGTGTCCTGGAAGCATTAAGAATTTAGGCAGAAAGATGGAGTGATTCGCTGAGATTTCCAGAATAGGAAGAAGGCTAGCCAGCCTTCAAACAGGGCAAGAAGGAGGATTGGGAAATCAGAGGACAATCAGCCTCACCACCATCCCTGGAATGGTGATGAAGCAGGTCATCCTGGATGCAATCTCTAAGCACTACTGTTAGGACAGGAGGAAATGGTCTCAAGCTGTGCCAGTGGAGATTCAGATTGGATATTGAGAAAAATTTCTACGTGATGAAGCATTGGAACAGGCTGCCCAGGGAAGTGATGGAGGCACTGTCCTTGGCAGTGTTCAAGAAATGTGTAGATGAGGCACTTAAGGCCATGGGGTTGAGGGTCTTACGATTGGACTTGAAAATCTTGAAGGTCTTTTAATGACTAGAACGATTCTGTGAACAGGATTAGTCAATCGGGATTCATAAGGGAAAATCATGCCTAAGCAATTTGATAGCCTTCTACAATGGGATGTTTGACTGGGTAGACGAGAGGATAGCATTGGCTGTTTTCTACCTTGACCTCTGGAAGGCATTCAGCACTGTCTTTCATAACGTTCTCGTCGGCAACCTCAGGAAGTGTGGGATAGACGAACAGACAGTGATACGGGTTGAGAACCGTTGGCAAGGCAGAGCTCAGAGGATTGTGGTCAGTGGCACAATGAGCAGTCTGGTTGAAGGCCAGACTGTGGTGTCCCCCTGGGGTCAGCACTGGGTCCAACCTGTATTGTTCAAGTTGCTCATCAGTGACCTGGATGAAGGGAGTGAGCACACTCTGGGCGATTTTTCTGAGGATACAAAAGCTGTATCTGATACACCTGTGGGCTTGCCATTCGGAGGGACCTAGACAGCTTGGTGAGGTGAAGTTCAACCAAGGGATGTGCAGAGACCTTCACCTGGGAGGAGTAGCTCCTAGGGTCAGTACAGGCTGGGAGCAAACTGCTGGAAAGCAGCTTTATGGAGGAGCTGCTGGTGGCACCTTGCCAGCAGGTGGAAAAAGGGTTTGTCAATATTAAGTGTCTGAAGGGAGAGCATAAAGAGGATGAGTCTAGCCTCCTCTCAGTGATGTCCAGTGATAGGATGAAAAACAAAGGGCACAAACTGAAACACAGGAAGGTGTGTCTGAAAATGAGGAAGAACTTGTTGACTATGAGGGTGAGAGAGCCTTAGCACGTGTTGCCCAGAGAGATTGTGATGTCTTCTTCCTTGGTGAAATCCCAAAGCCACCTGGATGCTGTTCAGGGCAGTGTGGTGTGGGTGACGCTGCTTGAGCAAGGGCTTTGGCCTGGACGCTCTCCAGCGGTCCCTTCCAGCCTCAACAGTTCTGTGATTCTGTAATACAGATGTCTAGCCAAGAGTCAAGTCCTTTGGGGTATTGATTGAAATCCAGCGCTCCTGCATATGGCTTTGAAGGGTACCATTAACAGAGGCTTTCTGAGGAATGATTCAGGTCAGCACTGTTGGATAGTTTGTTACGCTTGCGTTGAACTTTGTGTTGAATTTTCCTCTTGCCTTGTCTCTAGTATCCCTGCTCACAAATTAACATTTTTGAAGAAAGCAGACATTTTCTATACCATTGTACAGTATGACATTGCAGTAAACTTCCTGGTCTAGAATAAAATGCTGTCTGCATTTTCTTTTATGTTGTTAAGGAGATCTGGGCAGCTAGTAGTAATTTTAAAGGTCCATACTGTGATATCTTCCATTTTAATCCAGGAGCTCTAGAGGAGCTACTGGGACTCTGAGTAAAGTCTCTAAATCCTCTTGTTTTTCACCTGTCATCATTGTAAGGGAGGGCATCTTCTACTTGTACACGCACACAAAAAACCAGACTTACCATGGGCTCCAGTGTAGGCACTGCCTTGCCATATGTGTGTCTGTTACATGTATTGAAAGATGTCTGCAAGTTGAGGGAAAAACAAAGCTTCAAAACTGTGGCTATAAAGACATTCTGCGTGGATAGTACTTCAGATACTCCTAAAACTTTTGCAGTGCTAAAACGCTTTGTTTTCATGACATGATAATGCAGAACTGTATACTGTTGGAAAGTATGAGATGCTAAATTGATTCTGAATTTCAGTGCTGAGAAACGTGATGACAGTGTAAGGCGATTACCTGCTCTTGGCACATGTGGAAGAGCCTAGGAGAAAAGGAGTTCATGCCTGCCATTTCCTGTAGGACCCTGTATTGCCATCTGTAGGGAGCTCATAAAATATGCTAAAATAATGGTTGCATTAAAGTTTTATTAGAATTGTGAAGTTCTGTGCCACAGCTAGATCTACTAAGTGAGCCAGAGGCTTCCATTCACAACACCTCCAAGGAGACCACTTGGAAGACTACTGAATTAAATAGAGGCAAACGACATCAAGTTTACAAACAAGTATTTGTGGGTGTTTCCAGACTATAAGAGGCCTGTGTATCTTCATGAAAGAAACAGCAGTATGGTAAGATAAGCAAGTGACTAATCAAATCAAGCTTGAGAATCCAGCAACAGGAGGAGTTAGGGCAATCCTAAAAGTGTTTGTTTATTTAGAGAACATAATATGTATGGAAGATAAAAATGTAAGAGTATTACCTGAAAAGTGTAGATAGCTTAGCAGCTTAGTGGGTGAAAACAATTCTTTTGCATGTAATTCAATTGGAGTAGAGTAGAAAACTGAGGGTAGAGCTTATAGGTTAGTCTAAAAATGTTAAGTTAGAGCTGTGTTTCTTTTTCAGTCTTGTGATTGGACTATGTTTGTGTTCCAGAGATGCATAAAAACATAGCATAATACTGTGAAAGCATTTCTAATATCTCAATACCCTCTACTTCATTAACCAGCTTTTCTTCTATAGTGTCTTGGGTGGGGGTGCTCAACATATGTAAAAGCATGCTACTTTTGTTGGACTTTTCCCTTGAACTTACTGTATTGCTTTTCCTCTTACATTCCGTATATATATACGAGCTCCCAGTGCCTTTCCTATTTCATGGCATTGATAGTTTTTAGTATTTTTTTGGTGTCTTAGAATGTGCAGACAGTTTGTCTTCTACTGCTTTTTGCTGTTCTGCTGGAAATCTCAAAGTTAAGTGTGTTCTCTCTTTTGGTTGTTCGGGCTGTGGAGTCTTAACCTGTTAGTTTTTCAATCCAAAGTGCTGCCTATATCCAATTCTTACAACATTCATTTATTCAGACATTTTAATAAGTATACGGAACTGTGATATGCTGTTGTCTTAAAAGATAATCTGGGACAAGGAATTGTGGTTATTATGAATGTCATTCTGCATCAAACAAAAGTAAAGTTGACAGAATAGTTGTTAGAATTTTTTAGATTTTTAAATCGACCATTTTGAAACCCTTTTTTCTTTCTAATAGGCAGATAATTTAAAAGATCATTTGTTCCAGTGAAAATCTGTCAAACTTGTTAGTACAGTTGATTTTTTCCTTATCATTAAAATACTATTTTGTGCTTAGTGTAATTGCAGATTGGGGTCTGAGCATATAATTAGGAGTAATAAGACCTAATGAGTTTTGACACCCCCTTTGCTTGTTTCCTGAATTATGAAGGCAGATATATGTCTGTTTCGATAAAATGCTGTATTATTAGGCACATGGTTTACTCACATAGTTCAGCAAATAAAGGTAAACATCTCTTCAAACAGCTGCCTGTGATTTTAATCTAGAAAAATAGCTTTTTTGTTGAAGCTTAATTTTCTGATTTTTAGAACTGTGTATGAAATTAGTTTTTTTGTTTTGTTCAAATTAGTCAATTGTTAAATAAGGTTCCTGTTCTAAAAATTCCTCTAAAACTGTAAATTTCAGACTGCTCTCCATCTGGTTGTTGATGCTTTCTGTGACTGTAGTTTTGCAAATGTTTCTCATATTGTTTAATTCTGAATGTCATGTTCTTAGGAGCAAGACTGAATTACTGTCTGTATCTGAAGCAAAATGGTAGTAAATGTGATCGCTTTCTGATTCTTGTGGTGTCGGTCAAAGAGAATGATTACAAATTTGTAAGAGACAATGCTTTTACAGGATAGAACAGTGATCCTATGTCTGCCCTGATTCTGTTCTTGAGAGTTAGTGTCTCCAAAAATCACACTTTGTGTGTGGGGGGGTCGTGATTAATGTTGAATATGAAATCGTAGTGATTGTTTAAATGGTTCTACTTTTGCTGTGGGCCCTTCTTGGAAATCCTAGATAGCTCTTCTGTGTTCTCAGAAGCACATAGAAATTTTCTTTCATGACTTAAATATTTTAATGATTTGTGCTTTATGCCACAGTAATAGTGAGACTGATAGACTTGTATGTCTGTCTTTCTACAGTAAATTGATCTACTTTTTATGTGTTTTGTTGGACTGGTGAATTTACTTTTTCTTTTTCATACTTGTACCAGGTGATGCTTTTCTTCTTAGTGAGCTGGATTAAAAATGCAATCGCGTAGTGTTTTTGCTGAGGATCACAGTTACGTCGAAAGTGAGTTTGAGCGGATGTATTAAAAAAGCATGACAATTTTGCCTAACAAAAAGATTGTTTTAAGAGATTTAGCTGGTTGCGGGAAGAGACGGTGAGAAAGAACTAATTATGGAAGGATCATGAATTTGTGATAATAAATCACTCTTTTAGAGTGTTTACTGGTGGCTGAAAAGCTGATCAGGAACATGATCCAACTTTTTTATTTTCAAATATTGTTAGAGCTGTTCAGGCAAATTATTCAGAGAAGAATGTTGAAAATGTTTAGAAAGGATGAGTGAGACTCTAGGGAAATATTATTTAATCTTTTGAATATTACAAATCTTTCAGTATGCTGGATGAGGAAAAAGATGCCAGTAAAGCTAAAGGGACTTCTGCAAATGAGAGGAAGAAAGAGCAAAGTAGTCATGTGGTACAGCTGGAAAATGGCTGGGTTGTCCATCCAGGGAATGTGTCAGCAATTAGCAAAGAAGTACATGTAGTAGATGATCTGAAGCAAAGCTTGATGCAAAGTAAACATAATACTTTGTTGTTGTTTGACTTTACAATACTACATTTCCCACAGTACTTTCCCTGTGTTGCTTGTTCATCGTAAGCAATAGTAGTTTCTGCAGTAGTTTCTGCAGACGGGTTATCTGCCTGAGCTGTACTTTGTGACAGTGAGTGGGAGTGAAAGCACTTGCCAAGGAAGTCTGTTTATGTCTGTAGTAAGGAAATGCTTGAGAGCGCCCTGGGTAGAACACTGCTACTACTTAAATGATTGCACCTTTGTGTATTATACTTACAAACACATGCTGTTTGTTATTATTTTTTTAACCCTACTAGTGTTCTTAAAATTTACCTTATTTCATTTTGGGTTCAGAGAAACTCAGTTATCTAAGTTTCTAAACCTCTTGTGGCTTTTAGGAAAGATAAATTTCCTTTGTGATGTTGCAGTGCCATTCAAAATGATGATTTTGAAAGTAGTCTGTGAGTTTAGAAATGTGGAAATGTTCTGCTGCTCATCTCTGTAAACCTAGTTGGTTGCTGGGAAGAATCTAACTACAACAATGTGGCTTTTACTGGGCATTGCCAGTACTTTCAAAAGAGAGAACCACTTGTTCTTCTTTCCCTGCCTCTTGCAGTTGCCTTCTGGATTTATTTTCCTTACATGAAAAGTGTGTGCATTTCCAGTTCGTCTTGCGGAAGTTCATACAATTGTGAGATATTCCAGTCACAAGGCTTTGCTGAAAAAGTAGAGCATTTACCTCATGCAAACTTCTGTGTTTTGTTTCTTGCTCTGTGGTTGGCCAGCTAGTGGTATCTGCTGTCCAGGTCGTTATAGCCCAACTCTTCTCTCTGTTGGAGTGGGTGAAAATGTTAGCTTGTTTTGGAAATATTTAAATATAAGAAAGTTGGGAATGCATCTAGTAGTGTTGAAGGAAATAAAACTGAATGTTTATTTAGGATAGTAGAGCTTTGCAGTAGGCTGTACATAAACAGAATATTTGATTTCAGTAGTAAGAATTTACAGTGAAAGCTGTGATGAATTTTGCCTCTGCCTAGTGTGTTGAATATCAATATCTTTTTCTGTCTAGCAGTGCATTACGGAAAAAGGAGTGAAGTCTGTCTATAGAGCTTGTCTCTATAAAGCATTTTAACTTGTTCACACAGTTGAGCCATATTATTCAGCTCTCTGAAGCCTAATTGGGCATGTCACTTTTTCTGTTTTTTCTCTCTTTTTTTTTTTTTTTTTGCTGTTCTTTTGTGGTATGTCTTTAAATTAATGTTCTTAGTTGAAAGCTACGAAGATGTTTTCTGAGAAGACTACCTCGAATTCGTGTAGGACTCAACAGAAATATGTCTTATGTTAAAACTTTCCTTAGGATTTTCTCGATTTTCCTTCATGTCTGCTATAGAAATCATATTTGTGTGATGTTTTTTTCCTCTCTCTGCCTCAACCCTGATTCTTGTTCACATGTTTTTTGCCTACACTGAATATTTTTGTTGTCGTCTTTAGTCCTGAAAGAAATTTGGGACCCTCGTCCTGTGCCATTAAATGATAAATTTTGCTATTATTTTTACTAGACACAGGATTTAGCCCTGGTGCTATCAGTATTATTTCTTACCCTGTCACTATTTACAGCATTCCTCAGTTTAAGAATTTTCTGTTAATAGAATTCACATTCTGTTTGCCATTTTCCAGATTAACAGAGATGTTAGATGAGATCATGCCTAGTGCCAGTTCCCTTGCTACCAAATTACAAACTCTCCTCACTCTCATAAATAATAAATTAAACATACAGCAACATATATTTACAATATTTTAGCAGCCTTTTGCGTTGTGATGGGGTTTGAACACCAAATTAAATTACATTAATTGAAAGATAAGTTTTCTGAGGCATAGTGTCAAATACTCAATTAGAAATCCAAATCTGCTTGATCAAAAGTTCTTGTAACCCGTGGCATATATGTAATTCTATTTTAAAAGGTTGTTGGGCATGTCTAGTGAAAGCTTTTACTGTGAATCAGTTCTGCTGTCTTCTAAATGTTCAGGCACATTAATAATTTCATCTGAGAAGATAATTTAGTATTTTTTCTTAAAAATACTGAAGTACATAGTAGTCTAAGTGCGGAAATATCTACATGCTGTGAGACGCGAGAACTTTAAAAAGAAATGTAGCCTAATTTTCTATGTCTGAATTTAAGAAAGAATTAGAGAAGAGTCTGACCATGACACAAAGAATATAAAACAAAATTTTATGTGTTCAGCTAGTGCTTAATATGCCTTTCTTCTTGGTAATGTATCTAGCAGAATATGATTTGTTTTAGTTTTGCAATCTTTGCAGCAACTTGTAAAAATAAAGCAGAAATCAGAAGGCGTATGCAAATGTTCTAGAAGTTTTCAAAAGTAATAGCTGCTCTTGAGTAAAAAATGGATTCCACAGTTCCTTTTTGCTTTATGAAATGAAGCATTCCTGAGATAGAAACAGGGTGGACAGGTTTAAAGATATATTTTTAGAATTGGTCTCCTGAAGCTGCTTTCTCATAGTACCTGGAGAAGTTGCCCAGGACTCCTAAATATATATATATATATATATATATAATCTTCATCTCATCTGTGGTTGTTTTCTGGTTTTGCCACAAAGATATATATTGCGGTTTATCTCTTTTCTTCTCAAAGTAGACAGCTGCTTTCTGTTCTCTCCTGCATTGGAAAATAGGAAGGTTTTCCTCTGGGTTTGTCAGGAAAGTAGTTGTTTTGGATCATGCACTGAGAAGAGATTCTTCATAAAATGATATCTAGATGTTGGTCCAGACTTCTGAGCAGTCTCTGACTACAAGTGCTCTGACTTGCGTGCTTGGTGGCCCCGAGGTATTTTGGAAGAAATGAAATATAGATTTGTGCGGAAAACCTTCAGAAAAAAAGTGTTGTTATTCTTGGCTTACAGAGAGAATAAATACCTAATATTCATGAGAACTGATCCACAATTCACAAGCATGTGTGTTCAGTTTAATTCAGATAACAATAAATGACTAGTATTATAAAACTCTACAGAATTACTTTTATTGGGTCCCCTCTTTCCTTGTCTTGGTATTTGAACAATGAACTTGAGAACACAAGTAATTTGTCATGATTTTTTGAACAATTGTTAATATAGTTTTACGGTGATATTTAAGAGTTGCATTCACTGGGTCTACTAGTGGTCTATGTCATGTCATCTATATGTCTTGCAAGAAAAGAACGTCTTGCCAACAGTTTCAGCTAAGGGGTAGTGAAACCACCAGTGTTTCTGGGATCTGTTTAGAAAATATAACACTTAGTGCTTGTGTTTGCATTGATGGTTGTGATTTTTGTTCTTAGACCTGCTGTACCTTTGGTATTATCTATGTCATGCTCTCTACTAGGCAGTGTGATTGTAACATAAAAAGATTGCTACAGCCTCCCTGGAAGAGCATGCTGAAATAAGGGTGTGGGGTTTTTATTTATTTTTAGTTATCTTTATATTTTTATTAAAGTCTTTAAAAATACTTTGTTAGTTTTTTAGTATATTTTTAGAAGAAAAAAACAACCTTGGTTGTTGCCTTTAAATAGTGTGGCCTTCCTCTCAAGGTTGGATCAGCAGGAGTGAGTAAATGTCGAGTGACTTTTTTCAGAATTCAGTGAGATGATGTTTTAAGGAAATGTGTATTATGGTAAATTTCTTTCTCTGGGATGATGCTAGCACTACATTTTTAGTACAGTTTATGCAATCAAATATATTTAATGCCATCTGATATGTTTAATATAGATAATTAAGTATAAAAATCTCCTTTTTGCAGCATGTTTCCCATGTATTATGACCAAGGCTGAAACTTACTGGCTCAGCACTATTGATTTGTTCTGTCTCTTCAGACCAACTCTGAACAAGTGCTACTGAGCTTCATGAAACCTGTTCACAGAAGGTAGATGACAAGATCAGCAGATCTGTTTCAACTCCAGACTTTGGGAAGGATGTTTAAATTAAAAAAAAAAAAAAAAAAAAAAAGGATTTCTCTTCTAGTGTGGGCCTGGTTTCCTCCCCCTTTTTCTCTCCAGTTACAAGTTTGCATCTTCTCTGGCTGCGGTTTCAGTCTTACTTCTTTCAATACTGGTTCTTCTTGCAGATACGCTAGTCAGGTTGCTTCCTCTTTCACGCTGCTGTAGGCTGATTTTGTAGCTTGAATGCTATTTCACACTGAATATCTGTGAGAATGGGGTTTTTTAAATCGTCTGTTCAGCACTTGAAGGTGCTCGAGTATTCTCAGTGTGATAGTTTGATGTTTGTTTTGACAGTCTGACTTCAGTAAGCGTATAAGTTAAAACATCTGTACATTGAGAGATGAGGATGCTACAGTAAGAAACAATTGATCCGTGTGCGTGTGTGTGTATGTATATTTCGTGTTGAAAGATAGGAAATATTTTTTTTTCAGTCTCAGACAACTGAGCCACTTGGACAGAATTTCGTACTATAGGACTCGGGTAGGCATGCAGCATTGTACCCTGCCTCCCAGATGGCTGATGTCGAACTGATTTATTTCAAAACAAACAACACTCCTGAAATAGCGTCCAGTAAGGAAAGGATCGTGCTCTTTGTAAGACAGAAAGTGAGGTGACTGGCATTTTCACTCTGGAGAACAGATCGTTGACAAGCTGATTTTGTATGTATGTTGGTTATTAAAAGAATGCTGGTGATTCTTAATCCTGGCATGGTTGAAGGAAGAATTGTACCTTAATATGGACCAGAAAGCTAGTTTTTAAACACTTAATTGCTGACAGAAATGGTACAATAGAGAATACCCACGAACATAGTTTCTCCCATCCCTTGCCAAAACCTTGCAGTTTAATTCTCAGGGTTAGCAAAGGATTAAATACTGTTCTGTATCCACAGTTAGATCTTGCTCTCTTCCTTGAACTTCCTCTCATCTACTTGAAATAGTCCATGTCTTTCATTGTACTGGTAGAGGGGTTCACTTACTGCTCTCTACTTAACAACTGTTGCATTTTCTCATTAAAATGTTACATGTACGTTAGCTGAAGAGAAGATATTGTAGCTTAAGGTTCTGAAAAGAAGGGTGTTTTTATGTGCTCGGTGTCTTCAAACAGATCTCTGCCCTTTTCTTTGAAGCTTTAGGTATGTATGAAACTACTTGTTGAGTATTTTGGGGGAAATACTGCTTCCTCTCATTGTGTTCCCATTTTGTCTAATAGCGAGTGCAGTTCAGTGTCTCTATCAAAGAATCATAACTGATTTTATTAATGGAACTGTTAGATATTTCCTGAACTCTCCTCTCACTCAAAATGCTACCCTGAAGAGAATGAGGGGCCTAACAGTATGAAGAGAGGGTACTGCTGAAGAGCCCTCAAGAATTTGAACAGATTATTACAGGAAGACTGAAACAAGGCTTTTAGCATGATGCTACCCTCTAGTGGAATAATGATGCATTGCAAAAAGTATGCATTCTTTGTCAGTGAGCAACAAGTTTTAATTAGACATGACACATGATAAACAGTGTATGTGCATACTTGCGTAGAAGTTACCTAAAAGTAGGGGGGGAAAAAAAAGGAAAAAAAACTTCCACTTGTCATGAATTGAAAAATATATATTTTTTCATTTAAATAAAATGGATATTTCTTGTTCTCTGACCATTCCACATGGTTGCTCTGGAGGAAAGAAAAGTTATCATCAAATAGGATTTAATTCAGGGGTAATGGAACTTAATTCAAGGGCTTTTTAGAAGTTCATAGTATTCTGTACAAGGCAGAATTATGCAGAGAGTATCTAAATCCTTGCCACATTTTGTTCAGTGATTTATTTGTTTCTGTTCCCTCCTTCAAAGGGAATCCTTTCTGAGTGTTTTCTTCTCTAAATCTGTGATTTATGTGAATGCATTCAGTTCAATTTAACATTCCTGAATTTACTGCAGGCCTGCTGCATTTGGAGCTTTATAAAATAAATGAAGGGAAATGCTGGGGGTTTGACAGATATGCTGTGCTAACAGGAATATGTTATCTCAAAGACTTTGGGTGTTTGAAGGACTAAGAAAGGAGCTTCTGGATTTTTAGTTAATTGATAGAATGTAAATGCTGAAATAGAAAAAAATTGAAAACAAAATCTAAGCTTTCATAAGAAAGCAAAATGTTTACTGTGGTAGCCAAAGTAGGGCGGAGGGGATTCATTGACTAGGTTTTCAGGTTTGCAGATTCCTGTTTGTATAGATGGCAGGGATCTTGGTAACCATGTGACAGACTTCAGTAGTAATAAACTGTAGCAGAGCTTAATCTCAAAGAGATTGTTTTTAAAATGAAAGATTAAGTGATGTAACCTAAGAAAATAATTTTCTTCTGGTTTTATTGAGATATCTTGGGTTTTAAATATGACTAACTCCTAAATAAAGGGATTTTTGTTGCTTTTTAATTCTCATTTACCTGTTTCCTGATGAGGTTTTCCTTTTTGGGTGCCAAGAAGGATATAAAATAAACTTCTTACAGCCCATGTTGTCAGACATATCCTCAGGAGGGGAATAGTTTGGAGTCATGTGAAGCTAACTTTGAGAGATGTAGGAATGTTCTTTTTACAACTTCCTGTTATTCTCTGGATTTTAATTAGCCAACAGCACTGTGCTAAGTGTTAATACACTAGTATTAGATTTTCCATTGAATTCAAATAATAGAATTTCTAATTGAGAAGTGATTATAAGAAGCAAAAGACATCTCCTGCTTAAAAACTTTGTTGTCCAATAAGACTTCTGGTAGAATAATTTCTATATGTATGTATATTTCTATATATAATATATTTAAAACGTAAATACAAGTATTATGTTGTAATTTGTGTTCACAGAGGAATATTTCCAGAGTTAATATTAAAAAGGGCAGGGAAGAGTTTGCTATGGAATTAAATGCAGAGGTTTTAACATGCCGAAAACATGCAAAAAAAATTTTTTTTTTTTAAAGTCAGTCTACATTTTGAATTCTTCAGATGCTAGAAAGAATACGTGACTGGAGAAATTTGGTGGCTGCAGAGAGATATATGCTTACATTAAATCAACCCTTAAAAAATTAACGAAAAGTGGAAAAAACATGACTTCGAGAACTGTGGCTTAATACTTCATCTAGAAAGTTGTTATTGTGCAACACAAACTTTATAGTAAACTAGCCTGCTTATTTCAGTGATGCTCAACTTGCTGATCAACCGTTTAACAAAAAAAAAAAAAAGTAGCTGACAAAAAAGACTTGCAGTGCTGCCAATAGCTGATAAGTGTTTTGTGTACGCCATGCATTGTTGGGGAAATTTGGATGCTGCGTGTATAACATTTTCTAGATTGTGGTAGGAAGTAAAGCAATCAGTGGACTAAATTCTCTGGAATGAATTTTTATTGCTTAATGAGCAGATGTTCTCAAAAGTTAGGTAACTGTCTTACAAATTATAGAACATCGCCATAGGCTCAGAGTTAATGGATAAAACTTCAGAGCAGCCCTTCAGAAGGGAAAGACTAACAGCTTCAACGATGTTAACACTGAGTTTGTCAAAATGTAATTCTTTCAGGTTATGACAAGTAAAAGATATGCTGGAAGTAATTTCTTCTGAATATACTATTCTACACACAGTGACACTTACAGACAAAATACTGAGTGTGGCAGCTAAAGAGAAAGGTTCAATATCCATAGCGGTGTATGGTGATTGGTCAGACAATTGAAATGATGAGATAATGCTTTAAAGTATGCTTGTGAGTAAAGTGCAAGGAAAACTGACAGAAAATTGTTTGGTTCACAGATCATCTAAATGTGACAAAGCAATTGTTTGACCAAATAACAGATTTAAATGAGATGGGTTGTTGTTGCATTCTAGTCTAAAAAGCATTAAAGCTTTTACTCAGATGCTGCAGTGAAGTAATACAATACAAAATGCTTTTTTTTTTTTTTTTTTTTTTTTTGCAAATAATGTTAGTTCTCTGGTAATTACGTTAAAAATAGGAGGCTGGAAAGAATAATGTAGCTATTCTGTTAGCTTGACTTCTGTAAGGTTGTCTGTAGCTATCAAACTGTTAAACATGTTTTAGTTAATGATGAAGGAGGATATTGATCAAAATGTTGCCTGTATTATATACACTCCTTTGTTATGTCGAGATGTGTGATTTGATAGTGCAGTTGAAGGACAGATTACAAGATGATATTATTTCCCATTTGCTCATCTAAGTAACCAGCAGAGCTCTGAGACCACATTAAGGAGGAAAAATTAAAATCTTCAGAAGCTTATCTGTCTTTAGAAGTGTTTCTTTGACACCTGTGACATGACTAGTTTGCAATGCAAAGACTGAAATTCGTAAAGAAATAAGGTGGAGGAAACTCCTATAACCTGATTTCAAAAGCACCTTTTTTTTTTTTCTTCCTCCATTCATTAAAATGGAAAAAAAAAACCCACATATATTTTCAGGCATGGTATTTTTCAGAACCAAAATATTAGAAAACAAGAAAGTAAAGGCAGAAAAGCTAAGGATTCTTGTCAGTGGTTTGTTGCTGCTGTTGAGTTTTTGCAGTCAAAAGAGCAGTCATACAAACAGATAAATGCTTCCATAGGAAGGCCAGGTCTAAGTAGATTTTATAGCTTAACCAATTTTCATTTTAGATTTTTGAGTTCTTATTTTACTTTCAGAGTTCAATATTTTTTTTCTTTCAGAGTACTAATGTCTCTTTCAGGAGATGAATACACTTAGATTGTGGGTTATATGTCAGCTGCATATGTCAGAGATGGCTTGCTGGGGAGGGAGTAATAACAAATCTGCCTGTTACACTGTTGTTTTAAAGTGATTTTATTTATTTACAGGTGTCAGCTGCGATGCATGTTTAAAAGGAAATTTTCGAGGTCGCAGATATAAGTGTTTAATTTGCTACGATTACGATCTGTGTGCAACTTGTTATGAAAGTGGTGCAACAACAACAAGGCATACAACGGACCATCCCATGCAGTGCATACTAACGAGAGTAGATTTTGGTAAGTGATAATTTAATTGTGCCAATGGCCATTTGCCACAGTTACAATCATAATATGCATTTCCGTATTTTTTACTAACCACTGAATTTGAACAGGTTCCCATCTTTTAAAGTTACACACATCGTCTTTGATACTATTATACAAAAACTATTTTGCATATTTCTTTTTCTGTTAACATGGTACACAAGAGATTAGTGGAGTATTTAATGCGTTTGTAAATAATGACTATTCTTATTCAACTTCCAGTTCAATAATTTAAGGCAAATGTAGTCACCCCTTCGCTAACACCACCTTCAATATTCTTATCTAAGATGTGTCACAGTGTAAGAAAAACGGTGATGAGTTTGGAGAAATGTTATTCTATGGTGTCTTCCATGGAAATGTTATTGCAGCAGGTATAATGATAGGCTGTGTTGGATGTAAAAGGTTTTTGATGAGGAGTAGCAAGTAGTCCTCTCGGGGCATGTTTGAAGTCCTACTAATTACAAATGACTTCTGAATGCAAAACAACTTCGTATTATTATTTTTTCTATTATTATTCTCATTTACTAAAGAGATAAAATTATTTGGGAAACAGTATATTAATTCAGAGTACTGGTCATGGTTAGAGACATGCATTTCAAAATTATTTGGCCTCCCACAACATTCATGAATTTTGCATATGAGGTAAAATGACAACATTGCCATAAACATTGTCCTCCTCAGGTATAGGAAAAGAGGACATATGCTTGCTGTGGAGACAAAAGCTAACAGGAAATGCTAAGACTTTGAATGTATTGCAATAAGGAAATTCTCAGTCTTTAGCTCTAAGAATTCCTACTATTTCATACTGCTTCTATTACGGAAAGTTAAGAATTTCTAGAAAACATGTTTTATTTTTTTAAAACTTGCATATTTTTCTTTTTGGAAGTCTCTTAAATAAATACATGTTTGGGCTTATGTGTTTGTGTATGTTGAAGGAGTATTTTTGCTTATTTAAATATGCATAAATAAATAGAAGAACATTTTCACTGAAGTACTGGCATAGGCTACTTGCAAGACTCTTGAGTTTTTTGGAAGCGTTTGTGCTACTGCAGCTTATTTAAGTAAGAAAAGAAGAAAATGAATTTTTCTGGTGTTTACATATGGCTTTATATCTGAGCGTTGTTCCCTTAGAAACAATGTTGGGGGCGGGTGGAAATAATGCAATTCAACACCCAAAGTTCCGGTCTGGTCAGAACCCTAGGTCAAGAAAAGAATACATGAGACTACAGAGATTACAGCAGAAAGAATGCATTCCCACGTTACGAACCACAGCAAAGGCTGATGACAGAGCACCAAAGTATGAGGGGACTTTTTATGCTCCAGGGGATAAACCAGGAAATATTTATAAATATATTATTACTTAGACTTCAGAAAGGGATGTGTTTCATTTGGAAAATGTTTTTATTTTAAATATCTTTTTGGAATGCAAGGCATGTTAGAGTAAGGTTTTTATCATATTGTGCAGATGCTTAGAGAAACTTCAGTAGCTTTTTAAAGGATGCTTTTTAAGCCAGAAAGTTATGTGACTCTGAGGAATATCCAAAAATCCGGGAGGTAAGAAACTTCAAACTAAGGAGAACTAATACAACCTGTTTAGAGGAGTTAGGCTAGCTGCTAGCAAAAGTAGAAATTTCCAAGGAAAGAGATATAAATAGATCAAAAGAAACTATCCTTAAAAAAAAAAAAAGTTGGCAAGATAGAACTCGGAGTAGTGAATTCTTCTACTTCCAGCTTAGTGACATCACAAGCTGGAACTTGAGGGGAAAAATGTTTTTTAGATTATAGTAGTTTGAATAGCAGATTGAATAGTAAAGAAAACCAGAAAAAACATCTATGAAAACATCTATAAAAACATAGCATGGAAGACTATATAGGTATACATGTGAATCCTGGAATATCTGCCCATTGACAAATTTTAATCACAATGTAGTTATATTGATTCAAAGGTATGAAAATTGTTTTAAATAGGAGTAACTTTACAATTGTTACTGATGCTGTGGTAGAAAGTAAATAACCTGGTAAAAGCTGAATGCTGTTTTGTACTAGAGAGAAGAAAGCTGAGTGGGGAATCCTTTCACTGCAAAACTGCTGGTACACACACTTCAGAGGAAGCTGGTGATGATTTTTTGAATGTAAAAGTGAGCGTGGGGATCAGTTAGCCATAGATGCACTTTGCTCAAGATGCATCTGTAATTGATGGCAAAGAACCCAGTGACTCTGGTTCCCTTCACTGCTGTGGCCAGCAGTGTCCCCATGCAGGGGGCTGTGGAGCTTACCTGAGTCTTCAGTGCATGAAGCCATGACCAAGTTCTGGTTTGCAGTGAGCAGCTAGTTGCATAGATGTGATTGTCAGGGATTGTTTGCACTTGGAACAGAGCCTGTAATGCTTTACCTGATCATTCTTGAGTGTTCCTAGGCACTATAATAACAGAAATAGGGAGATGCTCTGAAGGAGCTTTTGTCATTACCTTGATTTTTCTGAAGATTTGAACTCATGGAGGAACTCGCATGATATTATTAAAAATGAATAAAAAGCCCTAGTGATTTCTGCCTGTGCCAGTATTCATAGTCTTACTGTGTGGATGCCCTAATTTTTTATTATTAGAAATCAGTGTATGACCTAGCATTTCTGTTGAGGGAAGATGGGATCCAAAACAATGACAGCTATATGTGTTTGTGTGTTTATATAGATGACAGCTCCAGTTCCCACTGAGACACTGTAAAAAAGATTCTTACTGGATGCTTTAAAATGCTGAGTGTGATATACTGACAGAGTAGCGGCAGAGATTTTAAAATAATAAATGATTTTCATGTAATAAATGACCTTAAAGCACAGTTGCAGCTAGCTTATTTCTGGAGGGCCAGAATAGCAATAGGTCTCTGAGGAACAAGCACATGCTTACTGGGCAGTCACTGAAGAACTCTACTTTTTATAGAACAGCTAGTCAAGATGGAGAAGTTGAGAGCAAACTTCCCAGTTCTGATTTTCTGGAAGAATAATTTATTGGCAGTGAGCCACTGTCTCTGAATTCTAAGCTGGTAAGGTGCTTTATGATAAGTTCAGAGCATGTGGCCTGTTCATTATTCCTGTAATTTAAAGAGATTAGATAGTCAAAGGTAATAGTACAATTTAACAAAATCCACCAGCAAAATCCTATTGTGTTACCTCTACTAAAATATAGAATAAATGTTCCTTCAGTTATCTGCTTAGGTGCAAATGGGACAGAAGACCCTACCAGTTCCTGTGATTGCCATCATTTAGGTAGCTTGCTGTCTTAGTACTAACCTTGATAATATATGCTATGAGGTTTGGCTGGGTTTACTGGAATTGAACTTAAGGCTTCTTCTGCATTTTCAACTACTAGATTAAGATCTCTGTGTTAATTGCTTATTTTTCTAAGCCATGGCATCACAAAGAGTTGATTTTAGTTTGAAAGGGGTCTGTGGAGGTTGTGTGGTCCATTCTTGTGTGGGAAGCGGCTCTGTAAATTGACTGTCCTCATGGGCCAAGTCTCAACTGAGAAAAGCTCTATGTCATCTAGGCAACCTGTTTCATGAAGTTCGATAGTTTGCCTGGTGAGGAACTTGTGCCTACTGCCTCTTGCCTGCTTGTGAGGAGAGTGCTTCCTTTCTCCTGTGTTAACTACCTAATCCCAAAAGATTGGGATTAGATCCCTTCACCCACCTCTCCAGAGCCTTCTCTTCTCCACACTGGATAAACATAGTTTCTTCAAACTTTGTTCGTATATCAGGTTCTCCAGCTACCTTATCTGTTCCTCACTGCACCCTTCTGAAAGTCTGTCTTGAACTAGGATATCAAAACTGGACCCAGTCCCCTGATATGGCGTAACGAGTGAGGACTGGAGCAGGATAAATGCAGCCCTTGATCTG
The DNA here is from genome assembly GCF_059628265.1 of Tinamus guttatus. Taxonomy (NCBI): domain Eukaryota; kingdom Metazoa; phylum Chordata; class Aves; order Tinamiformes; family Tinamidae; genus Tinamus; species Tinamus guttatus. The sequence goes on from NW_028288633.1 coordinate 532,233, forward strand.
TTGGCTGTTCTCTTGCAGATTTGACCAAGAACACAGTTTGTTTAACTGGTGCAAGGGCACATTCCTGGCTCATATCAAGCTTGCTGTCCACCAGGACACCCAGGTCCTTTTCAGCAAAGCTGCTCCCCAGCCAGCTGGCTGCTGCTGTATCACTAATACCAGCTGTATTGGCAGTGCTCAATATTGGCAGATGGGCAACTAATCCTTTGTAATCCTCATCAGCATCTGTGTTTGTGGTACCTGCAGCTGAGAGTGGCCTTAGCACAAAGAGGGGCTGTATCCTCGCTATGAACGTCCAGTCCTGCAGCACACAGGGTGTGCAAGGTCGGGCTGGTTACAGGAGCAGATCCTGTAACAGAGCAAAGCAAGAAGCAAGCCTGGGGTTAAAGCAAGAAGAGCGGTTAAAACAGAACATCTAGCTAGTCAAATAAACAATATCTGCCATAGCCTCTGTCGGCATGAAAAGTGTCTCTAAGTGCAGCAGTTAGCCCAGTACAGTTTATGGGTCTGTGCTTGAGTCCTCAATTTGAGTACTGATGACAATACACAAATAAAAGCAAAGAATATAATGTTTCTTCCTCTACTGGGAATGGTTGAACTGAGATCTTGCAGAAAGGCTGAAATACTGATGCTCTGTCTAGAGGGAATTAGCAGCTGTTTCCACACTTGGGTGAACTGGTATCTTATTCTAGCAAAAGTGGCTCTCAGCATTGCCCTTTCAGTGAAAGAGGGGAGTTCTGTATAAGGGATGTAAAGATACTCCATGGTGGAAGTAGATTATTCCAGTCAATGAAGCAGGACACAGTATGTGGCTGACAGTATACTGGAATCTAGAAGAATGGCACAGCTGTGTCTCTGCTTGTTTCATAGGATGAGCCATAAGCATAATTAATGTTGGAAGGGATCTTGGGAAGTGTCTAGTCCAGTTTCCTGCTCCAAGTGGGGTCAGATGAGCTTATTTAGGGCTGTATCCAGCTGGGCCTGGAAAGCTTCCAAGGTTGGAGATGGCCCCATCTCCCTGGAGAGCTCAGACTCTGCCCTTGCTCACACCACGAAGGGTGCTGCTGTGACCAGGACACACTGACCCTGCTCTGCTCCTGCTGCCAGGTCTGCGGCTTCTCCACGTGGCTGCTCCCAGCCAGCGCCAAGCTCCGCTGCTGGGGCTCCCCTCTGCCAGGGAACGTGGGCTTCATAGGGTCCCGGCGGGCCTGTGCCTTTGCGTGAATTTTGATAAGGGGTTAAGCATTATTTCTTTAAACTCATAGCTGAGTACCTGACAGGGTTTAGAAAGGGTTTTGTTGGTTGGTGGTTTTTTGTTGTTGTTGTTTGTTTGTTTTTTTTTTTTGTTAGAGAATAGGTAGCAAAACAGAAGAAACAATTTTCAGAACAACATCATTTTGAATAACGATGCTTTTTGATCAGTGGTAGAGAAATGTACATTTTAGAACGTGGTGTTTGTCACTGTTTAATTTCTGCCTTTCAACTCAAATGCTGATGTGTGATTTTCTTGTTTGTTTTTGGTACATATACAGCAGCTTGTATAATACCAGCATGTTTTATTTCTATGAGTGTATCTAATTTAAATGAAATTACACTTCATTTAGTAAAGAAAACTAAAATTCCAGGCTTCTCTGGGCTCTTGTAAGGGAATTTGTCTTAACAGTGTACAGGGACAAGCAGACAAGTATATACCTGATTCATGCCCTTAAAAGTTTGTTTTTTTTTTTCCTAAAGAATCATACCATACTTTTTCTGCTGTGTTACAAACTTCTGAGTAGGTAAAAAACATGTTATTTAACTATGTAGTTAAATAAATGCAGTGCACGGCTATAGATGGATGATAAAGCCATTGTTGTGTTTTTATTGTTGTGTTTTTGCATTAAATACGTTTTCTTCAAGATAGTTATGTTTTCCAACACCACTAGGCTTGAAATCTATTTTTATAACCTATTGTTGATTCTTCTTTAAAGATTATTCATATCCTTTTACTATTTCCCTTGTATTTCTTCTATATGACAATGTGAGTAAGGAATAAGTAAGAAAGAGATGTGTTTAGCCTGACTTTTTTTTCTCATTTTCTTTCTGAACAAGCATTTCTTCCTTCCTAGATCACTTAAACAAGACTTTAATGACCCAGAGGATTTTGAGGAGTTAGACTTAAAATTTTATGTAGGAAGTCATTTGGAGAAAATCAGAATTCATTATTTGAAAGATAACTTTGTGGCCAGAAGGAATAATTCTGTGGTCATGAGCCAGTCTCATTGGAACAGTAATATAACTGTAAACAGAAACAGTAATACAACTGTAGGAAGCTTCACTTCAGTGGGCTTAGAGGCCTGGCCTGTTTATTTTTTCCTGTACTTGTAGTCACTATGATTTAGCAAATAAGCCTTCGAGAGTGATAATAGAGTGAATACATTACTATCTTGAGAATTCTTTATATTCTTTTAAAAACAACAGGTGGAGAAGTTCAGCAAGCTTTAAAATTAGATAGTTCACTATATTACTTAATTGCCAACTTTTTTTTATTATTACTTAGGTTTTCATTTTAAATATAGCCTGTCTGATTACAGATTAGCGAAGGTCTGGAGGGGCAGGAGTTTCATTATATAAAAGGTGGGGAGAGATTAAGATTTAGGAGGTAAAAGAGTGTGGTATAATTTTCTGAGGGAAAAATATTCGGATTAGCCAGTAAGGTTTCATTTCTGACAGGGGTCCCGCCAACGAAGGTATACTTACTGACATGCAATTGCAAGTTTGATGCAAGTTACAAGAAGGATGTGAAAGGAGTTTTGAGTAGGAGGAATACGCAGGAAGCTAAAAACTTGGAGTAAAACCTGGAGTGTATATATACCATTATAACTAGGAAATCTGAACTTGGACCAGTACATTATTATTCTTATTAAGAAGTAGCTTTTTGTTTGTTTCAGTTTGCTTGCTGCTTCAAGTCATCATCTTTTTGTTTAATCCAAATCAGTATGTGTGGTACCAAAATACCCGGAATGAGGTTGCTCAACTGGGTACAGTTATCAGTGAGAAATTGGCTTTAAATTGTTGCATGTGGATATCCACATTTGCAAAAACAGAGACTCTTTGTTTTGCAACCAGTGAATAAGTATTGCAGCATCACCACAAGAATCGTACTAAATCTTAAGGGAAATCAGAGGATTAGCTAGTTTATCATTAACTGCTTTTAATCTGAGTTAAACTTTTTGCGTTTTCTTAACCAAACTTCTAAAATCAATAGCTATCTCAGTTATTTTGCTCCTAAATATGGGAGCAAATATATAGATCTTTATATAGGTTTCAACTTTCTTGTTGTTTTAGGATAGTGAAAAAGTGAGAACTGAAGTTTATTGTTTCCCTTTTGGAATTACACTGGAGAAAAGATAATGTTTTTAAGCTTTTCCTTTTTGGAATGTGCTGTAAAAACGAGTGCGGTGAGCTGCTTTGATTAGAATTTGTGCTCGGATAATGTTAGGGTGGATTCTTTTCATCCATCCTTAGCGAAGTGTTTTGCATCGCATGTTTTTGGTACCTGCTACATTGAATCATTTCAGTTGTATTTTTCTGAAAGAATGTGCTTTCCCCTTCATGCATTGCTGATCCTTTCAGACTGTTTTAGTGACTTAGAACTTGTCTTTTGTGAGCATTGTCCTTGCTTTGTCCATTTGAAGAATTGGCATATTTAAATTACATGTGTGTGAGTTTGCCTCAACATGTTGGAAATGTTTTAGCTCCACTCAGGTTTTTGGTAGTGCGAGAATTGGAAACTGAACCCAATCTTGAGGAAACTTTCTGAAGAGTGCTCCATGAAAAATGCAGGAAAGTGGTGCTAATTAGTAACTCACTCAAATACTTTTAAGTCCTGTGAGTTATGTAGTTCTTCCGTGTGTTATATCTGAGGTGATCTCTACAGTATTCCTTCTCATTGCTAAGCTGCAGTTAACACTTCACACTTGAAATAGATTGATTTTCATACAACTTTTTTATTGCATATCATGTAAATAAAAGGAGCACGGTAAAAAGACTTGTAAACAAGACTGTTTGCCACATTTAAAATGTGTATACTAAAACTTCAGAAGAGCTGGTGGCTAAGCGTGTAGAATAAAACTGATTCATCGTGCAGGCTGCTGCTGCTGCTCTATATCTTGACCAGGGCTGTCTGAATCTGAATGGGGCTGATGGGGCAACCCTGCCTCAGTCCCAGACCTTTTCTGGACACCTGCCCAAGTAACTGCAGCACTGACCTACCTGTAAATTAAAATAAAAATAAAAATAAGGGTAAGTACTACAGATAGCTTTAAATAATATCATTCTAGTTATAATTTTATCTTTTGAGAATGCAGTGTACACACTCAGACTTTCTGATACTTAGTTTCTAAACCTAGTGAGCCACATGTAAGTTGTATGTTTTATTCCTGACTCATTATTTTGTTTTCTGCAGTTGAGTATAATTATATTTAAGTGGTGGTCAGTGATCTTTGCACAGGTGTGGGAAAGTAGATCTTCAGAAGACTTATTGCTACCTAAGTAGTAATTACGTTCACATACATTCATACAGACAAGTTTCTATGGATAAAATTTTAACTGATAAAAAACAACCTCTTGTAAAACATTTTCTGTTCTAGATTTGTACTATGGTGGAGAAGCTTTTTCTGTAGAGCAGCCACAGTCTTTCACTTGTCCTTATTGTGGAAAAATGGGTTATACAGAAACATCTCTTCAAGAACACGTTACTTCTGAACATGCAGAAACATCAACAGAAGTGGTAAGAAGCTTTAGAATTGGTATTCATGTGTGATGGAGGAATACATAAAATAATCTCTCTTCTAGAAAGTCAGTATCTCCCATTGTTTTTCTCTTCTTCTTTGAAGCATATGTTTATTTAAATGCTTTGTAGAAAGTGTGTGTGTGTATGTATATAACTATATTTGAAAGTGACAGCAGAATTTTTCTTCCTCCTAAAGGTATCCTGATATAATGGAATTGATTTTTTTTTTTTTTTTTTTTTTTTTTTTGCTGGCAAGCTTGGTTATCGTGATACTAAGACTGCCATGTTTAGGAGCTTATTTTCTCTAGGACTTATTTGCTTCTCATCATTATTCCGTTGCATATTTTTTATTCTTTTTTCACAATCAATTGCATAATTGCCAAATGATTTCACCATATCTTCTAAGACTATGGCTGTGCTGGTTTTCTATAATTCCCAGAAAGCTTCTGGAAACAGGCAGGTATTCTGTCAGTTGGAACCTAATTAACCTAGAACTTTGCAATCCAAATGAGGATGGTAAAAAATATGATTTGTTACTACAACAACAACAAAAGGTAACTTCCAGGAGGAACTTCTCGATGCTCTTTTCTTCTGAATTGTGCCACATATTCGTACACGTTACACTAACAGAGGTAATGTTAGCTGGAGCATCACACCTGATCAATGATGCTGCAGTCTTTGTAATGACCGATAGGCATTTTGTCTGTACAAATGCTTAACTAAGATCTTTTTGCTTATAACAATGCTCTACCAACCTTTTCTAAAGAAAAACACTTGAATTCTGTGTATGCTGGAGAATTAGGTTTAGGACTGTCATTATCCCCTTACTGTTCCTTTTAATCTTTTCTTATATGATGTTTTCCTGAGGACAGCTTCTACTCTTTTCAGGAGAAATGCAGCCTGTTCAGAATTCTAGTGTTGTGTTAAATTGGGTAGAACCTCCTTCTACTTAGTCACTTTATAAAAAATTTTCTTTCCATGATGTGGTCCCGCATGCTTGCTGAAAAAAGGAGGGCATTCTTGCTTGAAAATTAAGCTATTTATAAGTAAGATTATGGACTTTATAGATGATAGATGAACATTATACATACATTTCTGCCTCCCTACTGAGTAGCTGTGTGAAATATTGGCATAATTGAATATTTATTACTTTTGGATTGCTGGGCAAGGTGGTTGTTACTGTCATGTTGGGAAGAAGTTCCTTCGTCCCCATGTAATTACCATGCAGTGGTTTTGAGGTGAGACTTTTTCTAGAGGTAATTTGCTTGATGGATTGCCCAAAATGTGCATTTAAAATCATGAAATTCTCATAGCAGAAAAATGCATTTTGAAATCATGGATTAAAATTCCTATTTTCCATGTTGAATTGCATCTTCGTTCTTGATTTTGCTGTAAAATTTTGTGGTTTTGGCAGGTAAATGTGTCATGGCACTTAGAAAAGGTAGTCTGCAAAGGTAAAAATACTGTCCCTAGTCTTGCTAATATACCAAGGGTTTTTTCAGAAGTTATTTTTTGGGGGGTTGAGGCAAAAGGGTCATAGGCCATTTGTGCTCATTAAATTCTGACGTACGTTAAAGGCTCTAGTTCTGTTTATGAGAGTCTCTTCTCTGGCATCTGAAATTGACAGCGCCAGTCAACCCACAGCATTACTGCTCGCTATATCCTTCCTCGTGCTGTAGTAAAATATCATTGCTCTACAGTGAGGGTTCCTGAGATAAACTTGAGTGTGTGCAGGAGGAACTTGGGCAGCCTGAGCTTTGTGTTGCAGCCAGGGCTTCCCTGCCAAGACAAGACCTTGGACTGTAAAGAAGAGACAAATGTACAGGTTGTAATTGTATTTATTGTCCATGTGCTGTTAATATTGATCTGTGGTCTTTAAACCTTCATAGTCATCCTGCCAAAGTTTAAGAAGTGCCTTCCCTCAAGATGCTATGAGAGCTGTACTTGCACTGGAGCACGTTCACTCTTTTTAACATGGAGTTGTGGGTGTATCTGTAGATACCTGTAGTATAATTTTTAAAGCATAAGAATCTGTGTCTAGTGCTTGGCTCAGTGGGGGGTGTGTGTGTGTTTTGTGTGAAATTGATAAAGCTGGTTTTTATCTTTCTTGTTTCAGATTTGTCCAATATGTGCAGCATTACCTGGAGGGGATCCCAATCATGTCACAGATGACTTTGCAGCTCATCTTACACTGGAACACAGAGCTCCTAGAGATTTAATATCCTTTCCTGAGTTAAGCAAAAGCAGCCAGCCAATCAATCTAATAGGCATAACTATTTGTTTTGCTTTCATACTTAAATGTTTGTGTCTCTCACTTTCCTGGGACTTAGTTGCTGGAGATCTATATATTACTAGCAAACTACAAATTGCAACTACAGTTTGTTTCAACTAGCAAATTAATTTTTAATTTAAGAAAAAATGCACTGTGAATAGACTGTAGGTATGCTTGACAGTGTTGTTTTCTCTGACAGGAAAAAGAAAGCATAAACTTTAACACTGATCCTTTTGCTACCTGTTCTACAGTTTATTCTTTTATTCTTCCCTGGTCGTTAGTTTTGATGTTATTTTGTGTCTGAAAGCAGCATGCCAGATTCAGTAGTCTGTCGCAGGTGTTTATGTGACCAAAAGTGGATGATCTGAGGGTAATTAGTTTTGAGAAATAATTTTAAATTTCTTGTTTAAAACCTAACTATGCTTAATCTAACAAAAATTACATTGCTAACAGCAGGGTAGGCCCATATTGAAGGTCGAACTTCAGGTCTCAAACATTTGCCTTAAAACTTAGGTGGAGCTGACTCTCTAAGCCAGGATGATCACTTTTTTGTCAGGAATGGCTGCGCATATTTGTTGTTATCAATGCTGTGCATCCACTGCAAGGCACGTGCTTTTTGTTAGAGTCTGTGGACAGCCCATTAGGGGCTAGTTCCTTCCTTCTTTATGAAAACATTTTCAGTATGTTTAAAGGTAGATCTACTCAGTCTATATATGTGTAACAAGTTTTGGCCTACAAAGGCCATCCATCAGTTTCTTCACTTCAGCAGAGCAGGTAAGGCACTTTTTTTTTTTTTTTTTTTTTTTTTTTTGTGATGGTGGAAATAAAATCCCTCTATCTTAGTAATAAACTCGGCTCAACGAGCATTGTCAGAGCTTCCTAATTGACCTTCCTAGAAAATAGGAAGTCCATCTTGGCATTTCTCAGTAAAGAGCTGGACAAAACGGAGAGGTTTGGCGTGCCCTTCCACAGGGGCCAACCCTGTGGCCGCAGTGCACTCTAGCTTCGCTTCAAAGCCGCTTCCCTGCATGGAGGAACCGGGTGCCACCAGAGCGCTCCACGTGGCAGTCGCTCTCGCCGTTTATTGCCCAGCACCAGGCAGTTGTGTTTCCTTGACTGTGTGACCACGATGAATCCAGTGGCGTCCGGCATGTACGTAGAATGTTCCACCCAGGCCGGGGCTTGGGAGGCCCCCGCGCACGTAGATCAAACATGCACTTTACTAGCAGTTCCACTGGCGGGCTTTCATCTTCCCAGAGCTCGTATTCTCCAAGCAATAGAGAAGCCATGGACCCTATAGCTGGTAAGAGCTGTGACCACGCAGACATCTAGACTTTTAGATGTGAAATTCAAGGTAACGGTGGCCCTGCTTTCCTGCGTTCTTCAGCTGCCTTGGCAAGGTGCTCCACAGTGCGAGTGTGTTTAATGGGTGGTGGCTGATGAGCAGTTGGCTTCCCTGGGTTGTGCCTTGACCTGCTAGGCCAAAAGTCAAAAGTCACTGCCCCATTAGCTTGTGCTTTCTGTCCTAGCCTTGTTCTTAAGGCTAGTCTGTCCACAGAGCGTATGTTTTTTACACATAATAGTTTCTCACTTCTGTGACAGTGGTATGACTCAATTTGCTGTGTGTATGAAGGTGCCTGTAGAAGAAGTGATGAATTTCAGTTTATCTTAGCACAGATTCACAAAGCATGAGCTCTTTAGAATCCATGAAGATGAAATTAGCTGACTTTGGTTACTATCGGCCAGACAAAACATGTTCTGTTTACATTCGCAAGGCAGTTTTAATGCCAGGCTTGCTCATTTCGGAGGTTTTTCAGATTTGCTTTTAAATGCGTTTGTGGCATTTTGTGGTCAAGTTAGGAGAACTTCGCAGAGAATAAGGGAATCTCCTTTTCACCATCAGTTGATCACAGAGATGTGCCTTCAAGTATGTGCCAAGTATAGCGTGTTTAGTATTTGTTTATCTTTGCTATGAAAATAGCTTTTTACAGAAAAAAAATGAGAAAGACGATTCTTAAGGCAGAAGTTCTCTTAATGGAAAATACTAACATTTTTATTGTATTGCCTTTCACCATGCCAATGTAAACACCAGGGAAACTTCTGGACTTCCTGTTGTCCCCTGCTTTTGCTTCAGATGCTGAGAGGACACAAATGCTCAAACTGGGACTTTGTGCAACAAAAAGGCTATGACTTATTAAGAGGCAGGCAGCCAGCTTAGTCTTGTCCCGAAAAGGAGCTGTGACTCTGCTACCTTCCTTAGTCGTGGTACCCTTTGCCTTTTTTTTTTTCCTCTCTTTTTGCTGGCTCTGGTGCTCTATTGGACCTCCATGACCTGATTTACCTCATTAAATTAGCTGTGGAAACTACCACAACAGGAGGAGAAAATAAATGAGTTAAAGGAGGTCACAGTAGGGCCTGAAAAGCAGTGGGGTTTGTTCAAGAAGGAGGCGTGTTTGCATAGCCCCAAGTGCTGGGCCTCTCTCTGTCAGCCCAGCTAAATGCAGTGACTGCCCTGGGATGTTTTCTCCCTTCCCATTTAGGGGCATTAAATGTGTGATAAAATGTCATTCTTTTGAGCCTTTCCTAATGTGGTGCAGGTTGCATTTAGCCTTCCGTTCATTTTGGGCGTCTGTATCACACCAAGCCACTGTCTCAAGGGCACAGCTGCTTCCAGGATATAGTTCAGCTATGGTTACATTTCACCGAGGGGAAAAAAATACAGCTACATCTTGCCTGGCAGTTTTATATGTCTTTTCTTTAACTGGAGTGATAAGTCATGAGACTGTCTGAGGCTGCAAGTTTTATTTGAAATAAGAAATATTTGCAGGGTCTGTTTCACTTTCACATTTTTTCTCCCTGTGGTGTTTTCTAGTAATTAAAATGAGGAGAGAGAGGAGGGGAAAAAAAAAAAAGAGGAAGAATATTTAATCTTGATGTGATGATGTCCGCTGACAAAAAGCGACCATCTAAAAGTCCCTAACACAAATTGCTACACTTTATTCCTGCAATGAATACCTTATTTTAAAGGATTATACTGTGTTGTAGGCCATGATAATATTCTGTCTATTTCAGTGCAATAGAGAGGGTAGGAACAACATCACAACATTCCTTGGTCCTTCTTGGATCAAGGAAATTCTTACACACAACTTCAGGCTGCAGAAGAGATCCTGCAGTTAATTACCAAGCAGCACCCTACTGGTAGTACTCATTTTGAAGAATTTGAGGACAAAACTTGCCATAAACATCTCAGAGGTGGAGGACTTAATGCCAGGCCTTTCTAATGGCTGGGCCTTTTCTGTGTTTCTAGCAGAAACAGAAATTCACATAGAAAAAATGCTTGTAACAGCAATGTTGATGTCTGGTGATACTTCAGAATGTTTTCTTGATTGGAGGGCAAGAGCATTCAGTCGAGATAACTCAAGTCACCGAATTAAAAGGGAAGAAAGCCAACCTTGATAAAGTGAACATTCTTCTCTGCCACATAGCTTCCCTCCAGAATATTGGGAAAGTAAAGCCTGTGTATTTGTTGAGAGGCAAACAAAATCCCTGACCAAAGCCAAAGTGGTCTGTTTTTTAGACAGTTGCTGTTTTGACTTGAAGTAACGTTTTAAGGAATTGCTGCAGAGGACATTCCTCATAGATTGGATCTCTCTCTATTTAAAAGTCTTCAAAATTCATTTTCTCCTTTGGAGTAGATCTGTGCATGAATGAGCCTTAGTCTTCCTTATCCTTAGCAGAATGCTTGGTCTTTCCTCCAAGAGCTTCACGGACTGTCCAGCATTTTTAGTTCCCTGGTTTCACTGTCGGAAAGCAGTGACCAGCACGCTGGCGTGCAGCGCGTGATCCTTGCCGCTGTTTCACCGCAGCCCATGTTGTCTTCCCCGGCAGAGCTTCTCTCCCAGCTCTCGGGCGTGCGGCGCTCCGCGGGAGGACAGCTCAACTCGTCGGGCCCGTCCGCGTCGCAGCTGCAGCAGCTGCAGATGCAGCTGCAGCTGGAGCGGCAGCACGCGCAGGCCGCGCGGCAGCAGCTGGAGACGGCGCGCAACGCGACCCGGCGCAGCAACGCCAGCAGCATCACCACCACCATCACGCAGTCCACGGCCACCACCAACACGTCCAGCGCCGACAGCAGCCAGCAGGCCATCCAGAACTCGCAGTTCCTGCTCGCGAGGTAACTCGCGCCGCGCGCTTGTGTCTCCCCTCGCTCGCGGTGTTTTCCTCGGCGCTAGGGTCTGGCCAAGCTGCTGTGTTTGCCGTAGTAAACCCGAGCGGGGTCATGAGTTGTGATTAATATCCCAGCGTTAATAGGCTAGTAAACCATCACAGCCTGCTGATGTTAGCATCAGTGGTGGCCCCAGAATGAGAAACTCATAAAATGAAATCTAAAGGAAGACTGCTTCACTCCTTGAATTAATGTGGCACCACTAAAAGCAGTAGGAGCAACCCACAAAATCATTCTTAAACCTGTTTATTCAGTCAAATGTGCTTAGGGAGAGAGTGGCAGCCTGCTTTATTACTATATTCAAAATATCAAGAGTAAATGTCACACATCGTGCGGGTTGTGCTCATAGGAAATGTGATGTTTGGGAGCTTTCCAGTTGTTTTTACATACACTTAGATTTTTTTTTTTTTTTTTTTTTTTTATAAAATCATAAAGTGTTCACCAGTTTTCTTGCACTGTCAGGGGGAAATGCAAGAATTTAATATCCAAGAGCAGTAGTTTGTAGCTGGCCGGGAGGGAATTCTTCTGGTTTCAGGAGGCCAACTAAAAAGTTTGCTGCAGGAATATACAGTGATCTTCTAGTGCGTGCAGGATGAGAGGCAATTGCACAAGCAAACTATGTATGCCTAGGAATGCATTTGAAGGCTTAGACCTGCATGAGAAGTAGTTGCTTTCCGCAGACACAGGAAAAGGAAGACCCTGAAAGGGAATCTAGTCTTACAATTTGAGTTTTGGCTAAATAAACTGCATCTAAATCCAAACAAGGGCCTTGTGCCAAAATCCCCACTCAAATCTCAAGTTAACATATACTGCGCCCTTGTTTGCATTTGTAGCATCTCCTTTTCAGCCCCACTGTGTGTCTGCTCCTAGGCAACGGGTAAATATTATTGGCTGTGTCTCTATTCCAAAAGGAACAAAAGGAGTGTTACTTTGCTCAACTGCACTCATTTCCCCTTCTCCTTCCAACAAAACAAGCATGTTTACAGTAACGTACACATATAAATTTAAGCCATAATGTGGAACGAGAGCTCCAAAGGTGGTATGTTTAGTAGGAAATGAATCTTCAGTAAAAGCTGAAGGTTGAATAGGCATTTATGTATTAAATGTTTTAGAGAACAAATAACAAAGAGAACGGATGTTTTAGAAATGTTTTAGAGAAGCAATAAAGGAGGCCGTTATTAAGCAGAACACACGGCCGCTGTAGAAACAGTAATTGGGTCCCAGGGTTGTTTCACAGAGAGGAGTCACCACTCAGTCACTCCGGTTCTTTCATCAGGTTCAGGGAATTGACCTTCTGAAATCAAAAGGTTTCCCTCCGCCCAGCCCCAAAACATGCCATCGTATTTCTGGATCTGGGAAAGCGCAGAGCCGTTTTGGCCATTCTTGTGCCCAAAAGGCTGGATTTGGTTCAGCCTTTCCACGTCGTAACCAAAACGTCAGGCAGTGTTAGGTGGAGCAGAAGCTGCTCCCGGGGCGGGACGCCCCTGGCCGGGCGGCGCGGGGCCCCGCGCGGCCGCTCCGCGCTCACCCGCCGCCTCCCCGCGTGTCTCCGGCCGCCGCGCAGGTTGAACGACCCCAAGATGTCCGAGTCGGAGCGCCAGTCGGCGGAGAGCGAGCGCGCAGACTGCAGCCTCTTCGTCCAGGAGCTCCTCCTGTCCACCCTGATGCGGGAAGAAAGTTCCTCCTCCGATGAGGATGAGCGGGGGGAGATTGCCGATTTTGGTGCTATGGGCTGTGTAGATATTATGCCTCTAGATGTTGCTTTAGAAAGCCTAAATTTAAAAGAGAGTAATAAAGGAAACGAGCCTCCTCCACCTCCTCTTTGATGACATCCCACTTCGCAGACAATGTCCTCTGTGCTGTATTTGCCAATGAAAGTGGACAACAACTATCTTGGGTTTGTTTTGGTGATTGTAATTTCAGGTCTGTCACTCTTGTTACATTGTGTACATTCAAAAGAAAGAGAGAAAAGATATATATGATAATCATTTCCACTTAACTAATTTTTACTTCTAGCAGGTAAATGTAGGTTGCGGAGCGGAAGGCTCTGCGTCCTGTACCTTGACATGCAGAAGGCTCTCCTAATACTCCACATTCAAACTGAAGAGGAAAAAAAAAAAAAGAAAAATCTCTAATGAAGCTGCTGTGTGTATTTATGAATATTAATGAATAAAAACTGCTTGGATGGTTTACCTTAACTACTGCATGACGTTTTTTGCAGCGTGCATGAGTTCTAGTGACCTTGTCATTTACAAATTAAATACAAGGAGTAAAACTATAAAGACCCAAAGCTTTCCCGTTATTCCAAGGTTACGTGACGAACCAAGGAAGGGGTCGGTGCTCGCGGAGCCGCGTGTGGCCGCGGAGCAGCTTCCGGACACCCCGCGCGGAGCCGCCCGCGCCGGCCGCCCCGTCCAAGCGTTTCCTTCCCTGGGGTTGTTCACAGCAAGAAAAAAGTTGTTTTTTATTTTCATTTTTATTTTCATTGTTAACATGTTTTGTTCAGGTGTAGGTGATTCATATATTCACTGTGTTTAAGAGGAAAACAAAAAAAGTTAACCTGAATTATGTTGTCTTAGTTTAAGGAGGAAAAAAAAAAAAAAGAAAAAAAAAGAAAAAAAAACTTTGCAGTCTCGATCATATTTTTGAGTTATTTATGTGTTTGCCTCATGGTTTGCAGAGACCTGTCAGTATCAGGAGAGCTTGAGGATTTGGCCTCCCAGATTGTCAGCATGTCGCAATTGATTCTCGATGCTAACCTTAGCACCTCTTATTTATTGTTTTTTTTTGTCGTTGTTCTGGCTGGAAAAAAAAAAAAAGAGATAAAAAGCCTTTTAGTTGAATCATGACACCTACATGCCTATACTGTTAATCCTGTCTGTTTAACGAAAAAAGAAAAAAGTGGTTTTGTGTATCAACTTTCAGAGTAGTCCCAACGCAAGGACATTTTGCTTTTATTTTTATTTTGCCTTTTTTATTATTTTGCTTTTTTTACCCCCCCCCTTTTTTTTTGCCTTTTTTGCCTTTTTTTTTTTTTTGCCTTTTTTGCTTTTGTTGTTACATTTTCTGTTTTGGGGGGGTTATTTTGGGGGACTTTATCCTCGGTTTTGGTCGCATGGATGATGTGGACGCGGCGCTGGCGGCGCCGGTTCCGCCGGGCCCTTCCCGCCTCTCCCTGCCCCGCGGCCGCCGCGCGGGGACGGGGACGGAGCTGCCGCCGGGGCTGCGGGTCCCCCCATGGTCACGCCCCGGGATGCAGCTCACGCTCCTCCGGAGAGAGTGAAAATCCTCAAATTCCCGTGGTTTCCACACCGAGCAGCACGAGCTTTGTTTTCTTTCCGTCTCTGCCATAGAAAATGTTTCGAGGGAAATTTAACGCCAGGCCTCTGGTTGTGCTAAGAGTTACCCCCCGTAGGGACTTTTTTATTGATTGTTGAGGACTTTCAAAACCTTTTCAAGCTGTAGTCTTTCCAAGCACCTCCTCTGCACATGACAGTACGACACACGGTTCAATAAAGCATTTTCAAGACTGTTGCTCAGCTCCTTCTCGTTGTTGTCGGTGCCTTCCCCGCTCCCCGCCGCTGCGGAGCTGCGAGGGGGCCCCGGAATGTGGGGCAGGAGGCGATGGCGGCGCCGAGCAGCCCCGGCCGTGCGCCCGCACCGGGGCTTCCCCAAAGGTGGTCACTGTGGAGGGAAAGCGGCAGCGGGGCCGCACGGCGGGCGGAGAGCAGGGGGCTCCGGCAACCGCTCCCGGCGGGAGACACAGCCAGGACGGGACGTTCCCGCGAGCGCCGGGACGGAGCGGGGCCGCGCTTGGGCTCCGGCCCTGCCGGGAGCCCCGGGCTGCTCGCACGGGTTTGCGGTGTTGGTTTCTGTGGGAAATTTGCTGCTGCGCCAGAGGGTCCAGCGGAAGCCGCTCGGTTGTGTCATTTCTGCAACCGGGTGTGAGGCGCTGCCAGCTTCCCGTCGTGGAAGCCGCCTGTTGTATTCAGTGCAAGCTGCGCTTGGGCCGTGCTCGGCCATGGCAGGAGTTCAGCAACCCCCGTAGCCTCGCGCAGGATTTATGCGCAGGGTCTCTCACCGAGGGCTTGCATAGGCTCTAACGATAGAAAAATCACAGTCTGCATAAGCAGAAGAAAAAAATACACAACGAAGCACAAATACAAAAAAAATTCAAAGCACAGTTGCCATCTTAGAAGGGGGGTTTGCACCAAACCTCCTTCATGTAGGGGCAAGGCAGCCCACACGAAGCTGCCGCTGGCGTCAGCACCCGCCGGTGCTAAAGGCCACGGGGGGCCCCGCACGCAGCGACGGGCAGCGACGCCGCCTCGAGTCGGCAGCGCCGGCGGCTCCTGCAGCTCCCCCAGCCCCACTGCGGACTCAGCCCTGCGGGGAGAGGGGGAGCAGGACGTGGGCAGAGCTGGGAAGGGCCTTGTGCGGGGGGGGACGCAGAGGGTCTGCGGGAAGGGGATGCTCCCGGGGCTCCCTGCGCTGCGCGTTGGGTGGGAGGAAGAGGCCCAGAGCGCAGCGGGGCAGGGGGTCGCACTGGGGAGGGAGGCAGGAGAGGGACGGGTCAGGGAGGGGGAAGACGCAAATCTGTCACCGCCAGCTGGGGACGAAGGCAGCTGCTCCCCGCAGTGCAGAGCTGATGATGGCTCCGTGGGGCAGCGGGATGGGGGCTCCCGCAGGACACGGACACGGCGCGGGGCGGCTGCACCTCCTGCTCAGCGCCAGCCCCTGGGGGGAGCTTCGGCTGCTTCTGCAGCTCCTGCGGATGACGCCTGACCTGCTTGATCAGGGCCACTGACACGAGGAGAAAAAAAAAAAAAAAAAAAAAAACACCCTTGCAGAGCTGTGTGCTGTACAGTCCAGGTACATTTTTCTTCAGTTAGTTGTTTTTGTGCTGACTCACTCATTCTGACCCCCAAAGGCAGCTGTATTTCTTGCTCGGGTTAGATGATTGCCAGCTAGCACTGAGGCCACCTTCTCACCTCGCGCTTGGGCTCTTCAGCTGCCTATGGCTGAGCATGGGGGTTGGGGGGGGGGGGGTGGCATCACCAGAAAACAGCTGACCATAGGGGGACACCTACCTGCGGAGAGGCTGTGTGTGCCACTCTCCCAAGGCCCGATCAGGCTCAATGAGCCCCTTTTGGACCAGGGAGAGCGCGGCCTTGGTGGCCACGTCCAGGCGGGCGGCGCTGCAGCCGCAGAGCAGGTTACGGTCGCAGGGAGCAGGGGAACGCGGAGCCCTGCAGGGACCGGAGCGCCCCAGCCCGAGCGGCTCCTCCGAGGGCGGCGCAGCGGGTCCGGCGGCTCTGCTCCCTCTACCAGGGATCCCCAGGGCTCAGCAGGCTGCAGCCGCCACCTGACCCTCTGCTCTACCACGAGGAACTGAAATTTCTGGTTCTTCTAAAGATCAGCAGTGCCACATAAAAGGTAATCCCTACCAGAGGAAATGATCAACTGCTCGAGCGTCTCCTTAGTCTCTGTGGTCACCGACAAGCGCAGGGTCCTACACCTGGGGAGCAATAAGTCTGTCCTGGGGGCACCAGGACAGACTAGGGGTTGACCTGCTGGAAAGCAGCTCCACGGAGAGGGATTTGGGAGTCCTTGTTGACAACAAGTTAACCATGAGGCAGCAATGGGCCCTTGTGGCCAAGGCAGCCAATGGGATCCTGGCTGCATCAGGAGGAGCGTTGCCAGCAGGTCGAGGGAGGGGATCCTGCCCCTCTGCTCAGCTCTGGTGAGGCCGCACCTGGAGTATTGGGGGCAGTTCTGGGCTCCCCAGGACAAGAGGGACAGGGACCTTCTGGAGAGGGTCCAGCAGAGAGCCACAAAGATGATTAAGGGAGTGGAGCATCTATCGTATGAGGAAAGACTAAGTGAACTGGGCCTGTTTAGCCTGGAGAAGAGAAGGCTGAGAGGAGACCTGATCAACATGTTCAATTCCCTGAGGGGTGATCGTAGGGAGGATGGGGCCAGGCTATTCTCCATGATGGCTGGTGACAGGACAAGGGGCAAGGGGTGACACAGTGCCTAGTGACACAGAGAGGCTGTGGAGTCTCCTTCTCTGGAGATCTTCCAAACCCCCCTGGATGCCACCCTGTGCCACGTGCTCTGGGTGTCCCTGCTGGAGGAGGGGGTTGGACTAGATGATCTCTAGAGGTCCCTGCCAACCTCAACCATTCTGGGATTCCGTGTCTCGCAAGGGTGGTCATTGCTGATGGCACTGAGAACAAAGGATACAAAAGGTCACTGACGAGCAGGACTGGAACCTGCACCAGGTGCAGACGTGTTTTGTGCGGTACCTTTTTTAACAGGGAAACTAACCCAGGTAATCACCAGCTGAGGGCAGCAGCAGCGACCCCTGCTCCCTTGGCCCTGCTGGGCTCCCACCGCCCCGTGCTCCTCCTCCTCTGCTCCTCGCTGCCTCTTTCTCCATTTTTGCACTTCTGTTCCTTCCTCCCCTGGCCTGGGTGCAGCTCCCCCTTTGTTACCGTGACCATCAGCAACACCCCACGGCTCCCCCTGCCCTGCTGGTTGTTGCTCCGCGCTCCACCTGCGTTTCCTGTTATCCCATTTACACCTGCTCCCCCACCACCCCGCTCCTCGTGATCCCTGCACCGTCTCGTGCCGCAGACGCCGCGCGGGGCCCAAACCCACAGTTTTTACAGAGGAAGAACAAGTGTTTACGTTTTATATAAGCCTTTATTTACAACTCGTTTAACAACTGTACACTCTTCAGTAACCTTGGAAGCATTAGTGTATTTCATTGGGAAAAAAAAATATTAAACGTTTCAATTCTAATGATCATTGCTGAGATTTTTTTTTGTCTATATACAGATATGTATATATTAATACTGCTACCATGACAAACTGGTAGTTACAGAATCCATAGGTGAACTGAAATGGGAAATTAATGTTTTTGACACTCTAGCAATCCATTCCCTTACAGGAGAAAGAAAAAAACAAAAAAAGAATGTGTGATTGTGTGTGTGATTGTGTGTGTGTGTGTGTGTGTGTGTGTGTGTGTGTCACCGGCAGTTTCACAAACAGTCACTTTGAGACGGGTCAGCTCTTACCTCAGGACCATGCAGCGGGGGCCGGGCACGGAAGCGAAGCCCCCGGGAGCCCCGAAACGCAGAGGTTTCGCCCCAAAGGGGTGCCGGGCGGTTCTGCAGAGCCCCCGGCCGCCGCCGCTGCCACGAGGGTCCCGGGCTCCGCGGGGAGATGCGGGACGGCGGGTGAACGAGGGGCAGGAAGCGCCTCCGCGTGGCCCTGCGCGTGCGGCAGATCCGATAGCAACATCCGTAACGCGGAGGAACGGCCACGCCAGCGCCATCGGAAATGGAAGGGCTGGGATGGGCGAGAGGGGAGGAGAGGGGTAACAACCCAGACCAGAGAGCAGCAAGGACCCTCTGCCTAACACTGGAGCTGCAGACTGCTTTTGTGCTCGTTACTGCCCTCCGACTGTTCAACAACCGCACGGGGATCCGGGGGAAAAACGGGTCTCAGAGGAGCTGACGGCACGCGGAAACGTAGGCAGAGAAACACGACGGCCACGGCCTGCTGTGCGTTTACCCGGCGAGGACGCGGGCGGTGCCCGCACCAAAGGAGCCGGCCTGGCTCGGAGCCACGCGCCTGGGCCCTGCGTGACTCCTTGGCCACCCCCAATGACCTTCTCGCCTTCCCGTGGGATTGATTGGCTGCAGACCCCCGGCAGACCCATTAAGGGTGCAGCGGCTCTGAAACCAGCGGGTGCTTCCGGCAGCTCTGCGTGTTAACGCGGCTGCACGTGGGCCCCGGCGGCCTCCCCAGCACCGCGTTTCCCCCCGTGGGGGGAGAGGCAGAAACCCGGGGTGGGCACAGGGGAGGCCACTGGCCAGGGCGGCCGGTTTCTCTGCAAGCGGATCTCTCTCTCTGAAACCAGATGCCCGTGAGTCTTAACGCGTAGAACTGGCTAAGTTTTGGTTAGGCAGTCTGGGCAGAAAAGCAAGTCATGCACTGAACAGTCCCTGTTATAATAATGCTGCAGGTCATGCAACCACATCACTGCAAATAAAAAAAATAAAGAAGAAGGTTAAGAAGCAGCAAACGCATCAGTACTGTTAAAATGAGAACAGAGCGGGTGTGTTCAGAGCAGCTTAGTAAGCCCATCTCCACTCAGAGCTGTGCGAATTCACGGGGCAAACATCTTGGCCGGGGCAAATCTCCAGCAAAACTGGAAGGTTAATGACAAGAACTGGGAGAAGTAGCAGAACTGACCCTGAACTCAGCCACATTTAGATACTTTCCAGCACGGTTCCAAAGGGGCCGGGGAGACGGAATTCGCACAGCTCCGAGCGCCGCCGGGGCGGCCCTGCTCCCCGCGCGCGGAGCGGGGCCGGGAGCGAAGGGTGCGGAAGGCGCCCGCGCGGCGCAGAGCCCGCTCACGCGGCTGGGAGGCGCACGGGAAGGACAGGCACAAGCCACGACACAGAAGCAGGAGGGTTTCAGGGTAAGTGCAGGCAGCCCCTGCGAGCTGTTGGAGTCACTGCAGCGCCGTTGCGCCCGCGCGCAGCTGCGGGGTGAGGGTCAGTAACGCAACGACTGCTGCGGTTAGTCCGCATAAACGAGCCCTCCTCGGGCCGCCAGCCCCAAACACAACTGAAGCAGCTGAAGGCTCCTCGCTGGCACAGGGGGATCGTCTCTCAGGGACAAACTACCCTTCAGCATCCTCATTCTCTTTATCACACGTGTCTGTAATTCCGTAAAGCTTCCCCTAGTCCCCTCTCTGCTCCGGAGCTTCCCAGCACACCCGTCTCCGCTCCGCACCCTGCCAGCTGGGAAGGTCCCTCTCGGGACGGGCTCTCTCCATTCAAAGTGCGCACGTCCCCCCCGAGCAGCAGCTGCCCCTCGGATCAGGGCCGTTTCGCTCCTAGGACGCACCCGACTCTCTGCAGCAGCCGCTCTGCTCTCTGGGTATTTGCTCACGACCTTCCCACGCCACGTTCCTATCGCCGCATCCTGCTGGCCCTGCCAGGTGGAAGCTTTGAGAGCTCTTTGCAGCGCGCGGATGGGACCTGCTTCCAGCCTGGAGCCGACGCGCGCGTCAAGGAGGCCGAGGGCGACGCTGGCAGTTTCACAAGTGACTTCTGCACTCAACAGCAAGGGACAACTTAGGAAATTCCCAATTTGCCACAAATGAAGGGTGGAATCTGGGCCGTACTACATTTAATAGTGAAAATGCCCATTACTGTGTAATGCATGAGGATGTCAACTACAGGATTCATCCTGAGCTCCTACTGATCCACTGTGATCTGATACCAAAACAACCTGCCTGGGAAGTTGACTTGGCTGCAATGCCAGGTGTTCCTTCTACAACCCATGGGATTGTTGATTTGCTCAGTTCTCCTGGGCTTTTCAACCTACATTAATCCACTACCTAATTCAGTGATATATTAAAAACAGAGTAACAAAGCACCTTAGTACTCCAGCTTTCTATGCGTCCACAAAATTTGTCAAGGAAGAGCCAAGCTACAAATCAGAAGTCCTCAGGATGTCCAAATGACATGGTGAGGATACTACCAGAAAAGACACATCCAAGGATTTTCGGTATCAGATGCAAGAGGTTGTAGGTTACTGTGCCTGATAAAGTCAGTTTCAGGCTTCTCACAGAGGGAAAGCCTCCTTTCACCAGCTCAAAATTAGTTAAAAGGACAGCACTTCCCAAGAGCTATTTTGTTTCACCAAGCTACCAAACCACGGTCACAAAGCAACGTGCTGACAGACATGTAAGTCTCCAGCACATTCCTGCATCGGATTTTCTGTTTTCTCCCTTCCCCTCAAAGCAGGTAAATCACCCCTCGTTTTTATTTACAGCCTGTAGAGTCACTGAGGAGCTTTGGACGTGCCCTCCGGAGAGGGAGGGCACATCCCAGGAGCCGGGCAGACCCCTGGGCTCTTGGGGGTGCCCACACGGGGACGGGGCTGGGATCCCCCCTACAGTCGGACATCCCGGGAGTTCCCTTCTCCCTTGCGGTGCAGGGCTCGGAGCCGGAGCACAGCTGGAAACGTCGCTCCTCACACCGCCTGCCTCCCTGCACTTCACATTCAAACGCCAAATCGGGAACGATCCGCATCCTCCCGTTAGCAGGATGCTGCCTGTGTCACACTGCCAGCCACAGCTAACACAGTTGCTCTAGGAAACGGTTTGGGAAAAGGTTTCTTTACAAGCCCTTGATTTCCTGAGATCACAACTCTGTCCTAATTCAGTTTATGAACTTACTCTGTAAGTGACAACCCTGCAGTATGATGACTTGATTCAAAAGACAACACATACTTGAAAGTATTTCCTGACAGAGAAACCTCCCTCAGGAAGCTATTCACACAATATGGGTGAGGAAGAGGCCGAAAAATTAGTTAACCCTGCTTTGGGAAAGTTTGTCAATCAACATTACTGCTAAACACAGAGTCCATATTCTAGCTAATACACGCGTGCAAAAATCCCCAAAAAGTCAGAATTAAATATCTGACTCTGAGTGCAAAAATGCTTCCCTCATCAATCCTTGCAATAAGTCAGGATGCTTGGGAAATGAAGATCCCCACTAAGAGTAAAAATTCAGGTACTGTTTGCTTCACAGGAGGAAAAAAAATAGCCACTTTCAGGACATTTTTCCTCACTGTCACTAACTAGAAGAAAATCAACTGTTAAAGATAATATTTTGTAATTACTATACCTACATAAAACATCAACACATCAACATGATCAAACTCACTAAAAATCTTCTAGGAAGCCACTAAGTGGAAAGTCTCATAGACAAGAGGACTGAGTAAAAGTAAAGGTTATTTGCACATGTCAAAACACAGGGGACTTTAAAACTGCCAAATTGTCTTAAAATTTCTTGACAGCTTGCATATACCACTTAACACTAAGATTATCATAAAGCAACAACAGCAACAGTCAATGCAAATTACTTCAAATGCAAAGAATATAAATTTGGCAGTGCTCCTTATACAAACGGAAAGCCACAAAACTAGCAGAACTATTACTACGAACTCAAGTGACATCAGATCAAGATCCCCAATAGCTCATTTCCACGAGGAATATGAGAAGTATTTTGTAGCCATTGTACAACACTGTCAACTCCAACAGTAGGTTTTCCTTTACACTATGGGCGGGACACACCATCTTTAATTAAACTGTCTCCATTTATACAGTACTTAGGAAATTACGATATCATGACCCAAGTGATTAAGTGTGTTGATACCAGGAAAACATATCAGGAGCACCTGATTTTTTTTTTTTTTTAAATAATGTCTAATCGTATATGCTACAGCTAACTCTTCAAGGAAGTAATACAGAACAGGACAAAACACACATCTTTGAAGACCAGAAACTAAGGTCTAGCTCCTAAACGTACACACGTTTGTGCATTCAACTGTCATCTTCTATTGGCATTCAGTTAAGATGTCCAGGAACATCCTGACGGATAGATCCTTGGCACATGACTTAGGAATGTATTCTTACGATTTCAAATGTGTTATCACTACCATGAAGCACATCTTCTCTTTAAGATCACCATGTAAGATTTCTTTTCGTAGTTTGAGGACAGCGTATGATGTTGCTTTAATAATTAATTAATATAATCTAAGTTTTTTTTTTAATGCCACACAGGAAATCCTACAGTAAGCTTCTTAAAGTAGCTATAAGTAGCTATTGTACTAAGCGAATTTTGTTTTGGAGGTTTTTTGCTTATGTTTTTGTACCGAGAGGTATGAGAGAGACAATGTTCATTAGCAGATCACCTGAACAGGTTCTTACCCCCTGAAGTTACGCTCTGAGCCACCATTTCAGACACCACACAGCTTGCAAGGCTACCCAACTAGCAAACTTCCTTAAAAGAAAAATAATGAAGCTGAATCCTTTCAATGAAGCAACCATTCTCGCTACGGGGAAGATTTAAGGATGTTCACCACCTGCATCCAAGAGAACCATCCACACCCAGGGTTAAGAACCCATGTATGGAACAAATAACAGGAAAATTGCTAAAAAAAACAAGGAGACGGCACATATGACCTACCAGAACTGCATATAAAATGCTTCTCTTTACA
This sequence comes from Tinamus guttatus, assembly GCF_059628265.1. Taxonomy (NCBI): domain Eukaryota; kingdom Metazoa; phylum Chordata; class Aves; order Tinamiformes; family Tinamidae; genus Tinamus; species Tinamus guttatus. The sequence goes on from NW_028288633.1 coordinate 555,594, forward strand.
GGTATCTCTCTAAGATTGCAGTATATTTTTGCATATTAAAATATAACACAAGTTCTGAGAAATACCAGAATTCCTGCGAGTTTGAGAATTCTCTAAAAACAAAGTATTTTTTTTGATCTTGACTGAAAGTTATTGTAAGCAGCAGTAAGATACAGAATCAATATTACTTTTTTTTTTTTTTTTTTTTTTCTCTCTTACACATATGATGATGAATAAGATATTTTTTCTTGGAGGCAACTACGGAAACCCCTGCAATGCAATGTCTTACGCAAAAATGAAAGTCAAAAAAGAGGAGGCACCTCTTTTTGGCACAGAACAGACAATAAAGAATAACCAGTACAAAAGATAGACAAAGACACAAGAGAGAGAAAAGTAAAAGCCAAAAGGGAGGTTTTCAATCAGTGTTTGTTCAGTTTCTAACCTGTCAAAGATCTCTGCTTATGACCAAAGCCTTGTGGTAAAGAAAATATTTAAATTATATAGGAAAGTTTTTGCTCTAGTGTGTATACTTTATTCCATTTACTTTAGATATGCATCTAATTAAGAGGAAAAGTAAATTAAACAATTAGACACATATAAGAAATAAAACCTCCCATTAAAGTCTTTATATCCCCTTCTTTCCCAGATAGGCTTTGGCAGTTCGGTAACTGACAGATCTGGTCAGATAAAAACAAAGAGTTTTAAATAACCTTGGGTTCTTTGTCTGGGTAATATAAAACACTGTATTTCTCAAATTGAGAACACCAAATTTGAGAAAGAAAGGAGCATACTTGAACTACATTGCACATACAACCTGCAATAAGTTCTTCAAATGATTAAAACGGAGTGTACAAGAAGATCAGATAAAGACTTCAGGAAAAAAAAAGAAAACAGTCATAATTCTACCAGATAATCTGAGACTTCTGCCTGTTCAGCACTTTGAATCTCATTAAAAGACAGCAAGACAACCATCACCTGTCTGGGACACAGAACTACACTGTAACTTTTCTGGATGTGAGGTATTTTCCCCATCTCATCTAATCTTGCCTGCATAGTCCAGACCTGACGGATGTTGAGAATTTTTATAGAATTCTTTGAGAAACACTTATTTCAAAATCTGAGGAATAAAAGAAAAACTTAACAGACTTCAGCAGATGTTTCTGTCATGCTGAAAAAATACAGAGAGAATTTTCAGAAGTACTGAATATATTTTTTTAGTATAGATTATTCAAGGGTGAAACTGTGCCTAAAAATGGCATACATCAATCTAGATCTGTCTGTTTTAATGATCCTTGGCTCATTCCAGTTGTCAATATATTGGAATGTTAATAAAAGCTAGAATATCTTTTCTCGAAAGGGATTTATGAAAAGAAATGTCTTCAAGGGGGAAAGCATTAAAATAATGCAAAAGGGGAAAAATTCAGACACTTGACCGTATGCCCACTAGGGACCACGTGAAAGAAAAATGTTGAAAACCGAATTTCCACAAAGGGTATGTGTACAAAACATTCAATTAATACTCATAGGTACTTCATGCCCATCAGTTCTTTGACAAATTTAGCAAGGAAAAACAGATTCACCCTAAAGATACTGAGAAGTTTAAATTAAGACCAGAGCCTAATTCAGCAATAGGGACCGTCATCTACCCTGCTGATAAACAAGCTGCTATATGAGTGCCATACTTAGTCAGCTACACACTAAAAAGTTGGTACAACAAATGACAGCCAGTTTCAGCCAAAATCAACAACAAACTCACCTCAAGGCACTAGTACCATTAGTAAGGCAACTGATATAATCATAACCTGAATCAATGCATGAAAAGCAAGTCTTTTAGTAGGGAATAAAAACTGGAACACATTAATAACTGCAATATTTGTCTGAGCCTCGATCCGTTATGTTCTATTAGTCCACAGTTAGATATTTTAAATACCTTCTTTTAAATGCATATGCTGTAGCATATAAAACATTCCAAGTATTTCCTAACATTTTATAATATATATTAAGCATGTATTTGACCACGAAGAATGGGATAAACCATTTGAAAATACTAATCTGTAAACAAACAGCTAACACCATTTGATCACCAGAAACAGATATAAACCATTTTTAGGGAAGAGCAAAAGAATGCCTGAAGAAAGTCGTCCCGTTTCCCTAACAGAGATCAAGAATAAAGAAATCGGGGTGTACAGGAATCAAAGCAAGCAAATAACTAAAAGAGATGGCAAAGAACATTGCCGGATCATCTCGTTGCAAATGGCATTTTTTTTAGCTGCAAATATTTTTGACAACAATGTTATGCACTGCTTTTGCATTCCTTGCAATGAGTTTTCAGCCTTTTTCTTTTAAAGCATCAGGTTACACCACAATAAAAAGCCCAGCTCCTTTTGAACAAATATAGTCTTAAAAAGCATTAACAACCCTTGGAGGCACAAATGTATCAACTGTGACAGGAAATTTACATCATTACACAGCTTATGTGAGGCTTTTTATAAGAGGCCAGGCTTTCATGCAAAAAAAGAAAAAAAAAAAAAGAAGACTCCATTATTATACACCACTCCTCTAGATGTTTTCAAAACTTTGGCACACTCAAAAAGGCAGAAAAATAGAGAAAAGGGCTCCAAGAAAACATAATCAAAGGGCACTATAAGATAATGAGAAACCCTAACAAAAACCCTTTCCTGAACTGAAGAATAACAGTGGTGAGTAACCAGGGACAGAGACGGGATGCTGGTTGATTTTCCTTGAATGTTGTCATGTGCAACAGAGGTGGCCTGGATCGCAGGGCAGTTTTCTCTTTAAGGGCAAGGCTTCTCTACCTTGCTGTTGCTGGCTGGACATGACCGGGGTAGGATCTCCTGGTGCTCGTGGCTTGCCTTTGCCTAGCCAAGAAGGACTGTCCCGAGCCCGTGCTAGCCAGTCTGTCTTCTGCTGCTTTTTTATGAAGAGTCATCCCCTGTGAACAAAGGGAAACTTAGCAGAGAATGCCCACACATCCTACTGAACACACCACTCATTTACATGTTATTCTCTCTTCTTCAACACTGTCTTAATTTGAATTTCAAACACGAAACAGCATATATTTTAGAATGACAGGACTAAGATTTGCTTCCTGTTCCTTTTCAGTGTGTTCCTTCCTTCCAATCACTGTCCAGGTTCACAGCAGCAGTTGAGAAGAGGGACCCCAAAGTCTCCTATCTGAACACATGCATATGAGCACAGAGTACCTCCACTTCTGCTGTTTTCAGAACGACTTCTTTCAGCTTTTAAAAGTTTATTTTACTTGATGTTCATCTTGAGCATACAGGAATACACTCTTACATAGTGATTTATTTTTTAATTATTAAAAGCATTCTGGGCGTTTGTGTGTCAGATCATACATTAAAAAAAACAAACAAAAAGAAGACATAGATAAATGCAGATTGTGATGGACAACACAGAAACAATTAATATTAACACTTTTCATTTGTTTACAAGCTTGGAAATTCTTACCATATTGTACCAGGCACTAACGATAAGTTTCTCTTCCATTTCTTTTTGACTCTTTGTTTTTTCATATTCTTTCTAATAAAAAAAAAGGCAAAGGAAACATATATTAAAAACAAAATATAGCAAGTATTAGAGAAGCACAGCCAATGCCTAAAAAATTGCTGAAAAGGCACAAGATATCTATTGAAAAGCATGCAGATTACCTCCAATGAATGAAACAATCTGTCCTGCTCCTGCAACTGATTTTTCAGAGCCTGAATCTCAGGAGCTGCACCTTGGTTTTGTTTAGGATCTAAGGTACGGATGACCTATGAGAGAAAATAAAAGGTTTTTTTTTAATCAAATAATGCAAAAATATCTAACTGAAGGAAAAGACATCAGGGAGTCGTAACCATGTAAGGCAGCTTAAGAAATACAAAAATGACTTTTGTGCCAGCGTTACAAAATGACATTCCAAAGTGTGAATCAGAGGGATGGACAGTTAAGAGGCTGATGGATGGAATACAGTCCCTCAGCCAAGATGATGGAGGCTTTGTCACTGAAAGCCAGTCAGGAAATGTTGAGTGCTCTCTCTTACAGGACAGCAATTTAATACAAAATCCCTAATAGGAAAATCTGACACCTAAGAGGCTCATAAGGCAGTTCCTACTCCATCTGCATTATCTTGGGATCGCAGCAGGGAATATTTCCTCAAAGGCCCTTCTTACAGCTAAGGATTATCTGCCTGTTTCGTGTCATTTTTTTCACTCAAAAGTTCTGTCAAGACAAGGAGCCTCTTACGGTGCACACACGATTAACTATGCTACTAGATGAGATGAAGCAATATCTGGTTACGCTCTCACATGATTATCTGTTGCAGGGAGCATTTAAATGCTAAGGAACACGGGGCTAAATCACAGACAAGTCCAGTAGAAGTCCTACATTCCTAAGTTTGTCCTAGAAAACAGTAGAAAACTTCCTAACAACTTGTGGACCTATGGAAAAAATTTTACATCTTTTGCCTTTCCACCTGTTCTGCAATGTGAAGGACCCCAGGCACTGATCCTTTACATGTTAGCAGGTTATTTTACTGGATAGTACTCATGGAGGATACCTCATAAGAAAGTGTACTATGTATCTGAGAAAATATGTATTAGACTTAAATGTAATTTGTATAGCAGAAGGCTATAATGATTCTTTACACCATCATGAAAATTTAAGGTGAAAACTAGATGAGAAGACCAAAAAAGGTAATCTAACTGAAGAACAATGCTCCTATTGTATAAGACACATTACCATAACATGCTACTTAAAAAATAGTAAGTGTTATTGAAAGGGGAAATCATATCTCTTTCTTCCATTAGAATGCTCAGAAACAGATATCAACACAAGGTATAATACAGAAAAGATTTGTTCAGATTTCAAAAAAGACCTTTCTCCAGAAGTCACTTAGAAAGCTATGTTTGAAACCACAATATTGCCATTAGAAAGATGGCTTTAATAGTAGCCTTCTTTTCTACAAAAGTATATATGAAGTAGCAGAGAAAAACACTGCAAGTCAGCAGAGCTATCATAGGTGGCTGTGTAAGATTAAGGTTTTTATAAAAACAAACAAATCAAAAATGTATACACTGAGATGGTTTCTAAACTAAAACTTGAATAGAAACCAGGTCAAAAGAAGGAAAACAAATTCAAACTTAAATCAGTATAGATGACACCACCACACGACAACTACCTCTGTCTCTAAGATCTGAGGATTATGACTCACAAGAGTTTGGCAGAGCCCCAAAAAAACAACTCCTTCTGAGTTGGCATATACAGCTCTAATCCTTTGCTATAGATTTTTGAGGCTTACATGAAGGTCTTCAAGTTTTACAGGTGCCAGCTGATGACCAGGAGAGAGCATTAAGCACTCTCCAGTGCCGTGATAATCTGTTTGTTTGAGGAAATTCCTCCAATCGTGAGTCAATGAGTGATGTAGATCGTCTGAAGCAATGTCCTTACTAGGACTCATGGAATAGGAACAGCCAATATGGCTGTGCCATATCCCAGGATCAAAAATCATGTGTATACAGAAACAACAGAATGGGTTTTGAATAGGTAGCAAAACGCATGATCACAAAAAGAGTAAAAGCATAAGGGCAGAAGAAATAATGAACATTAAAAATCATGAGGGTATGAAAAAATAAAGCAACTCACTAGGTCTTTTCTTTCTCTTGCTACTGTAAATATAGGTATCTCATTTCATTTTATTCCTGTGGAGTGATATGGTGCAGCCTGTCAGAGAAGGATCATTAACACAGAACAAAACCACTTACACTTTTTGCCTTTTCCAAATACTTCTTGTACCGCTCTTCCATTTGCTTCATTTCTTCCTCCTTTTTCCGCAGAGCTTCTTGTAATTCTTCAATTTTCAGTGCTTTATGTCAGAAGATAAATACATTGAAGTATAAATAACTATAACGTGCTTATTTTCATGTGTTTCAGCAAGTATTAGAGGCACAGCTAGGACTTGGTTAAGAAAAGCTTACATATGCGACCTTTTACAGAACATACAGAAGGTTTCATAACAAAACAGTTCAGAAACACATAAAAAACTCGCCCTTACATCTCATTAGCTAGTTCTTCTCTAAATTTTTTTTTGCTTTCTTAATTTAGTGAAAAGTAAATAGTAACAGAATCATAAATCAATGCCTTTACTGTACAAGCTTACAAAAATGAGTTTGCTGCTGCATTTTATCTTAGCACTGTAAGTCAGATAAATAAGAGTTTGTCGATTCCAAATGAGAGAAGGATTCTTGCTCTGAACTTCTACACCGTAACACTAAACAACACTTTGTGACAGAGAATTATGACATGAAAATACCTATTTTTTTTCTCCACAGCTTCTCAAGTAGCAACGCAGACTAGCAGGACTGACTGTGTCACTGCACAACCTTTCCCTGGCTTATATAAAAACATGCTGATCTGCTACTGCTTGTACAAACTATACATAATCTCAGATCTTAGAAAAAGATCAGTTTCATTATCATAAATCAAACAGCATCCAACACTGGGGCCTGGCTCCCAGACAATGTAAAAATGTGTCAGCTTCATTTCGCAATGTTCAAAGTACAACTGAGATGTAAATATTTTAAGCTATCAAGACATGCACTCCGACCTAGACTTTTAAAAAAACAACTTGTAATTCCAGTAAAGCAGCTACAGAAGCCTTAATATGTCCTAGTCAGAGATTCAGAAATCTTCTGTTAAATGCTTACATTCACACACATCAAGTTTGAAATAATTACATATTTCTTAGCTACTCATGATTCCTCTGAACTTCACTGAGAGTTCTAACATTTTTAAGAAAAATAATTTTGTAACATGTTCTGTGGTTTTAACACAGAAGAAAAAAATCTTTTTGGATATAGAATTTACATAATGGTACAAAAATGGTATTACAATCTTCCCAGACTTTCATGAATAAATTTGCTTTGCTATTAGCCAGACATGCTACACTAGCTTCAAGCATTTCCCTTTTTGTAATAGGGACTTGACTTGAAATCAACAGACTTTAAATCAACTTCTTTGCTATTATTTAGGATATAAGTGAAATCACCAACATAACGTACCCATCGGCCATTTACAGCTGGAGGTTGGGTGTGGCTTTGATCTGACATACTGGCCCAAATGCTACATTCTCATTGACCAATGTCCAAAAATTCTCAAATTACAATGCGAAACACACTCTGCCATCCAAAATTATACTGAGCAACATATGTATTGGGAACAAAAATAACCTGGAAGTGGCAGCAAGAGTTTCTTAAAATAGGTTGTCCGGAAGCATGACACAGTTCTTAACAGCTGAGACTAAATGAGAGGTGACAAACAACATAGACTCAGTATTTCCCAGGCCACTGTCACATCGCGAGCCCTAAAAACATGATGTAATAGATTTGAAGTAATAGAAGTATCTTTCCAGTCTCCATAATCCTGAAAAATTAATGACACACTGTGACTGCCATTTAAAATGTGTGTTTTCTTCATCTTAGACCTGCTATAAATATTACAATAAAACACCTTGACCTGTATGCAAAATACATAACAATGAAAAGAAATGATACAATATGAGTAAACTCACAGCTGTTGTTACATCTTGGTTCCAAGTCCTCAATAATAGCTCGTTTCTTCTGTAGCTCATTGTTAGCTTCATGGAGCTTCTCCCTGTTACAGAACACAAAAGCATATATTATTTTCCCAGTATGTTTATTTCGTCTGGATTAAGTGATAAAATATACCAGTTATATAGTCCCTGTGATTGACTTTTGGTTGTACAATTTGAGGACAAACGACAGGTGGATCAATACCACCACAGAAATGCTTGTAAAATAAACCAGAAAAGCAGAGCAGTACAGAGATAACTGTAACAACACACAATTTATAAATATATAAACTTGCAGAACAGAAACTGTGCATATTTTGGTAAACTGGTTAATAAATGAACAACTCTGCATTTTAGTAAACTGCAAAAATAAAAGCAGTGCAGAAACAGTTGAACAAAATGGTAACATTAACTACAATCTTTATCTTTTATTCAAATATATATACTAGAAAAAAAAAAAACAAGGAAAATGAGTTATTACTCCTGAATAAAGATTTACACGATGTCAAGTTTTCTAATCACAAAATTAAGATTCCTGTACAGCTCTAATCTGGCAAAGCTTTTCTGAAAGAGGTAGAATAAATAGCTAAATGACAAATCCCTTAATACTGCTGCACTGTCTAAATTTTTCTTGGATATGCGTCTTCTGGATATATTATTAATGAGTGTCGACCATCTCACTGCTGTTAATGGGTAAACACGTGCTACCATATAGAAAGGCAGATCATTTCATACAGAAAAGAAAAAAAAAAGACAAAATACTTACAGATGCTCTTCTAGCTTCTTTTTCAGAAGTACTGACTAAAACAGAAAGTTAAATGCATCATTTTAATACACTGTGGAACTTTAATATTATTTCAGGTAACTTAAACATATAACTGACAATTACAATCAATTATTACTTCGCTCAGTTCTATATCACAATTATAAAGCCATCTCTGTGGCAGCTATCCCCCCCTGATAGTTTTGTAACTTTTATCATATTAGGATACTTTATAATTTTACAATTATTTTTCTGAATCAATGCAAGACTTTAAATGACAAAACTCTATGGAAGTTGTTTTTCTTTCTTAATGATTCAGTACTTTGTAGATGAGACTCAACTAACATAGCTGAAATTAGAAAGTGAAATTAGAAAGGAAAAAACTTGCTGGAAAAGCTGTCCTACCAATGCTGCAAAGCAACCTGCACAAGGACTTAGTTGAAGCAAATTCTTGGCCCCATAGAAATTAGCAAAGAGTGAAGTGCCTGGCTGGAGCATGGCAGAAAAGTCACCCTCACTTGCTCTATTTTTCAGTTTCACATCCTTAGTGTTTGTTTACAGACATGTAAATATCATTCAACTTACAGTGTTCCACTTTTTGGATAAAACACATTTGGTTAAAACACATAAGCTCTTTAAATATAAACTTTAAAATAAATCTTAGTTTAATCTTAAACTCACTTTACACACAGTAAGCATCTTTCAAAAAATAAAAGCTATGTCTGTATACTGAATGTAGTGTTAAGTAAATAGAAAGCCATACTCACAATAGCCTTGAGCAGAAGCCCATGCCAAGAAACAGAGATGACATTAGTATAAAGCAAAACAGCAGCCAACAGAAGAAATATTTAGTTACTCATGAACAGAAAAAGTTAAAGCGATGCATTTTTTCAAACATGCACATTTTTCTCCTCTGTTCTCATCAGAAGTTTCATTCTGCAACATTTTCTAAAACATTTCACTAAAAATAGAGATATAATAGTAGCAAAAAAGCACATGTGTAAGTCAAGTGATTGAAATCATAAATTCAAAGGAGAGCAAATGCTGTTTTGAAAAATCTTTTGAAAACAAAAGTCACATCAGCAACAAAACAGAAAATACGCAGTCCACTGGAGTAAAACCAACATGAAGAGATGCACAGATTCTGGTGGAGTGATTGTGAACTGTGATATATTCACACAGATTAAATACAAGAGAAATGCAGAATATTTAAGTCAGAGGCAGCCTTTTTGTTTTGTATTTATCCAATACCAGTCACAGGGGGTTCTATTATGTGACTGATGCTCCACAATCCTATCTCAATTCAAGATAAAAATCAAAGGGACTTCACTGCTTTTCCTGCCAATGCTTTTTCAACATATGTTAAAACACACAGTCAATGGAGACATATGAATGTGCAGCCTCAGAGAAGTTTTTAGCTTTGTTGTAGCATAAATACTTCAAAATACAGACTTTGACCACATTCTTGCTTATTCCTGTACTTGTCAAAACTGCTTCCACTGGTTTATTCTCACATTATTTGTACACTACTAGCACTTTTGTGGGACCAAACTGCTCCCTCTCTCTTCCACATGGATTGAATGTTCTCATGGACAAGCACCTAACAATGATTCACAGTGCGAACAAACGAAGGGGTAGGCTACCTAGAAAGAGGAATTTACTCATCATAAAAGATCAGGTAAAAGGTGCTTTCAACGTCTTGTGGTCGTATTCTGGCCTCTACTGAAGTCAAGCTCCTTAGATTCTGTGACTTACAAACACACTACTTGCACAAAGATCCTGCCTAACAAGATACTTAAGTTCAGAGAAATCAAAAGTGAATTGCTCTAAAAATAGGCACTGTTTTATAGTCATAGCTTCAAACTCATATTACGGAATCCTTTGTGCATTACGGTAATTCCTATAGATGTTGTTCTTGAACAGAAAGAATGTATCTCAAGAAACAGAATAATTAAAAGCTTGATCTAATTTTGAGGTAGCTACAGAATGGTTGAGCTTGGAAGAGACCTTTAGAGATCATCTAGTACACACTCGGCTTTATTCAAAGGTTCTGTTTATTCATACAAGAAAAATGTTTCTATAACAGGACTGTAAAAAATAGCAAATGTAGAATATTCTGCTTTTTCTCACTAGTAAAAAAAAAATCCACTTATGAAACCCCTGAAAAACATATTTATGATCTTATTTTAGCAAACAGATATCCTCTCCATTATACAATCGCTAGCTTTTCTCTACATCAAAAAAAATAGAGAAAGTAAATTTTTTGCTGGAAAAGTCTTGCTTGTTAAAGCTTAAGACCAAAGAGGTCTATCATGTTTTTAGGGACAAATAATTGGTTTTGCTCTGCCTGTTAAGGCCAGGCTCTATCCTGAGGTTGAGCTAGAATGTGAGAAAGTACAGCACAGGACATCTCTAAAATTCCTGGATGTGACAGTGTGAGAAGCAGATGAAAGTTACAGACAGCACCACCCCTCGTGGGGACTTCAAATTTCACAGGCAGCTAAGAGTTATGTGCAAAGTGTCTCAAGTTCACAGGTAAGTGAACAGACACAGAGGTTATCTGAGACCTTTCAGGACACAAAGCCTCACCAAATGCTCAGGATCTAATAACTGGTATCTATGATAGTATATGGAGCCAACATTGCCAGTGGAGTGGTAGGAGGTAACACCTTTGGTAAAGATGCAGATAGACTGGTTCCAACAGAGGAAGACATATTTAAGAATGGGTTGTTCATTTGGGAAGGCACTGGAGCCAAGAAAGGGAGAACAAGAATGGAGAAAGGGCAGGTCAGAAAACGGGAAGCTGGATAATAAGGTGTGTAAATGATGCAATGAAGGCCCTTTGGGCTACCTGTTGAATTGCCCAGCGCCTGATTAGTGCATGCCAGGGTCTAGTTGCTCTTCTGCACACACCGTGTGTGCACGTCTGACTTGGCTCTGTGGTCAGGAGAACCAGAGCTGGGGGCAGCCACTCCCTGGGTAGCGCGGCAACACCCAGGGTGCAATCGTGTCCCAGTGTGACACATGAGCACTGCTGATTTAATCTTCCTTCACCTTCAGTATTGAAATTAAAACGGCTTTCCCAGTCATGGGTACCGGCAAGCAAGATGTGTACTTAGTTTGCAGTGGCACTTGTCTAGATTAATATAATGTTTTTACTGCTTTTCCAAATGTAGAAAAAAAAAATTGCTCTAATTTGGGAAAGCAGCCGAGAACTAGAAGCCCCATGCTCAAAATTAAGCATCAGTGAAATGCATGCTGTGTTCTTCCTTATTCTTTTGTTTCTCTGTCATGTTTCTAAGAATCATTCTTTCTCTAAGGCTAGCTTAAAGATAACTCAGCATGAACAAGCACAACTCAATCTACCCTCGAAGCTGGGTTTAAGGTTGGCCCTGTTTCATGAGTGGGTGAGATGTCCACTCCTTCTTTATGGGTAGCTAAGATGTCCACTCCTTCAGAGTGCAACCTTAAGTATTCGGTGGTGCTATGCTTCTGTAAGGGTAACAGCAGACCTATATCCCCAACTCGGCAAGATGGGCCACGGTCAGAGCTACATAGAAGCCAAGATGCATAAAGCCATGAGCTTTTGTTCTGCTTCAGCAGGCCTGCACGCAACAAGCTGTGCAGCACCATGGGGTGGCAACGATGTTATTCTGCTGTTAGCAGAACAACTGCAGACTATGCCCACACGGGCTGTAGCTAATATCATAAATGCACTCTATATGTACCCTGCAGTGCTGTCCAAGTCAAGGCCCTAAAAAGGGACAGAATGAAAACTGTAACAAAGTTGCATTTACACACTCAATATCTGAGGGAAAAAGTACCTTCCTATTTTACCTTGAAAAAAATTGAAATTATCTATACTGAAGACAACAAAGAACATTGTAGAATCGTATGGACCTTTTCTAACAGAAATTCTAAGTTACTCAGAAAAATACTTTAATTGAAGCCTAGAAGGAAGTTCATTTTCATGCAGCTTACTTGGGGAATGAAAAGGATAAACTAAGTTAAATATACTCCTTAACAAAAACTAGCAGCTAACAAAATTTTGCATTGTTTTATTTGAATTAGTTAAAATAAAAGCACAAAAGTGGAAAGCAATCACATCTACAAATTGTAGCCAATTAACACAGAAACGCAATCAGACTGAGTGGACAGTGTTCTAGAGATTCTCCTCTAAGAACATATGAGACAGCAAAAGCAATTTTTCAGTGGAAGACTGAAAGTTGTTTTTCACTAACTCTGCCATTTCCTATTTAAATTATTTTACTATATAACTATAGTTAAACTATATTTAATTTATATTACCCTTGATGCCATTTGACTCTTAGTTTTAGACTGCATGGATCTTGCGTTAAGATAGTCATCAATTAGGGGGCTTCCATTGGCAGGAAATGCTTCCATCAGGAAAAGTTAAACAAAAATAACTTAAGATAATTTACTAAAACAAGGAGAATTAACATGTTTGTAATTCCGTACAGAAGTCTCTGTTCTAATAAAGGAATTACAATAATGTTGAATTCCCTATCGGAAAGGCATATTGAATCAAATAAATGTGTCTGATTCCTTCTCTACATAAGATGTGTGTCTACTTTTTCAATCACCAATGCTTTATGTCTTATTTAGGCAAACATAATTCAATGTTAAAGCCCTAACAATGAATATGGAAATCTATTATAAATCTCCACCTGCGTTTTTTTTTTTTAAACAACAGAAGTATTATATAAAGCTGAATGCTAGAATAAAAACTACCTGATTGCAAGTTTGATGTACATTTCTACTTACATCTTCAGCTTTTGAACCTTGATCTTGCAAAGATTTCTGCAGTTCTTCAACCTGGGACTGTACTTCTAGAAGCCGCTGATTTACCAACCTAGAAAACAGAAATTATCCTATTTTTCAGAAAAAGAACAACCAACTATAATAAGCAAGTAAATAAATAACCCAGCTGCAAGATAAATCCTGAGACTTTCAGAATCATATTTAGGTCATCTATATAAGTCAAGCAATGCTATTTTATTAACTGAAAATTTAAAACATCGTTAGAGTGTACAGCAGTTTTAGGGATTACAGTGTGCCACAGGGCATTCTGATACTCTCCCCAAACAATGAAAATAGATGCATTTCTGATAAGAAATAGATGCATAGATAGAATAGATTCTGATAAGAAATAGATGCATAGATAGAATAGATTCTGAACAGATGCATTTCTAGATAGATGCAACATAGCTTTCCAACAGTTGCTTCTATTGTGCAAAAGTTTCTAACTGCTTTTACGCTATCATAGCATCATAGAAGCCTGTAGACCAGGAGGGACCTCTGGAGATTGTCCACCATAAGCTAAAAGAAAACCAGTCCAAGGTGGCTGTTCGTGATTATGTCCAATTGTCATTGGGGAGGACAGTTTTCCAGCAGTTGGTCACCATTCTGAGGATATGTTCTTCCCTTGTGCTGTCAGAATTACCAATGCTCCATCTTGTGTCTTCTGTTTCTGTCCTTTATTGTCCATCTCTTTGAAGAGTTTGATTCTCTCTTCTTTACATTTTCCCATTAAGTAGACATAGACCACAGAAAGATCTCCCCTATGGCAGCCCTTGTTGGATGCCAAACCCAAGTGTCTCAGCCTCTCCCCACATGTCCCTGAACCTCACTATTTTAGTAGTTTTCTGCTGGACTTCAATAGGTCAATGCCCTTCTTGTACTGGGGACCCCAAAACTGCATCCTGCCTCCAGGGGCAGAATGAGTGACTATAGCTAGTCACTTTTATTTTTTTTGGACAAGAAGATTTTTTCCCTGACCACAGTCTGCTCAAGTCAGAAGAGTCTGGCGTTGTTAAAGGAAAACAAAACAAAAGACAAATCACTGGAATGGAGAAGAATGCCTCCTTACCTGTTCTCTGTCTCCAGTTCATTCTTCCGTAAGTTTGCATCATCAAGCAGGCTCTGCAACAAGGCGATCTTTTCATTATCAGAGCCTTCTTGGTTCAGCTTTAATATCTTATTCTCATGTTGAAGGCGAATGAGTTTCTCCCTAAAAAGAGAAATACTATTTGCTAGGAAAAGTATGCTGATATCTGTAAAGAAGAAAACTATTTAGTACAGGAGGTGTAAAAATAAATTTTACATTATCTTTACTTAGGGATACACTCTTAAGACCGGGCAAAACAGAGCATGCATCAGCTTACTTGATTTCAGGAGTAACAATTTCTGCTGCTAAACTGTCTGAAGGTTCCTGGCTTTCTAGGGACATCAAACCTGCAACAGGAAAACAAAAAAGAGAATTTTAGCATGATAACTAGTAGCTTTCTTTTAGAAGACTAGAAATAATTTTGTTCCACGAGTTTACGGTTTTACAATAATGTTCTTAAATAAACACGCAACTGGCCAGAGTTCATCAGAAACTTTAAGGTGTTCTAAAATGCTTGTAAAGTTATGAATTAGCAGAAACAGTTTTGCAAGCTGAGCTTAGAGGCGTTGGAATTCAATCTCCTTTCAACAAAGGCATATTAAATGTACACTACAAGACCTCTATGAGCTTTAGAAAAGATGCATCTAACCTCCTTATTTGTCCTTTACCTGAAGTGGTGAGTTGACCTTCCTGTGCTTGTACACATCGGAGTTCTTCAATAGTTTCTTTCAAAGAATCTCTTTCTGTTCTTAACCTCTGAATAATTGGAAATAGAATTGGTGTTAGTCTTGGCACAACACAATTCATTAAAACTAGGCAAGCTACCAAAAGGCATGGTATCAGCACTTAAGAGGAATACACAACTCAAGAGATTTTCTAATCACGGCATCTGAATCTATTCCATAAGAGAACAAAGATCAAATATTACAGTGGTTCTTTCTGGAGAGTGGCTGCTCCATATTGTGCTTACAAGGACAAAGCTATAAGCTTACAAAATCAAGATAATAATAACACAGAGCTCTGGTGCCAGGTAATAAACGGTATCCATGAGGACCACTCAGCCACTCTCCTTTTTCCGCTCAGAAGAGGTTGATTCCAAGGGAAAAGGAAGTGAGACAAGAGACTACAGACTACTTTTCAAGAAACTAAGATTCAGCCCAGAGAATGGCAGGGAGATACATAGTCAACATAAACAAACTGCATTAACTTTACTTTGTCTCTCTTTCAACAGTGCCAGTCTAAGTAGTTCCACCTTCCTCTCCTGATGCGTGCCAGCTGCCCTTGCTCAAATAAGCAGCTCAGATATGGAAGAAAATTGGTTGCTTAAGACTCAGTCCAAAGAGAACTGAAAAACAGCATTCAATCATCCTAAAAAAGCTAAATAGATACCAATAATGTCAGGCCCATATGCTACTATGTGGCAGAAGTCCACTTTTGGCAAAATATGAGAAACTTCAGTAGTTTCTCCAGTTTCTCTGAGACAGTAGCTCCAAGTAGTTCAAGTCCCAAGACTCAAAAAGGAGAGGAGAGAATGACAATTTAAGAGGCAAGTGTAGTTTGCTACAAAAATCAGGATGTGTCCAATGCTACTACAAAGTGTGGGACAGACCTCAGCTCTGCACAGGTAGAGTTGTGCCAGCTGATAGCTCCTTGCATCTGATCTTGTGAACAGCTGGATTCAGACATGTATCGGCTCAAACAAATCCAGGACTTGGGATAATTTTGGGAAAGAATACTTTGGTGAGCTGGGACAGAGGCTTCTCTTGCATTTCTGAATGCTTTAAGTTGGACTCTGGTTTTATTCTTGAAGCAATCAGGATAAAGCGGGCATTTCACAAATCCCAGGTATCACAAAACCAGATTCACCACTGCAATAAAAAGAAACACCCAGCAGGAGTACTCAAATTCAGTTGCTGAAAGCAAAGATCCTAGAGCCTGATGCAATCTACCAGAAAACAAGCTGATTACTCAAATGCCAGAACATTTCAAGGACTAGAGGAAGCTCTAGGGCTTCTTTCAGACACTGACAGAAACATAAAAAGTCAACCCATCCAATTGTGTTAGTATTTATCAGTATTTATCACACCATAAAAGGAAATTTTCAAACCAGGTAGTTTAAGATACCAGACACACACCACAGAATTTTGCCAAAACATAAAGACAAAGACAAAAACATTATTCTCAAGATACCACTAAATAAACTTTCAGCCTGTGATAAGAAATGTTGATAATACATTAGAATGTGTCAATTAGGGAACAGAAAGTATAGGAAACACAGGTGGAGAATCATTAACCCAAAGACTGAAAAACTCTTTCAGCTCTGATCTACTTTCGCAGGAGACTAACCATTCAAAAGGATGCAATGAAAAAAACTCCCCCAAAAGTCGCATTTATTGGCAGATGGCAAAACAGAAGTCTACAGCTACAGTGGCCTGCAATTCAGATCCTTTGTGCAAGATGAAATGGTCCACCAAGCAACAGGTAAGCCACAAGCACAATTTTACCATTGTCAAACAAACTGGAGAAACGTACTTTAAATAAACAGCAGGAAAGAAAACCAAAGCACAATATGATGAAAACAACTACTATGAGCATTCCAGTCAGAACTGAATGGGAGAAGGAAGTGATGTCAAGGATGGGTGTACACGGTAGTTAATAAAAAAGTGGAAATCAAAGACCAATAAATAGCATATAATAAAGAATTTTCAGTTCAAATGCTATCTGAAGTGGAACAACTGAAATTCTAGGATAGATTGCACAGGAAGTTATGTCCAGGGAAATGCCTACAAAGATTCTGTCTGATGGTCAAATAAACTTACACCTCACTGAGACATTGCTAATGCAAGTGCTGGGAGTGTTTTAACAGGAATTTTGAATCACTGACAGATTCGTAAGAAAGTCAGACAGAAGTAAATTAGTGAGAAACAAGAGTATGCAGGAAAACCTGGAAGGATGGGTCTTGATAAGAGAATACAGAGCAGACAAGCTCAAAATCATTTGCAGCATACAACAGAGATGACCTAACCTGTGTATTTATTAGCACTAGAAGACAGATCAATCAGCTTCATAAAAGGCAGGACTGCAATAGGAAACTTATCATTCTACAAGATTCCTAAACCTCCTGCTAAAGTGGTCCTGACTCTACAAAGAGAAACATGTGTGTGATACTTGAGGAAAAAGACTGAGTTTAGTTTTAGAATACTACGGCAAAAACCCTACACTAGGTTTTCAGGATACATCAGGATCATCTTTGGCATTTATTAACCTTCTCATGACAAGTGGCCAAGAAACAATTTCAGACGATGCATATTAGAACTTAAAAAAATGTTGCACACCTTTATTCTCTGCTGTATTCCCTAGGTTTATTAGAAAATAAAGTGAAAAAAAGATTTCCTAATTCAAAAAAAAATGCTGTTAAAGATTACTTTTGATTATCACATTTCTGTGTAAGAAATGACACAATGTTGTTTTTACTACTACCAAACAAAGCATCTTGACACTTACATCTTTTTCTTTTTGGAGGCTGTCTACTTTTTCTTTCAGCCGTTTGCATTCATAATCTAATTTATCAGCTTTCTTGGATTCTTCAGATAATCTGTTTTGTAGTTCAACTGCCTGCGAGAACAAGAATCAATAGTTTGTCTGCAAACATTAATATTAAAACAAAGTATTCAAGATAAAGAAGTCAATTACCATGCACCATGAGACACGTTTAGAACAAGTGAAATATTTACCTATAGGACATACTAAAAAAATGCTTTCATCATTTGTTTGGTTTCAGTCACAGTATTAAGTCTTACCCCAATAGCAAAAAGAGGCCAAAAAGCATAAGGTATTGTCAATATTCAAAAAGAAAAAACAAATCCCAAGCATGGTCTACAGGGGAAGGTCTATAATTCTACAGACCAAAGAGCTCAGGAAAAGTAGAGTTATCCTCCTGATTTCCGAGAAGCCTAGGGGAAAAAAAAAGCGTCTCTGAAGAAATTAAATGTTCTTTGCTTTTTGTCACCTCTGTTTCACCTAATTTAAAAATTCAGCCATAGGCTGTTCATTTCAAAAGAAAACCCATGGCTCAGCCTCATATGTACTTTCAAGCTACAGATCAGCAAAGAGCTTTTAAACTTAGAAGAGGAGAAATCCACAAAGCTAGCAGAAATGCTC
The DNA here is from genome assembly GCF_059628265.1 of Tinamus guttatus. Taxonomy (NCBI): domain Eukaryota; kingdom Metazoa; phylum Chordata; class Aves; order Tinamiformes; family Tinamidae; genus Tinamus; species Tinamus guttatus. The sequence goes on from NW_028288633.1 coordinate 574,014, forward strand.
AGTGCGTGACCAGTGGATGATCAGCCTCACGTGGAAAGCCTCACCTTTTCAAACCTTCAGACTTCACTACGTCAGCCCCAGATTTTTAGTAGAGCTCAGTGCAGGGAGCATGGAAGCAAGTGAGCTGAACAAAAACTGGCTGCAAACACGTAAGCTGAAAGAAAACTCAGCCAAAGACATTCAACCTCTTCTGGAGCTACACACAAGAAGGTTTTCTTAATGTCTTCATTTTAGATTACAGAGTAACCCACTAGACTAAATCAGGAAGCAAAGCAGTTGCCACCCCTATATGGGAACATGCTTGGCAGTTTCAGTGATCTTTCATTTTCAACATATATCTACAGCAAAATAACTGCCAGGTTATTCTGCATGGTTTTAGTTTTACAATGAAGGACTTTGCTGCTCGTGCTCTTAAAGGATGAGTGTGGGAAGGAGAGCTGACGAGGGGGAAGGAGGGAGCCTACTACTCCCGAAATCATCAGCAAAATAATCCAAATGTAACACTTGAAAACACGTAGATCCTCAAATATGACACGTCACTGGGGCTTCCAGTGACATGTAAAAACGCAGGCTTTCACCTATGACTGTGCTCCCCACTTGTAAAATGGGTATAATTCCACCTCACATGGCAATAAATGCACTAATATTTGTAATCAGTTGCAAAATGATAATGGTACATTAGGAAACAGCAGAAGGAAATTAATAGTCTTGCGTCAGAATCTGAGCAGTGTGTAAGAAGATATAAAGCTACATATTCATGCAGAAAAAGCAAAGAAATCAGCCATCACATTTACTGAGCAATTATCTGACGTGGAATGAAGGATCCTGTGGGAAAGCAAAGCAGGACACACTGTTTAAAAAAGAAACAACAACAACAAAAAAACTCAGAATGCACATGCACAAAGGGGCTGAATTAAAATTACACAAAATCGATCTGGAATCTTCACATTTCAGTTCTTCAAGCTGCAACAACAGTTTTCTAAGAAAATACTTACTTCCAGAAAAGTGAATAGAAGATTCCTACACAAAACATAACTCCTAAAATCAATCACTGCTGCCCTCATCCCACAGAAACTGCTGGTTGGGACAACTACAGGAATTTCCTCTTGGTCACCAGAGCAGTCTGAACCAAGCACTTTCATGAGCAGTGCGCAGAGGATCTAAGCCAAAGAATTAACTTGTCCGATTACATTGTCATCACTGGGACTGGATTCTCCACATACCAGGAATGACAGATTACCATAACGGGGCACACTACTTCTCCGTGGTGTATATCAGCACACTGACACCTGGCTTACTTCCTACTACACTACTCAAAGCTAGGAGTTTCAGAAACCAATTTTGTGACGTTGGGTATTCAGGCTGTCTTCACTTCCAGTGCAGCTCTCAAAATGAGTCCAGCCTTACAGATACTAAGGCAAATAGGCTCCGTGTGTTCATCCTGAGGGAGCATATGCAGCTGAATGAAATCACACCTGCCAGGCGGGAGCCCTGATGTGCAGTCCAGTCTCAGCCAGTGGCACAGTTTTCATGTCTGTTTGTATGTCTCAATAGTTCCTCTCATCCATAACATCCATGGGATGAGGGAGAAAAGGAGGAGTACTTGGCAGCCAGGCAGCCAAAGTACAAATAATGGGGCTGCCCTTTCCAAAAGTCTGATCATCAGTGAAATAAGAACAACTGGATGCAGATGTAGAGCTTATACATCTACAACGTATTCAATTGTATAAAGCACAGAAATTCATTATAAGCAAACACGATACTGCTGGTATGTGACAGGCCACTTCCTTTCTATGTTTACTCTCTTCCCTTTGAATATTTTAACCTATTCTTGCCTAGAGGAGTCTCTCTCCCTGCCCTGTGAACCCATGTGGACTGAATTCACAATTAGCCCAGGGAGGCTGAAACTAACTGCCCTAGGGAACTAAGATGGCCACATACAGGGAAATAGCTCTCAGTTTGAGGGATACACATTCCTCCTGGGATTGCAGTATTGTTAGCTGTTGCTTTCGTATCTGTTTTCTGCTGTAAGCAGACATTCAGGGACACTGGTGGCATGACCATTCAAGGTTATGAAAAGGTAGGCTACAGAGTGGGCACTGTTTACATTAATTAACCAGGCATGAGCTGGTCTTGTAACTGGAAAACCACAACGATGTCATGCCAGTGTAACGCACAAGCTGAGAGAAGATAAGAATGTCTTACATCTTCACAGGAATATGATTGCATTACTCTTGGATAAGCAGGAAAATAAGCACATGCTCTCCACTCCCAGAGCATGCTGATGATACATTTGTTTATTCTTCTGATTGCATATAAAACAAAACAAAAGAAGACAGAGAGAGGAGGATGTTTATCTTTTTATCTTCTGGATAAAACTGGACAAATTCAGACATATTTGATAAAATAAAACCTTAAAAATATAGCAAGAAAAAAAAAAAGGAGAGGTTTCTGAGTCACTGACATAACTTACCTTGACTATGGTAGACCCCTACTGCTGGAAATTTAAAGTGAAGCATGGATGCTTTTTCTGAAAGTTCTAGATCAAGCTCCACTACTGAACATGGATTAGGAATAATTTAGGAAAAACAGCTTTAAATCTGCTCATTTTTGAAAAGTAAAAAATGCTGCTTATTGGCGACATAAAGTAAAATTGTGATAATGCAGAAAAGGAATAGAAAAGGAGTACCTGCAAAACACGTAAGCCTCCCAACAGGGAGCTGATTGTTCCTTATGTTTTTTATTATTTACCTTGAAGTATTGCCCATGCTGTGAAGAGAAAATGCTGAGGGATGCAAAGAGCTTTCCAACTGGTGAACTGGTGAATTTCACCATTCTATGATTCCGTAATGCCTGTTCTTACCTGCCTCTTGTACGTCTCCAGCTGACTGCGTGCTGCGTTGGCCTTCCTCAGTTCCTCTTCCAAGCTCACAGTATTTTGCATGTACACTGTGTTCTTCTCTTCTAAGAGTTTCACTTGCCGTCTCAAGTCACCCAAGTCTTCCAATTTCTTTTTGTATGATTCTACCTGACTTTCTAACTTGGCAACTTTATCAGAGGAATGCCTGTAGGGACACATTTGTATCAAATCTATACTTGGAAAACTAAAAAACACCTGAAGCTTCCTCCATATAATGACTTAATGCAAAAAATTTCGTCAGACATCAAAGGCAGTACAAGAAAATGATCATATCCTTACTAGATAACTAGGCTTACTTTGTCTGCTCCCTCCCATTACTATTTGTAATCTCGAAATGTGGCTGTTGGAAATGGTTTTAGACAGTACCATTCTTCTCAACACATCTTTCTTTTCTGTTTCCTATATTAATTTGCAGTAATAGTCAAAACTTCTCGTCTCTCATCCATTTTTTTAACTTTAAATCCATTCTTAGAATCTTATTTTTTACCAAGCAATGACATTTCTGCCACTGACTTTGTTTTAAAGACAATTAAGGATAATCATTACAGTTATCCATCTCCCAGCTAGTCTCTACTTGACAACACGAAAGTGCCATAATAGGCCTGGAACCTGATGTCTTAAGAGAAAGGTAACACAGAGTTCAGTTTGTAATATATTCAGGCAAAGTTTTCTCTATCCAACATACATTGCTTTAAGTTACACTCAAATCATAAAATTTCAGTTTGATTTAAAGCATGCATCAGTAGAAAAACAATTGTGTTTCGAAAACTTTCAGAGAAAAATAACAAAACTCAGAAGAACTATAAGGTAAGGAAGACAGAAGAGAGAGTTGCTTTTGTGCTTACTGCTCTGAGGTTGGATGACTTCAATATGACTATCATTTTGACAGCCACAACACAGTTCAGTGTTTCCTTAGAAAATTTTATATTAAAAATGTGTAAGAAAAATTAATGAAGACCAATTATATAAATTATAGGGACTAAATGTTAATAAGTACACTTTAAAAATGGTTAGCAGAATAGAGTTTACCTGAGTACATCTATCTCATCCTTCAAGGACTGAGCCTCCTCTGCCAATGTAGTAAGCTCTTCTGTCTGTTGTCTCAATTCAGCAATTTCCTTTTCTAGTTCTTCACACCGTATTCGATAGTCATCTTTGGCAGCTTCTAATCTGCAGGAATGAAGTAAAACACAATGTGATTCCTCGGCTCAAGTCATTGTTACCTTTCTTCATTATCATCTTCTCTAAGGACACTGGTAACAACTTTGCAAAGCATAATAAAAAAGAAAACAGCAGCCAAGCATGCAACAATGCAGAGACTGGAGCTTGCTGAATGTAGTGGGCTTTTTTTTTTTTTTTTTTAAATGCTTCCAAGTTGATGTCAAAGTTTCTGCCGCGGATGTTAACACGAAAATGTGCAATGTCAGTTTTCACGGAATGACAAATCCTAGATTTTGTGTGGCAGTTTCTTCTCACAGATGCAAGCTCTGGCAGAAAATTTCACATTTTATAGTCCTGGGGTACATGAAGTTGAATGTGAAATCTTTATCCTAGAGTTTTGTTTAGTTGCTCAAGTCTTTTACACCTTCAATAAATACTCCTGCTTTTTCTTATGTTCTAAGTGATGTGGAACTATGTGTTTTTTTTTTTTTTTTTTTTTTTAAAGAATCCATGCCTGTCCAGCATTCCTGAAGAACTGAGACATGAAATGAGTTATTTGCATTTTGATTAGCATATAAATAATGCAGACCGAATTTCTGCCATGAAGAACATGTACAATATACATCAGGAAAGCTACATTAACCTGGTAGTGAGGAAGAGGAATAACAAGGAGAAACTTCAGAACATTTTGAATGAAGAGGACATAGGCTGGCAACACAAAATGCCATTGTGATTTTGATTTGAAATTAAAACAAAGGCATCTTAAAGGATATATAGTCAATAAAACAAGTACTGAAACTGAGTTTAAGGGGTCCAGTAAGGATCTACAAGAATGGAGACAAGCAGCAAGCCACAGCAGACGGTTTGATCTTGATACATCAGAATTTTTGAACGATACAAACAGGGAAGGTTGGAAAAACAACTGCTGTACAACACTGCTTATCACTGAAGCTGTATATATTTCCTGTTTGGCCTACTAGAGCTAGAGAAATTACAATTCATACAAATAAAAATGCAGGGAAAGAAGATAAAGTAGTACTAAAGGTTAGAAACCTCACAAACAGGGGGAAAGAAGCTGGAAAAAATGCCGGAGTCCAGAACTAGAGTAACAAGCGAAGAAATTGAAGGGGTGGAGAAAATCTGTTCAGTACAAACAGAAAGTGGTATGGATTGAGTAGGAATTGCTCCAGAGAATGGAGATGACTAAGAGAAGTTAAAAGCTAAGTTACAGAAACATTACTATTTCTTTATAGTGTAGATATATAGAAAGAAAGTCAAGAGACATTAGCTGGCATGCAAGAGAAACATCAAACCCTTTTTTTCAGGAAACTGAAGGGAGAGTGTGTGTGTAAACACAGAGGAAGGCTTGGAAGATGGCAGTGGAAAAACACTAAAAAACAGATACAACGGGTTAACAGGTGTAAACTGAAGCATAGGAAGTTTAATCTCCATATAAGGAAGAGCTTCTTTCCTGTGAGGGTGACAGAGCCCTGGCACAGGCTGCCCAGAGAGGCTGTGGAGTCTCCTTCTCTGGAGATCTTCCAAACCCGCCTGGATGCCACCCTGTGCCACGTGCTCTAGGTGTCCCTGCTGGAGCAGGGGGTTGGACTAGATGATCCATAGAGGTCCCTTCCAACCTCAACCATTCTGGGATTCTGTGAAAAGGTAAGCTATATCACAGCTGACATAAGATTGGAAAAGGGCAGTGGGAAGAGGATAGAAAAAAGGAAGAAAAAAGCACTATAAAACTTTCACTTGTAGTTATACTATTTGCAACAAAGGCAAGCCTATCTGCCAGCACAACCAGAAGCATATGTCATGTTTCTTACCAGCTGCAAACAACCTATCCACTGGTGGCTTCTTTACCTGAAAGTTTCCTCTTGAAGTTGCTCTAATTGAGTCTGCAGCTGCAAGTGCCTACGACCTGCAGGGCTGTTGGGATCTTCGATGGAATCAGACTGGTTCAGGCGCTCCATCAGAATCTGGTTTTCAGCAAGTAAACTGCTCTTCTCCTCCTGAAGAGCTGCAACCTGTTTTAACAAAAGCAGGAATAACAAAGCTATCAGCTATCAGCGCAGCTCTTTTGTGAGTACAAAAAAATTAGCACAACCCACAAATGGAAACATACAGGTTCCATTACTCCCATTTTACCAAAAAGACACCACACAATTAATAGCTATCCAACTGCTATGTGTTGTAAACAACACATTTCAACTTTAAGGCATAGTGACTTACCATACATAATGACCTTAATGACTTACCATATATAAAATGTAAATTTTAACATTATTTCTCAAAAGCAGCTAAAGTAAAAGTCTTAATTATTATCACAGAAAATGACTTAACCATTCTACAGTCTGCTTCCTTTCCAAAAAACAAAGCACCCTAAAGTAAAGCTATTTAAACTCTCTTTTTCCAGAGGAAAAAAAAAATGCACAGGGAAATCTGGACATCCAAATCATGGCTTTGCCCTTCCTAGAATTTTGGTTTTTAACCAGTGGCCAACTGCAAGCAAATCTGAAACAGCAGCACATATTCCAAAGGACTCAGCCTCTGGGAAAACAGACAATGGTGCAGAGAACTGAACAACGTGCTGCAACTCAAAGGACTGCTGTAGCATGAACTCATATATGATTAGATACCATAAAACTAACATGCAAGCAGGAGGAAAAAAAGAAGGAATAAGTAAATTTTCAACAGACTGAAATGCTTTAGTCATAGCTTGCATTAAGTACACTAATAAATAAATAAATAAATCATTAAACATAAATCAAGGTACAAAGCTTTCTCAGTTCTAATGGCTGCTGAACTGCTTGACATAAGGACAAACCATACTCCAAGCAAAGTTACACTGAAATAGCCTTTTTGGGCTCCTTGTTTAGTTGCTCATGTCTTCCAGATGACGTATGCATGATTTACAATACAGCTTAGTATAAAGGCATTCACAGATGATGTGCTAACTCCAAAATGGGTGTAATTTCTTACTGAACTTGTTATAACAGCACATCCTCCAGGAGTTTTCCCATTCATGAGTTGGGCTTACTCTTCCCTACCTGAAGTATGATTAGTATGAAACATCTTAATACTGACATTACAGCATCAAGCCAAGAGATCATGAACTTTGTTCCGGTAGCACAAGTAAAGCAACAGGACTGCTGTGCAATTTTCTTCATTCTTCTTCTTATGAGGCTATAAATTAACATGCTTCTTTCTCACTTCGATATTAACATGTTCAGTATATTACCTACCTGCATATCTAACTCATGACATCTCTGAGCAATTTCTTCTTTTGTTGCTAGCGCTTCATTTAATTCTTCTGTAGTTTTCTTCAGCTATCATAAAAACAAGCATTTTTAGTTTCACCATTCTCTGTAGATTGTGTAAAAAATTATAAACTACATGATCATAAATTGTTTTTGCGTTTGGGTAATATATTGGTTTTTTGAAAAAGGCAATTCTGCTTTTAAAAGCAGCAAAGCAGGAAATACTTTAGTTTGTGTGGCAAGCAAAATACCTGAAAGTAATATTTAGTCTTAGACAAAACATTAAAGTTATCACACTTATTCTGTGAACTGAATTCAATCCCCCTGAAAAGCTTAAATGCAAAGAATTTGCTACACTGAAAAAATTGTCAACACCACTTTTCTTTACAGAGGCAAAGAGTGCATAATTTCTACTATCTACTTTTATCTACTATCCAAATATACAAAGGATTGGAAGGTGGAATATAGGGAATAGACAATTAAGGCAAAAATCTGTCTAGTCACTGGGAACTACTCCTACTGTACAACAAGAATACAATTAAAATGGTGATGAAGAAAACTAGCCTTTTGAAACAGACACTAAGACATATAAGCAGTGTAGAAAAAAACAGATTCATCTGCTTAGAGGACTTTATAAGACATGTATCCTTCATATTTGCAAATCAATGCAAATAGGATAACAAAAATACAGTTACATGAAAACTGGTCTATAAAAAAACATGCAATGTATATATTTGTACAGAGATAGAGGTATACATATATTATTACATATAGGATCAATTTTAGACAGGCCACCTGCATTTTCCAAACAGGATCACCATGTCTTATTTCTCAAGGGATTGCTGACATACAAACAATAATTCCTTCTGTCAGCATTTACAGACTTCTTCAAAGACAATAAGATGGAGGAATGCAGGGAACACCATTGTACTATATAATTCTAGTGCATTAGGAAAAGACTGCTGAAGTAGGACAATGTTAGGACCAAGCTAAGCTCTCTAAGTAAAAACACAGCTGGTTTTGCATTTTCTCTAAATATAACAGACAGCGAAGAATTCTCTTCAAAACTTCTCATATGTATTGTGACAGTTCCCAGGACTGCTTCAAGGATTTTTAAGCCATATTTAAATCTCTTTATTGAGTTATAAATGGCAAAAATGAAATGGCAAAAAAAAGTTTTGTTGCAATACTATGAACTCTCTTTTGCTTTTCTCTCATTATCCAAAGATTTGCGTTGGTCTTCAATTTTGCTATACCATAACGACACATAGCTAATACTATTTTCCAAAATGATTTCTTCTTTCCTTTAAATACACAAAATGGGTAAACTCAGTCTATAAAGCAAAAGGATTTGAAATACTGAAATTTAATTTTCTATTCCGTATTTGAATTTTCCACAAAACCATTCCATGATTAAAAGAGACAGATTTCTTAAGAACAAAACAAGATGACTGGGCACTGATTTCCTATGATTAAAGGAAAAGAAACATCTAGTCTTAGATACCTGACGATCAAGGTCAACGTAAGCATCATTTCCAACAGAGACTGGAGACTCTTTACTCATCAACTGCAATTAGATTACACTGGATTAGAAAAGCAAAATACGTACTTGTATATTAAAAGCTAAGCTTCAAAGAAAAAAAACAAAACAAAAAAAAAAGAGCTGATTTTAACTGCTGGGAGTTTTGCTCTAACAGTAATAAAAATTTCCACTTCATATTTAGATGTAACATAGAAAGAACAGAATTTTCAGAATTTAAAAGAAAAACAAATATATACAGTCACTTTATGAAAAAAAAAAAAAAGCACATTCTTTGTCTATCATGAAACCTACAATTCTCTTTGGAGAGCATTTTGAAGCAGTATTAGGATGGTAGCAGCTATCAATTATCAATCAAAATCTGCCTCCAGTTGTTCAATCAGTGGTTTTCATTTTTTGATTACTTGCAAATCCACATGAATTCTTTCTCCCCCCCAGGTAAGGCTGGGGACATACTTAATTCAAAGAAATTTGCAAAGCAGAAATATAATCAAACCTCCTGCTCTGTATCTCTAACGTGTAAATTTATATATATATATATATATATATATATATATAAAAATAAATAAAAATTTATATATTATATATATGCATGCTAAGATTATATGCAAATATTTTGCAAGCAAATATTTGAAGCAAATATTACAATTTTGTGTATATTGACTTATCTATTTGCCTGCAAGAGTGTTTTTTTTCTGTTGTTGTTGTTTGTTTTGTTTTTTGGAAAACATTATTTTTAGAAACTCATGCCTTAAAAGTAATATCCAAATTGACTGATGTGCTTATTGAAAGAAAAAAGTAGCTGACAAGTGGTTTACTTTCAACAACCACACTCACTGATCAAGAGTAAAATTGTTAAAAATCAGCTCAACTATAGCAAAACTCTTAGATCAAAGGCATCTTCCCAACCATCTCCAGCAAACGTATTAAAGTGATATTACTGCTGAAAGTTATGATCAGTTCCCTAAGTGATAAGAACAAACCAGAACTCCCGCCTCCCCCCCGCCAAAATGACATGTTGCAAATAACTCGAAAGGAAGCACTATGGGAGCACATTCACTGTTGACAGTGGTAAGATAGAAAATATTTTGAGTTCTCTGTGACATGACTCATGAAAGTTATGAAAAAACAAAGAAAAAAAGTATGTTAACTGAAATCAAAGCTAGATTCCTCCCCTCACTCTTGTCTAGGATTCCTGTCCAGCCTGATTTCTCTCTTCAGTTCCCATTATTTCCTGCAGAAGCTAATGCTTTAGTATTGCATTTCACTGGCAAAGTTCTGATACACAGAATAGTGTTTTCACTTCCCCTCCTTCTGTTTAAACCACAGTAAAACTCTGTATTTGACACTCAAATATTTATACCCTACCCTTAGGCCTCTCTCCTTTTCTTCCATATCCTTAATTGGAATCTATCAGAGTCCTATGTATTTAAATTCATCCAGTCTTTTCTCCTCCCTCCCAGGCCTTGATTGCATTCATTGCTAACTACTAAACTCCTCCCATTTTGTCTGCATCTCTACAATGACAAACTACCCTGAAATTATGCATTCCTTGAAGCCTAGGTCATATGGAGGAATAGTCAGAAGGTACCCAGCCTGAGAGCTGCCTCCCTGAGAAACGGGAGTCATGTATCTTTTTCTTTACCATATATAGTGTCATTACAAACTTGTATTTAATTTAGGGTCATGTTTTCTGAGCTAAGTATCATTTTGCTATCCAAAATAAGAATTTCCAGTTCCTCTCTGCTCAGTGACGCTTGTATCTCTTAATTGCTCCATTTCTCTGTCTTTTATTAAAACCCTTTTCCAGATGAGTGATAGGGATGGAAGGTTAAGTAAGTACTTCCTCTTCAGAAACCCAGTTTAAGAGCCTTGCCCAGGAATTAATTAAATAGGAACAGTGCAAGAGGCTGTAAAACCCACTAGAGGCCACTGTGGTCTTGCTGGTTTCTGCAGATTTATGCAAAGGAAACAAGCCCAAACCAATAATCTCCTCGTACTTCAGTGGCTTTTGACACCACTCCCAAATCTCCCTACACTCTGCATCCCTCAGCAGAAATGAGGAATAGAAAACGACACACTGGGTGGAAAAGGAGCAGGCAAGGAAGACTGAGTGCAGGGGTGTGGATGGATCACGAGGGGTACATCGAACTGCGGATATCAGTGGGAATCTGGAGCACAAAATGCTCTCAGTAAGAGCTCATGCATGTTTGCCTGCACATCTCCTCACACATCTACCACTCTCCAGAGGGAGTGAATATCCCAACGGGGCCCTGCTTCTGGTCTGCCTCTTCCCAATTCCTCTACTTTTAAAAGGGGACGCTTTCTCCTAAACTGCTCAGCCAAGCTGATTTGACCTTCAGAAAATTTCCGTCAAAAAAATCAAGACCTGCTTTAATGAAGACTGTGTTTTAGTATTCCAAGCAGATATGCCCATCAACCCAAAATATACCTCCCACCTAAAAAACTGAAGGTACATTAGACTGCCACAATTTCCCCCTTCATATTGTTGCTACACAATCTATGTGCTCCAACAGTACCGAAGCTCGGCACTCCAAAATACTCTCTGCACTAGTCTGTCTACTGTCATGTTATCATTTTCTGAATTATCTATTCCTAATCTGACACATTACTAGTTTATGATTATGCTTTAAAACAAATTTCCTTAGTGTGTTCTGCTCTGTATCTACTTCATCTGGAAGTTCATATTAGGCTCCTGAAATACTTCTGTTCTTCTTCATACATGTCAAGGATCGGTGGCTTCATAACTGACCTGCAAGTCTGGAATTAGAACAGGGTATCCTGGGAGGTATTAGCCTACACTGCTATTTCAGGCTTGGAGATGAGGCAAACATGAGCTCACTTGTATCAAGAACTAGAACTGGCTGACCTTGAGAATAAAAAGCAGAAGCAAATGGTCTTTTCGTTCTCCCTTCAAATCTGAAAACTTCCTTATTCTGAAAGCAAACTACAGGTGAGCATAAAGTTCTACTTCCACAGTCTTGCAGCACTGGAATGGCTTTCAGCTTCAAACTCATAATTTGCCTCACACAGTATTATAATTTACTTGCAGCTGCAGCTTTAATGAACAGTGATGTACAAATATATTTCAAATGAATTTGCTAAAAAAAAAAAAAAAAAAAAAAAAAAAAAAAGGGGGGGGGGAATCAAAAAGGTGCATGCAATATCCAAAAATAGACATCTCTAAAGGAAGTCTGCTTAAGAGCTTTCAACAGTGTGAAAAAAGCAATTAACACATACTTTCCCCTTCTTCTGCTAGCTTATTGTAGACATTTAGAATGAGGAATTTAAAGTGGCATGTGTTTGAACAATCAAAATGTCATTGAAAATCAAATGAGCTTATTCTGTGACTCATTCTGGATTTTAAAAGTCACAGTAACCTGGGCAAGGAGCCTTTTTTTTTTTTTTTTTCCTTCCACTTCTTAGTCTGGTTTTATGAGAAGCAGCTGAGTTGACATTCCCTATGCTGCTCATGTTAATCCTTTTAACTATACATTTTCATGCTCACAGTTTTGACAGGAGGCTTTAAAAATACTTGAGATCTGCTAGCTTTATATTGTTAAAACCTTTACTTTTTAACTGACTTGCTTGTGAATATCAGTAACTTGCATTGTCATGGATACACAGAAATGGGGGAGGGATCAAACTATCACAAATCGGCATGTAGGAATAACTTCAAATACGAACTTTTTTCTTTTCTACAAATGAGTAGCATGATTCTATGAAAGCAGCTGGCACCACATACTCAGTGTGCTTTTCAGTTCAATATATTTGCTTTGTATGAAATGCTTCTACAGGTCACAGTCTGCCGGTTCACTTCACTGTACTTGAGACTACATGAGACTTTCTTCTGCTTACAGGACAGCTCTTCTTTCCATTTAAAAAAGACATCTTTTATAAAGATTCAAGGTGACACATAAAATAATCTATCCTTTAAGACAGCAAGACTTTTCCCTTCTCCCAGTACTGACATATCCAATGTGATATTTTTCTATCATTTTCTCTCCTTTTGAAAGCTACTTTTACTTAAGGCAAGATGAACCTTTAAATAGAAAGAACACAATAAAGGAAAAAAAATTCTGCTTGGTGGAAATAACATTAGCAAATTTTAACAATGTTTCTACTACTGCACCTCTCAACTTGACCTGCACAGAGAAAGGGAAAACACCTGCTGAGTGATCATATTCAGACATGTTCAAAAGTGCTAAAAGCAAAAATTCCACTGAAAAAAAAAATCAATAAAGAAGCTTCCTTAGTTAATAAAGGAACATTTAGTTATGCAAAAGACATGGAAAAATAACAGCAGAATCCCCAAAGAACAGAAAATGATTATAGCATTTTGTATTTTTTTTCCCTCTCTCCTTTTTTTTTTTTTAAATTATATCTGGAAAAGTTTTTCGCCATTACCAAAAAATCCGTAAATTAAATTAAAAAATATAGGTTACATTAGTCATGTATCACCTAGTCATATGTCACCTAGCATTATATTACCATATGATATATTAGCTGCAAGTAATAAATTACAATAAACTGTAAATAAAATCTCACTCAATAATACTACATAATATTTATTATACATCATATAATTTATAACCATATAATACTTTTTTGACTATTCTCTACTAGTTGGATCATTCTTGCCCTCCTCTACCCTGCACATGGCTTGCCTTTGGAAATGCATATTTGCAGAGTAGGATACAAGAAGCTAGCTAATAGCTTCTAGCTATTAATTTGTACTGAATAATGACAGAAAATCACTGAAAATTTCATATGTTCTTTATAAAGTATAAAGGATATCTTGATTCCTAGTATTTTATTTTAAACATTAATTAAGCAAAGGATGTGCCACAGAATCACAAGGAATCAAGAAAACTGAAGCTAATTTAGCAAATAATTTCATATGCATAATGCTCATTTTGCCATTTGAAAAAACAGCTTTTTCATGCAAAAGCAGAAAATAGGAAAGATGCTTGTTAGACTATGGCTTCAAAATATTTTCATGAGTATGATGATATATGAAAACCAAAGAAGTATCAAAAATAATTATATATACAAAATTGAATTACATAACACATCAGTAAAAATTAAAGAGGTCTTTACACATAGTAGTTTTTGATGAATGTTTAACTGCAGGTCAAAAGCTTTGAAATGTTTGGATTAGCTGACATAATATCAACTTTTCCAACATGCTTCCATAGCCATTTTACTATACCCTTTGTTTTGACATCTCCTCCACACTACTTATTTGGTCCAAATCTCTTGGTTTCCATGAGCTGCTCTAAGAAGTCCATGGAAGAGAAATGAACTCCCTAAATCCAGAGAGGTTTCACCCTACATGGACAGATGACCACTGCAGCTCTGAAAATACTACTGAATTCTAAATTCTACTTTCTAAGTGTGCTTCATATTGGCTTTGCTGGATGAGCATCTGAGAACCTCCCCATCTGGTTCTGAATGCCTTGGACTTCTCATTACTTTGGAAGCCTCATTAAAAATCACACAGACTTGTGTAGATCTCTGTATGGAAACCTTTGAGATTCTTGTTGACATTCAGAAAAAAAAAGAGATATCGCTGTGATGGCCTGGAAAGGAAAGACCAAATAGGAAGGACCAAATAGAAGTGTTACTTTCTCTGAAACTTTTGCCATGCTTTCTTGTCAGAAAGTATAGCAATGTTTCCAGTTCAGATTTCCTAATGTCCTAACTATCCTCGTCTACAGTTAACCTTAATGGACTCTGAGCACAGCAGAAGTCACTCAAGAGTTTTTTTCTCTCCCTTCTGCCATGATCTGTTTTCAGTATGTTTACCAGTTAAACAAGATTAGAAAATCTCTCACTGCATATAGAAACTCTCCAGGCTAACCAGTATAAAGGACAACAGAAAAATGATCTTTTCCAACACCACAGTCTTGAGAACAAACTAAGTTTCCTAACTGAACCAAGTTTTCGCACTGAAAAACAATTTTACAACATACACTACAGTACATTTACTAGCATGCTACAAAGTATTAGCAGAAACATCTTAATTAACCTATTAATAATATTAAATACTATTATTTAGTAGTATTATACTAAAAAAGACAAAAGAATCTGCTACTATATATTTCATTTTCCTTTCACTTGTCCAATAACGAAATTTAGTAATTCATGGATTTGTGCAATTATATGATTGAAAGGAATTCTACATTATTTGGTTACTTATATAAAGGAGTTTAGTGTACTTTAGGAGCCACAGGGTAGGAAAGGTAAAGGAAGGGTAATCCAGTATCAAAAACATCTAGAAGTTTAAATCTTCTAGATTTAAAGAAAAGTGGGGCATTCAACCAGAATTCTGTGATAGAAAGCAAGCTTGATGGAGTTGTTTTTCCACGGCAAAATAAGATACCCTTCAATCTAAAACTGCAACCTACAGTCCTTATTTTATCCAACTTTTTTTTGTTGTTTTCCTAAGTAGAAAAAATATGCTTTTGTAAAATATTGAAAAGATGAAATTTTACACAGTATGGATACTCCAGCATACCTCCTGAATGGCTGTCATGACAACATGTTGAACTGATTCTTCCATCATCATTATGGTCTGGATGTACTCTGGAAAAAAAAAAAAGTAATCTTGAATGTTACTTTTGAAACCTGAGAAAAATCAGCAGTTGCATTTTTCCTATAAGCTGAGCAGATGTTGCAGATGACACGAAAATGCATAACCATCACTCAGGTCCCTGTTCAACACCTCAAAAACATCAGACAGTCTATTCAGACATAGATCCAGGCTCAATGGAACTTTCAACAGTCAAAAACGCAGGTGTATAAAATGGCAATCACTTCCCCCCCCCCCCGCATCTCACACTTTAATTAACTTTTCAAATAACTACCCATTCTCCAAATACTTTTTTCCCAAAACCATATCCAAACAATTCTGGTCATGCAAACACATAATCAAAGGACGGGATGCCTTTTTCATGAATTTAACATTTACACACTGCCCTTCTGCAGCACTCTCATCTTAAGGCCTTTTAAATAGGTCCTGACATTGTTTACTTCCTATTTCTTGCATCTCTACTCGTTAAAATGACAAATTCTGATGCTTAGATCAAGTCAAGGAATTACTGATTTACTCTGTATCACATAGCTTCCAATTGAATATTATGATTCATTTTTATATGTCAAACGTATTCTTTTGTGGTTTGTCCAAAAGGAATATGTTGGGAATTAAACATCTCAAAATAATTAACCAAACCATGTAAAGTTACACTAACAGTACATAGAGTTTTGATTATTTACATGATTCTACCATACACCTTTTAATATGCAGACTGAAAAAGTGTGGAAGTACAAGAAAAGATGGACTTTTCAGTGAAGGATACCAATAGCCACCAAGAGGACGGCAAAAATTTTTTTATACAAAACAGGACAGACAGGAGGTCTCTGTTAATATATTAGAGCTATTTCTGCAATTTAGGAAGAAAATCATTTCTATTCTAATTTGAAAGAAGGCCACGCTATCTCCTGCTTAAGGGCAAAACAGAAGCCACTTTTCTTACTGCCAAATAAAATTATTTAGATAGCTGAAAGAAAATGAAAGGGAGAAAGTAGCTATAAAAGCTAGAAGATTCCACTGCAGGAGAAAGACAAAAGGTCTGACACCCTTGCTGCCATTTCCAGACAGGAACCACAAACAAAGTACATCAAGGAAAGACAGACCTTTGATGTAACCTTGATGCGAACACAGTACTCATATCCTTTCATTTATCAATCTCTGTATTTTATAACTTCCTGTTACTATGTTTTCAGTCCTAAGCATTAAAAAATATATGTTTGCAGATGGTTACCCTAGCCAGGCCTAACCACATTCTCTATCATATCTGCAGACAGATTGAAAGGGTCCCTATTTGTGTCCCACATTGCCTGCAGGGTCATTTTGGATGCCCTGAAGGTATCCAAAGGTAAACACCTTAAGATGTTTAGTCTCCTGATGCCATCTAGAAAGGCCCAGTCACTTACGTTCTTGAGCCTATCTTGTCAACCTCCTACAGAAGTTTTGCAAACTGATGTCCCAGATGGCAAGAGACATTCCTTCAGACCAACTCCTAGTGATTCTGAGGGATCTCATAGGCAGTATGATACTGAAATGCATTCCTGAACCCAAGATCAAACAAAAGGGAATTATACCTGTAGATTCTTAAACACACAGAGCTACCTCATACAAAAAATGTTGAAGGCTGGGCCCCAGAGTTTGACTCTGTAGCGCTCCCTTTCAGCTCTGCCACCAAATAACAAAATTGCATATGTTGAAATCACAACCAGTTCAGACTGGTTCATAGTTAATGTTGTAACAAAACATCAGTTACTATCTGTAAAACAACAAAACATCATGGCCTATGAAAACAAACTTGTCTCTGACAGCAACTTGAGAAACACCATTTTTCCCTAGGAAATTTACACAATTTATATTTTCATTCAGTGCCTTGGGAGCAAAACATGCTTTCAAATTTTATTACCTTGCTTCTGTTCACAGTTCACAGCACATCCCAGAATGAGCTGCAGCATTCTCCCAAGCTCTGCAGAATCAGCATGCTCTCCAATGAGGTTAACATCAGGAAGGAGGAAGTCATTAATCTGTTGCCCTAAAATCTGTATAAAGACCCAGTACATGCTTATCTCTATCACTGCACATACATTTACAAATTCAAAAAATACAAAGATGATTCAGATTCAACAGGAAGAACACGCTTTTAATAAAATTTTCAATCCATCTTGAAAAAAAAATTCATAACAGCATCTTATATGCAGATTTCCATCCATAACACTTGACACAACTAATATTTGAGGAAAATGTAAAAAAACATGACTATCTCAACTAAAAATAAGCCATTATTTTCAAACTTAGTGGGAATTACTTTTTTATTCCAGATAAGAGAAATCAGCATAGGTAGGCTCAAAAGGAATGTCACCCATATTTGGATAACTAGTTTACATAGAGCATTACATGACCATGTCTACTGCCTGAAAACATTTTAGATAGCACAGAATATTGCATTCAAGGCTCACATTTTGTTCCATGAGAAAGTATCAAGAAATTAAAACATTTCACTTATGGAAAGGTGGCTAGCAAAGGGATGAGATATATAAGACTGCAAAGTATCTGGCCATTTGGCCTCACACTTTCATAGGATTCAAGGAATTCAGCAAGTCCCAGAGTTAAGAAAAGTTAATTCTGTAGAAAATAATTTGAGATACTAGCATAATACATAATTAAAAAGAATACATGCAAACAAAAGACTGAAAAGGGAGAAAAAAGAAAAACATGTGACTTACAATTAATGTAATCTGTTTTTATAATTAAGAAGCATTTACATTAATGATTGTCAGTAGAAGGAATTAAACACTTTAGCTATATTGTTTTCAAGTAGCTTTCAGGGGGCTGAAAATAAGAATATGAAATGTGGAATTAAACACATTTTTGACAGATTAATTGCAGATAAAAAGGAACTGTCAACTCTTTAGCAGGGTGCAATAAAGAAACAACGACAATGGAAGGAATCAGTCATTTGTTTGCTGAATGCTCTTTCAAATTTTAATAAGCAAGAAAAACAGAAAAGAGGGAAAAAGTAATTATAAAGAGATGTACATGAAGAATAGGTGGAAATAAAACTGCTAAAACTGCTAGAAGTTTTTTGGAGTTGAGTCTTGTCGAATCACCATTTCCTATTTTTTGTTTTGTTTTCTTCTTTATTAAGTTCCTCAAAGAATGAATACCAACACTACTACTAAGATCTTTGTACAGTTTATAGAATTCAGAATCAATCTTCCAAGAATATTTTCATTTTTCAGCCATTCTACTGAAAAATAAGAGTCCTGTGAATGCATCAAATACAATGGAAAATTTTACCTTTGCATGTAGATTACAAAAATGCAACCAAACATAATATTCCAACCTGCCAACCATGCCAACCTGCTATGTTTATAACTTTCAGAGAAGGTTAACCCCTGAAAACAGGCTGAGAGACACTCTGCACATCCAACACTTGAAAAAAGAAGTCCTAATAAATCTGTAGGATACATTCACATTAGACAGGTTAAAAAAGTCAACAAAAAGAATACCAAATATATTTTAATTAAAATTGTTCTTACCTCATGGTTGTAATCCAGTATCCCTTTTAAAATTTTCTTCAGGTTGCTTACCTATGGGAAAGGAAGAGGATGGAAACACAGTAAATGCAGGGAATGCATCACAGAAACATGATAATGAAGTAGGCAATCCAGGAACAATCACACAGAAATGCAATTACATCTATTTGCACTCCAAGGAGACCTCTTGCTTTAGAAGGTTATGTTAGAATCATGGAAGTTATGCAACTGTCCCTTGTGATCAGACTTGCAGATTGGATCACAAATCTATATGAATTGGCAGAAACCATTTAAGTCTATGGAAAAAAACCAGCATATACTTTGCGGGGGCATGGAGATCTGAAAGATCATTTTTTTCCTCTTTTCTTTTCCTGAAACATCCTCATGACTTACTTTCTAGAGATACGCATTTCCACTTCCAAACCACACCAACAACTCCTTTTTCCCCAGTCTATGCAAACTTTTTTTTTTTTTAAAAAAAGTTCGCATTAAGTATTCATCCCAAACCCTTCATTTTTGTTGGCTGCTCTGAATGCTTGCCAACTAAATGTCTATATCACCACGGACAGATCCCACAATTCTCTGCAAGTCTTTAGTGCCATACAAAGAGATTCTGTTTCACCTGCATAACCAAAAGCATAAGTTAGAATCCATAGAGTATGAGGCACTCATGCAGCATTTCTCTAGTACTG
Organism: Tinamus guttatus; assembly: GCF_059628265.1. Lineage (NCBI taxonomy): Eukaryota > Metazoa > Chordata > Aves > Tinamiformes > Tinamidae > Tinamus > Tinamus guttatus. The sequence continues at coordinate 593,736 of NW_028288633.1, forward strand.
AGGGTTTCTGCTTTCCCTTCTGGCAAAAAAAAACAAATCCATTTAAATCAAGTCCCAAATGAAGAATGCATGAAAAATCTTTGAAAAAAACACAATGGTTCTCATAGGTGATGTCTAGAATAAACAAATCTTTGATGAAAGTGTCTGTTAACAGATTCTGTTAATTTATTAATTAATGTTGAGATATTTAAGCAAGATATTCAGGCAATGGAAGTGGTGTACTGTCTCATATAATAGGAAGTTAAAAAAAAGAGATTCTATAAAGATTGAACAGAAATGAGGAGGATGTCTAGAGAAATGACTAATTACATCCCAATTCATTCATTTTTGTCATAGGCCTAGATAGCTCAAGAATAAGGAATCATGATTCACCAGTTGCCTAATGCAGACCACAATAGCCACAGTTAAGAACTTTGGAATTATAGTAGGGGAGTAAAAAATCAAATCAAAATTCTCAATTCATAGCTGCATTTAAAACTGCAGCATCTTTCATGTTCTTGTTCACATTCTGAAACTGCTGCGAGATATTCTGCCCACTATCTATCTTCCAAAAGGCCTACTACAAAAAAAAAAAAAAAAAAGCCAAGATGCATGGACAGACTAAATATTCCAACACAGTCTACAGTTAGAGAAAACAAGGTGATAAAGCTAAATTTGATTCCTTTCCTCAGAGGAGCTCAAGAATGGGACAGACTACACAACTCAAAAGATGTAGCCCTGAACTCCTAAGTGATAATGATGCAATTACATTATTCCTACTAACTCCCTCTCTTTTGGAAACCAGTAGTCAAAACTAACTGCTTATAAACAATATAAAGTCTTTCTTGGGAAAATTTCACAGTTGTCTTCATAATCACTGAACTTGAAATCATAGAGAAAAAAAAATTCAACCTGGATATTAAAAATGATATATCAAACACTCTGGCAACCTACAGTGAAAGCTGGAGATGATATGTGATAATGTGAAAATAAAAATTACTGTACTTTCATATTGCTAAAAAGAACTAGTTAATGTTCAGACGTATCCCTTCTCCTCCCATCAAATGTGTTTTCCTTCTGGTATAGAAATTACACCATACTTCCAATCGTATGCCAAAGGCAATCACCACCATCTCTCAAGGGTTGTGCATAATAAGAAATAAAGTCTGCAACAAATTTAAGAATATTAAGAAAATCATTTCATTTTGATCAGATCAAGAGTACTGTACTGATTGGAGCATAATTTTCAAACTTGATTCGATAAAACCTTCCATTTTATAATTTACCTGTATCTGCTGCAGAAAATGCCACAGAAACCCATGGGCCAAGCTGCAGAATTTAAGTCCAGTTTAGCGATGAGAACATTGTGAAGAACCTTGAACTTGAAAATAATCCCAAAAATGAGAGAAACGAATTGGAAAACACTAGTCTAAGAAAACCATTTTATTTTTTTATCTCTTATCAAAAAGGCTCATTTTTCTCCAAATGATTTCCATATAGCTTAAAGCTGAGATGCTAGAATAAAAAAAGAACAAAACAAAACAAAAAAAAGTTGATCATAGTCTCTCATAAAAACTAATAGATAGAACTGTACTCTCTGAAAAGGAAAATGGCAAGTGCATCTGTAGAATCTTCTCTTTGAGGCTCTATATTACCAGTACCAGGACAACTTTTAAAGGTTAACTGTACCATCTTTGTATCAGATACACACTCAGTTATGAAGCTACAGCAAGTTCTTCTTGCCTTAATATATAGGCTGGCTTAAATTTATCAATGATCTTCAGTGTTGATGGGAGGGAAAGGGAGTCCCTCTTTTGTTTTTCATTTGTCTGCAATAAATACACTTAAATGGACCTACTGCCACTGGCAGTAAATCATCATGGGGAAACCACCACAAATGTTTTCTATTTTGAGATTCAACTCAGGAGCACCATTAACATTTGACAGATCAGAGCATAAATTCTTACAAAGAAATCTTTAAGCAGAAATGTTTTAAAAAGAACAACAGCTGTAACAACAGAAAAACACAGGAAAGTGCTAAAGACAACTGGTTATTTCTAGAACACTAATTCAAAGCAAGTAACTGCTATTTTTTTCTCTTTTTTCTTAAGGACATGGGGAAAGTGAACTACAAGAGTTAAGAAAGAGTATTAAACAATTCAGTGAAAGAACACAGCAAATGTAACTTGCAAGATGGATTATGACTATAAAATGTTGTATTTTTCTTTGGATATAAGTTGATGATCACACGAGATACCTATTTAATTACATCTGCAACATAACTTCTTCCTTTCCACATGAAACAACCATACTCCCTCTTTCTATCCCTTTTACATTCATTCATTCCTTACACCTGCTTGGAAAAGAAACAGGGAACTCTGCAAAAAAAACAGAGAGCACTATCAAAGCGGTCACAACTCAGAACAGTTTGTTTTCTTTTTATCCCCCCCTCATCTCTGAGATTTCTATTCTTATTTAGCTACAAGTCACTGATTCCAAATGGAGGCTCTATAAAGGTATTCTGTCCAGATATTTCTTTTCAGGAATATATTTGAGTACCAAAGAGAAAAAAGCCTGACAAAATGGAAAACAGAAATGATACTAAATATCAACAAAAAGGGAGCCAAGGTTATCTATGTCCTTGTTTACTCACTACGGACAGAGTGCCTCTATGAAGAGGCACTATGGAAGCTGATTCCAAATATTGCATTTATCCTTATAATATGTATGACCGAAGCACTTTTTCTGCTGAAGACTCTGCGTAATGTAAGTTGACTTTTCCATGCAGGTCCTGAATGTCTGAATGGGAACCCTAATGTTCTAACCTCCTGCTAAACAGTAACTTTTCTGTGTAATTAGGCATAGGCCTATTTTCTTTCAAAAATTCATAATTAACTGCCTCATAAGGCTGTTGCAAGGGCACAGACTGGAAGAACTCTTAACTCTTCAATTGCAGACAATTAAGGTTGGTATTCCTCCTGGCTGCATTTCACAACAGTGGAGTATGTGTGCATGCACAGTTCCAATCTTGTACGTTAGGTTTCTGCTCTGGACTGCATTCTGCAGGAATTCGTTCTCTCTGGTTATAAATGAGTCTACAACAACCTCATTTATAGCTTTGGAACATACCCCCCCCCCCAAATATCTTCTACAAAAGAATCCCAAGAATTTGCTTGCGTCTTTGAACAAACAAACAGAGACATCTTCCTGAGTTAAATTAAAATCAAAACAAAACAAAACAAAATGTTAAGAAGTGCATCTAAGATGAGTTAGTGTTCACAGATTGAACTTATATTGAGCCTCACAGTGACTTAGGCATTGCAGGTGTACCTGAACAGAGCTAAATATATTAGTTAATTATCTAATTATCCTCTTGGCAGAAATGAATACTGGTATGCCTTACAGTCTCTGCTTCTTTCTTGTAGAATTTATAAGAAAAACATGTTCATGCAACAGGCTCCTATCCTTATCAGAAAGAAAAAGGAAAAGAAGAAAACATTCTAAAAAAAGCTTAGAAGGTTGTTCATGACCAAGTGTTCTGCCTTCATATTTGTCTATAAGACAAGGCTAACACTAGATACAAAAAATGGCTACCAAGCACCTGACCACAGTAAATCCAGTTGGGCTATGAGAACTAAATGCAAATAAAATGAGCTGGAAACATGGGGAGCTAAAGCTAACTCTTAAAAAAAAAATCACATTTGTTTACTTGGATCACAGTACTCAGCAGTCACTAATTTAATTATTTCATTTTTCAGTATTGGATGAAACAGACAAATCCATTTTTGTAAAAGAAAAGGCACTCAACAAACTTTCACAGCTACAGAAAATCTAACAGGATCATTTGTTTGAATGTACTATTCAACAATGGAAGAAATACAGCTTGCTTGTATGAAAAAAAGGTCGAATGTATTTTAAAACGATGCTTCAGATGGAATGTCCAGAAGAAAGAGTCAGAAATCAAACAGAACAATGTATTTCTTTCTTCTCCCAGACTAGGTACAGACACACTGCACAAAGTGGAATAAGTAGCATCAGAATTTTTTCCCCACCCTTTGAGCAGTCTATGACATGTTCTTTAATCGACAAAAAAGGTGATAAATCAGTGACTAACATGTGTGTATCAGATCATTAACTGTGTATATTTCTATTCTGCTATTCTATACTGCTATTTCTGTGTCTCCGACACCGGAATGTTCTTTTTTATTGATTAGGGAACTTCATCCCTGCAAAATATTGGCAGCAGGACTTCATGTGCTGTTTTCCAGTTTCAGTGAAGGTTATTTTGTCTTCAGAATATGTCAACATGAAGTAATGGTGCGCCTGCAATCTAAACTCTGAATATGTTCAAGTGTTCAGCTGTGCATCAAATAAATAAGAGATATGTGTTTGCTTTTGCAGATTTTTCTTTAAATGATATAAAATTTTAAGTAATCACTGAGGAGGGCTTTTTGTTTTCCCATTAAAAAAAGAAAAAAAATGCTAGACATGCTCACGTTAGCTATGCCTCTAATATTTTAACGCCAAAGCAATAACAAAATTTTTCTCTAACAAACACATTAGACCAAAGAGATTTGATCAACCTTCACATGGAAAGTGGTAGCTAGTTTAATGATCCTCACTTTGCAAGTCCCCAGACTTCTAACATTTTCTCTTTCTCTATTCTACACATTGCTAGGTCTTCAAAGTCAGAAAGGTTATCCTAAAATCAAGAATAGAACAGCATCCATGTGAATGCCTAAGTTTAAACTGATATATCAAACAGAAAATACTTTGATAAGACAGCATCCTTGCAGTTATCAACAGATTGTAATATTCCTACCAGTCAAACTACAAAGATCTAAAGAGCTGTATATAAAGAATAATAATAGGTGGCAATGTATAAAATTAATGGTTATACAACAAGAACAAAAATCACACTTTTTTTTTGACTTGTAGTATCCTTTATGAAAAGGGAACATGATTTAAAAAGGCTGGACTATATGCTTCTTTTAAACAGGAAGAAAAGTAATCAGTATTTAGGTTCCTTTTTACATAGAAATCTGAAAACCAAGAAGGAATTGCATCAGCAAAAAAATGAAATCTGAGCTGATGTTTTCCCAGACTTCAATCACTTGAGGAGTTTACTGGATTGCTATGTATTTTTTTTTTAATCATACCTTTTCAGCTTTAGTATTTGCTAAACTGGTGAGAGATAAATTTCCCTCCTCAGGCTCCATAGGAGAATTACAAATAGTTGCTTCCTGTTTTCAGTCAACTAAAATACTGTTATAATAGACAGTCCTCAAACTGCGCTCCAAATTTAAGAGACAAGACTTTAAGATTCCTTATAAAACATTCAGGGGAAAATCCTCAGGTGCTCATCTGTAACTTTACATTCTTCTAAAATTTACTTCAAACTAGACTGTTTTATAAGCAGAACTAGCATGTCTTTTATTGACCAGTCTCTCAATATATCCTCCTCAACATCCCCATGCTTTTGCTGGCAATTCTGCTAAACAATAAATGCTAAAACACTCTACATTTGTGGAAAACTGGCCAGGCAAAAGTGACCACAACGATAAGTGAGCAAGCCAAAACATATATGAGAGCATGTTCTGTCCTTTCCTCAGGTGACATTTATGTGTGTGGACCCTCTGCTCAGTTGGTAATGTTGATCAGAGTACAGAATTTGGAGTATTTCATAGTTCTATCCCTTTCTCAAATGTTCAGAAGCACTTTGGAGGGCTAGAACAAACTGGGTTTATGGGAAGAATGAACTAATGGATGAATAATCCTAGCTTTGTTCCCTCCAAGAAACCGTGGTAGAAATGGCAATTTAGGAAGACTCATATATCTTCATTTTCTCATTAAATCAGAAACCTGACTAACATCTGTATGCTGAAACTGTGTTCCTTAGGTTTTATGAATCAACAGCTTTTGCACCAGCATAATTCTACTGTCTTGAAGGTTTACACAGAAAGTACTAGAATATCAAGTTCTACAAATGACCTAGCAAACAAACTGTGGTCAGAAAACATCCTGAGTACAAACTACATAGAGTCACACCACCACTTCCTCTACCAAAGCTCAGTAGTTTTGCAGAACTGACAAAACAAAAAGAAACAACATTTTGCCTTTTTATGTAAACAAATTTCTTTGCCATTCCTATGTAGCTATTTCTCAGAGCTCATTCACCTTTTTTGAAAAACTACTTTGACACTTTGCAGTCAAAAGAACTGACAACTTTACACTCCACTTTGTTGTTCAAATGTTGACTTGAGCATACAGCTCTTTAATGCTTATTTTTCTTTTAAATAGTTGAAACCAGTTGTCAAATTCAACACTCGTATGTTTTTCTTCATTAAACTGTGCAGGATTGTAACAATATACTAAATAAGTGCAATTGAGATTGTTTTAATTTCAAGATTAATAAAAAGCAAGGTCTTGACAGAGAAATACACTAAACACAATAATTTAAGCACAGTATTGTATTGAGAACCAAAATACAGATTTGCAGACAAGCAAAACAAGCCAAGTACCTTTAGTCTCCAATTATCTCCTACTTCTGTTTTGATCCTGTTTAACCAGTTTTCGTCAAAGTAAACTGGATCTCTGAAAAACAAAACCATAATAGAAAATAAGTTTTAGAAGTTTTTTTCAAAAACTATTAAAGACATTTTGGTGATAAATATTTAGACTGGCTGACACAACAAATAACTATAATATTACTTACCTGTTATTATGCACTTTTCTCACTCCTTACACTCTGTTCATACAGCTCACTTTCAGCTGTATTCCATGGGCAGCTAACACTTTCAAAGAAGCTACAAAACCTGCAATATCCTTGCCAGTTTCTTCCCTCTATAATGTTGTGCTTTCTCTAAATTATCAAGTAATAGCGGAGACTAAAGTCTCCCAATACCATCTTGTTTGCAATAGTTAAAAGCATTGCAGAAAATACTGCTTTCTGCCTATTATTGATTCTTACGTGCTAGGCATGGACTGAAAATAGTGCTTTTCTAAAAACGAAGCTTGAGGGTGAACAGTAACTATCCTCATAAAGTAGGAAAAAAGTAGCACTAAAGTTAAAAGTTTATCACCAAGAACACACTTCACTATTACTTCATCTACCAAATACCACATTTTTTTTTCGAAGTTCTTCTTCTGGTAATCCATTTTTTTTTCTTTTTTTGTAATTGCCTCCCACAAAAGTTGTTCTACCTTCTGTAGCAATCAAAACAAATAAAAATATGCTACACAAATATTAGTAGTTATTTCCGTAAATTTTATCCCTTCTCTCCTCATAACCACATTCCCCAAGCTGCTTCCTAATGAGACTCCTTCCAAGACTCTTGCCATCAAGATGAAAAGTTTCTAAAAAGGTAGCACTTCATAGTGCTGAGTAAAGTCAAATTTGCCCTCTACCATACAGGAGTTTGACAATGTTATGGTGAAAAAACAAACAAACAAAAAGCTATTTTTAAGGCAATATCTCAACCTAAGGAAAGTCTAGCATTTCAGATGAAAACTAAAGCTAATGTAGCTAGAAAACAATAAAAAAAAGCTTTATTTTTATTTTTTGTAAGCATGAAGGTCCTTAACAGTCACTGTGATACTTCAGATTGGAGTTTCACAGAAAGCTTTCTAATTTCTCAATGTCATGACTGGATTTGCCACAAAGTACTATGAGATTTACTGTTGTATCCTCTAGATACAGCTGAACCAAACTCTTTATTTAGTGGAAGTCAACAAGAGATCCTTTGTCAAAAGTCCAAAAATGAAACCATGAATTCATCTGAAGATTCAAACAATAACCATATGAAATACACTGTTAATCAGCAACCACATCAGTACTTGTATTAAGGCACTTGCCTTTGCAGACACTCTTTGTATCTGATGCTACTTCTCCAGTATTGTATTTTATCCCATTTTTCTTCACAAAATGTCAATTTTTCAAAAAGTCCAGGCCATGTTACAGTGCAAAAGAGAGAGATCATAAACAGTAAAATTTCCCAGCTGATATATTCCAGTGTTATTTTTACACATCCTATACAGACTCCAGTGAAGATTAAGGCATGTTTCTTTTCCTCTGACATGGCATACACAAACATATAGCTGGAAGAACAGTGCCAATTACTAGTTGCTCCCATTCAGAAACAGTGCAGTTGTAGCACAGATGACAGAATCTCAAAGTATAAAACAACGAATGTAAAATCTTATGCAGAGTTTCATCCGGGTTTGAAAGAGACTTCCTCCAAATAGCTTTGAAATGGCCTCTCTGTCCTCAGCAGTGGGAGGATTTTTGAGAATAAGAATTTTTGAGAATGAGAATTTTGATTCCAATACTTATATGTTCTACTAGAAATGAAGTAAGCTGATTTGGGGCCTTTTTATGAAACAAACCTTCCTCTTTGGAAAAGCTCTTACTTTGATTAATTTTGACTTATCACAACTCATTCAGCTGGAAATTAACAAAACACCAGCAGTTGAAACCTGAATTGTTTAGGTTTGAATTCCAGGCTCAAAATGATTTTCACTGCTTAAAGACTGCAGCACCATTAATAGGACAATTCTCCACCATTTTCTCTGTCAATAACCAGTCTGAAAAACAGCATTGGCAAGCATAAAGAAATGCCCATAAGCAGAAGTATACTTGGATGAATTGGCAGGCTAACCCTGCATGCCCCATTTTCAAACAGGGCATCAGCCGAGTTAAACTACAAGGTTTAGGGTTCAACTCCAACCCAATGCCATCAGGAGATCTGTATGTCAATAGTAAATAAAAGCATCTCAACTTTTTTTTAAATAGACACGCCTGTACCAAAAAGTTGCCTTCACTTCCTCAACAGAAGCCTTAGACTACCTATATCTCTTGTCAAAAATGTATTTTGGGAAGATTCCTGGGAATTAAATCTAAGCTAAGTGTGGTAGTCCTCTTCCATGGACGCCATTTGTTTTTTCAAGTATAAAAAAATCTCATAGAAGCATCCAAGTACCTTATCAGCAATCCATTCAGTCATTAACCTATAGCAGAGGTCAGAAAGGTACCAGATCTCTTTTCAGCACCTCAAAACAGAGTACAGTCTTGTTATTATTAGCTATTGTTATGCAGATTACATTATTTATTACTAGAAGCATCCAAAGAAAAATATTTCTGCCAACAATATCAGAAAAAACAAATTGGGTGTCAATACCAAGAGAATGCAGAATGATTGCCCCTTCCTGATCTATCTGTAAAGTCATCTCAATATCATTCCTAAAGCACTGTTTTATTTTCAGCTTTGTCCTTAAAAATTGCTTCGAGGTTTAGACCAGCAGAATTAATGTCAATTGCAATGATTTACCCGATATATTATGCTAATGGAACAAATAATGAGAAATCTTCTTTTTTCTTTTCTATCGGAATTCATGAAACTATTTTGTAAAAGGGCTTTCCAGATGCTGCCTCCAAAACTAGTCATTGCTACAAACATGTCTCCCTAAGCTTAATTTCTGGGATCGTGACTCAAATATATTCTGAGTTCACGAACTCCCTTAGTCCATGTCATTAACAAAGATGCTATCACTTCTACAATGGTTGAAAAAGCATCGCCTAAGCACATATGAGTCCGGGTGTCACTGACAACTGAGCAGCTGTGATTATAAAACACCCCCCAGTTAATTTTAAAGAAGTGCTGCACTACACAAGGCCAGCAAAAACTTAGATGAAAGTATCATCATTACCACGACATGACATGTTTGAACCAAGCATTTGAACTGAAGTTTCTCTTATTAGCACTGAGTCTAAATCCAAAATTGGATTATCTCTTGTGCTGGATTAATTTCAGGATTTCTAAAGGCATTTACATACCAGTTCACTCCTGCTTAGTCTCTAAACAGGCCTGCAAGTAGCTTGCACTGTTCTTCAGAGCACGAGGTACTAAATACTGCTGTCAATGGTTGTCACTGCATGTGATGTTCTCAGCAGCAGTCCCTTACACCATCCTCACCTACCTTTGTATGCAAAATTTCCTTTATTTAAGCAATCATCTCTGTCAACAGACAGAAATACATTTCTGAAGAAAACCAGCCCACTAAGCATGCAGCATAACTCATGATTATTACTCATTTCAACAGTTACACAGTAAATTGCTTTAAGTGTTTAACAAAAAAGAATCTCCCCTGCAGAGGCATATAAAAGCAGAGCTTTTTATTCTTTTTAAATCAAAATATACACAATATGCTGTTCTGTGTAACACTGCAACTGTATATTTCATTAATTGCATATGCAGATGACATGAAAATATATACCATCTCTTACCATCTACCAAAATAATAAAAGAAAAAAGGCACCTGGACATAGAAAAACGTGCAGTAGGAAACTGGTAAATACAATTCTTCTTTTTCCAAAGAAAGTGGAGACTAAAAGATAGTAAGAATATTAAGTTCTGACTTCTCAATTTGTATTTTCAAAAGAAATTCTATCCTTAGTCTGTTAGAAATATGCCTAGATCATTGGATCAGCCCAACATTTTCAGATTTTCATCTGTCCTCTACCTGCTTCTGTTTGTGCATTTTCTTATACACAGCAAACTCGATACTTTTTTGCATTCGCCATGGATACATTAACCTCGAAAAAAAAAATGAAAGGGGAGGCAATTTATTATTGTAGAAGTATTGACACACACAGAGTCACCAGAATTCTTCCCTAAACAATCATTATGGAATTCACACTATTAGCTCAAAGAACACACATTGCTGTAGAACCTTAAAATAGGGCTAATTGACTTGAAGGATCCTCAAAAACTTCAGAGAACACACTTCAGAGAGATAGTAACTTGGAACTATCAAGTTTCAATGGATTAAGAAGAGTAAAGGAATAAAAAGACTAACAGCACTTAAGCAAATTTGTTTCTCCAGTCCAGACCCTAAATTTGTCCTTCAAAGATTAACCTGTGGAGAGTTTCATATCAAAATCACATTCCTTTGCATTTTCAGTGAAGATAACTGCCACAAAACACAAAGTGTTTTTGTCCTTAGGCTAAGATTTATACCCCTAACTGCAGTGACATAGTACTTATAGGTCTTTTACTTAAATTCACTGTATAACTCTGAGTCTATAATTTCTAGCACCTACTTGTGTTGATGCTCCTGTAAAATCTTTCTTCAACCTAGTTGTCTTTCTTGGGGCAGAGAGGGAAGCAGTGCTGTTAGCATGGAGAGGAAAAAAAAAAAAAAAAAAAAAAAAGACTGTCCTGAACTTGCTTCATTTGCTTGAACATTCCCTGGCTCTCAAGTATTCCCTTTTTCTTTCTGTGGCACTTGTTTGAATTGAAGGAACCAAGAAAGTCCTGATCAGTTTTCTAATCAACTATTTAAACATGGCCACTACGTTTGCCTTGTGCGCCTATCTTTCACATCTAGAGACACACAGAACGCTTGGCAACTGTTTCCTACCCTTGATATTCATTTCAAAAATCCTTTGGAGTCATATTCCATGACAAAAATATTTTTCTTGAAAAATCATTTATCCCTTACCATTCCTGTTTTGTAATTCAAGATCAGCTCACAGCTGCAATTCATTTGCTTCAGTTTTTCTCTATAGGATTATCACATACACTATTAAACTGGTGAACAAGGATCAGTATCTTCATCCATAAGCATGCAAAATTGTAAAATATTGCACAACTGCCAAGAATTAAAACAGTCAAAGACTAATTTTGTCAAGTTTGAATTACTACCTGGGGCATAGCAGAATGTCACACCATTTGGCTGATGTTTACATATGTCCTTGGTATACTGAAGAAGCCTAATATTCAATGTCAGCCTGTAAATTCCTAAAGGAAACATTTTAAGAATTTTGCAAGAGAAATGTAGTACTTGCACTTTACATCTCTTTCTACATCACCTCTTCTGTTAAAAACAGTATGTCCAAGTAGTTTTCCATTCTCGCTACTGAGGAAGGGAGAAGGGCAGTATTTAAAATCAGGTTAAAAAGGCAGTTAGAAAGACAACGGGGCTTTTGATATTTAAGCTTCATTTTGGTTTGTACTGATACATATTTCATTTAAGATCCAGACTGGATCAGTCTTTGAACTAGTCAAAGTTTTTAGGAAAAACAACAGATGAATTTATACAGCCATCAACTGCCAGCACATCATTAAGTCGAAAAGAACCTGTTCTCTCTGAAAGAACACAGAAACTCATGGCAAAGGGGTATCCAGGCTAAATGTGTCCCATTATACCTTCCCCCGCTCCAGATCACCTGAAACAACATGCAAGATGATTATCCTAAAATCTTGACTTTCTACAAAGTCTACCGAATTCTCCAGCTATGTGGTAATAACTTTTTACACTTCAGCAGGCTAAAAAGGAAGAAGTATTTACAATCTTAAAAAAATGGAACAATATCCAACTTACACTGCATTTACCTTTAGACTTTTAACCCTGATGTTCATGCTTCAGAAAGCTTACCAGAAGACGATCCAAATGTTAGGTTGGAAAACCCATTTCTACTAGGGTATTTCTGTTTCTTCTTTTGGGCTCTAGCAACATACATTAAAATAGTAAAAAGACTGATTCAACCTCTCTGAAGCATCCAGGACTGTTAACATTTAAAATTACAGTTTCTTTGAATGCAAAAAAAATTATATATATATATATATATATATATATATATATATATATAGGACTGAGTAATTCTTACAACTTATGTCTAAATTCTGCCAAGAGAAAAATAAGTGAGGAATCTTGTCCAAAGGACCCCATTTATTCCTTCAATAAAACAACTGTCTATTCTGAAGTTTCATAAAAGTTCATAAAATATGCTCTCATTATTAAACCATGAACTAATTTAAATTTCCTGTATCTGATTTCCTTTCTTCCAGAGCAGAAAGAAACCCTGCAAGTGTTGTGGCCAGTGCAACGCTTAAATCTTCTTAGAAGCTTCAGGAAGTAAAGACTGTTCTCTACTTCAAGCCTTTGGAATTCTACTCTCCAAATTTTACCATGCAACATCTTAAAGAGTTCTCCAAAAATATTTCAAGGCATTTTCTTTTTCCCTTTTCCTCTTGTGAAATGGCAGCTTTCCACCAGAAGAAAGACTCCTGTTCCAACTGAAAATTTACAACTACAGGATAAACTGCCTAGAAGAGACAAGATTCACCTAAGCTGGGCTAAAGCACCTTTGCCATCAGGCCGGCCAACCTGTTGAGAAGAGCTTTAACCTAAGAATAATGTGTGATGGGGAAGATGACCAAATAACAGGCAACAAAGAGTTGGCCTACATTAGCAAGCAGAAGGTGTAGGGCGATGTGAATGGGAGGAACTTTAAAGAACAGGTGAGACCTGAAGTGAGATCACTGACAGGGCTGAGGTACTCAATGCTTTCTTCTCCTCTGTCTTTACAGGAAAGGCCAGCATTCAGCAATCTCAGGCCACAGAGACCAGGGGGAAAGCCCAGATCGACACTCAGTCTCATTGGAGAAAGCCTGTACAAAAGCACCTACCAATCCTACCTTCAAGAAAGCCAAGGAGGAGGATCCAGAGAACTACACACTAGTCAGTCTCACCTCTAACCTGTGCAAGCTGATTAAGTATGCATTAGATAAGCAGCTAATGCAGTGAACAGAAAACTGGGTGAACAACTATGCTCAAAGTGTGGTGATCAGTGGCATGAAGCGCAGCTAGCGGCCTGGCACCAGTGTCAGATCTCAGGAATATGCAGTACGGTCAATACTGCTTAATAGGTTCATTAATGACCCAGACGTTAGGATAGAATACACTATCAGTAAGTCTGCACACACTGCAAAACTGGGATTGATACACAAGATGGTTATACTGCCATTCAGAGGAACCTCAACAGGCTGGAGAAAAATGCAGGGAGGAACCATGTTTTTTTTTTAGTGTTTTTTTAAATCATTAAGTTAAAAAAAGGTAACTTGGGAAAGAATAGCACCATGTACCAGCAGAGTCAGAGGCCAGTCAGCTGGAAAACACCTTTGTAGGGAAAACACCTTTGTAGGGAGTGCTGGCAGACATAAAGCTGGCCATGTGCAAGCAACTTGCCTTTCCAGTAAGGAAGGCCAAAGACATCCTGGGCTGCATTGGGATTGGGGTGATTATTCCCTCTCCTCAGCACTGAGGGGGCCACTTCTGGGTTCCTAAATACAAGACAGACTTGGACATATTGGAGCAGGTCCAACGAAGAGTCACAAAGGTGATTAAAGGACTGGGGCAACTCACACAAGGGAGTTGAGAGAGCTGGGACAGTTTGCCCTGGAGAAGAGGGTTTGAGGGGAGGTCTCATCTTTAAACTTTATTGTGTATTATTATATCTAGTGTGCATAAATATCTGACAGGATGATGTAAAGAAGCCAGAGCCAGATTCTTCTCAGTAGCATCCCATGACACGACATGGGAAGATGGGAACAAACTGAAACGGAATAAAGTTCATTTAAAAAAAAAAAAAAGTTTTCCACTGTTTTATTGAACACCAGCACAGATTGTCCAAGGAACCCATGCACTCTCCACCCCTTGAGGTACTTAAGTCCAATCTTGACATGGGCAAATTGCCCTAGCTGATCCTGCTTTGAGCATGGTGGTAGACTAGACGATATCCAGAGACGCCTTCTAGCTTAGGCTACTCTGTCATTCTGTGATTTATTTTTTACCTATCTAGTCTTCATCTTCAGTAAACAGACAGAAATACTGTTGTATTCTGCAGTTAGATTAAAGTTACTATTCTCTTCAAGTTAAAAAGATTGAAGTGTATTTCTAGGGATATTTTTTAGGTCTGTAGGAACCAACATGCTAAACACTACTGTCCAAATGGGCTAAGTCAGCTGTCAAGCTGCTAAGAAAGGGTGATTTTTTTTTTCCAATCATGCCTCCACTAAAACATATAAATCTGGATACAGATCAACTGCATTTCAGATGCTTGCATCTAGTCCTCAAAAAAAACCAAAGAACTTCAAAGCAATCGCTATCAAGGACAAAAAAAGCACCTTAAAACATTTCATTCTCAAGTCAGGGTGTACACAAAAACATCCTAGAATAATGCATCCTAGACTAATATTATCCTGATAATTTTTAAGTTCAAAAGAACAAAATAATTACACAGCATGACAGCTATCTTTCTTTCCACAATGTTAAGAACATAATGTCCTTTCATTCCACTAAATTAACAGATCCATTCTGTTTATCACAGCAGTTTTGTTGCATGCAACTCTGCAATTGTTATATGTGGTATATTGATTTTAGTTTCAAGAACTGCCTGGGGTTAATACCTTACCCTCCACTGGCTCCAAGTATTTTAAAAACTTAAAATATTAGTCTTAAAGAAGAATCTAAAAATATATTTTTAAGGCTTTTGTTTAAAATAGTTGACTAAAAGTATGTAGAAAAAGCTATTAGCCACATGTTAGATTAAACTGCAGTCTGAACTGAGGAAAAGCCACAGTTTTAAGGAATTCCATCCAAAGCAGAAATTAATGAACTTACATTCAAGCAAATCTATAGATAACAAATCCGTTTGTATTTTAAATGAAGTAAACCTGTTCTTACATTTTTTGAAGAACCTGGGCCATCACAACCCCGTTCGTTAAATCTTCCACGGTCTGGCATGGTGCCTCAACATTAAAGGTCTGGATCTGAGGGAGAAGAAAGAAAAGTTACCTTCCTTTATTGAAATGCCACCATTCTTTTTTCAGTCTTCCCCCCCCAAAAAAAAAAGCACTACATGGTATACAAGACAGAATAAAAAGTACACATTAGGTAGAGTCCAAGTCAGGAAGTTGTAAATTTCAGATTTAACAGCAATTAAAGAAATGAACTGATAACACGGCTTAATAGCTTTATTTTTGCAAGCAAAAATACTGCAGGTTGTGGTACAAATGACAGAAGTATATTCCCCAAAAGGGCGTTCTTTTCAAAGTATTTTCTACTGCATGAACAAAATTTGTAAGACATTGAGTGTTCTTTTCTCCTGTTCAGGCATTTCTGGAATCCCCCTCTCTCAATGAAGGTACGTAAGAAACTTGGCTTTAATAAATAATCTCAAAATTTTCACATGCTCTGCATGACCGTGAGATTGCATATAGAGCAGCAAACTTAATTCTGCTCTATGTTCTCCAATAGAGGAAGACAGGATAATGCTGTTACGCCCTAGCAGCATTATTATTTCTCTAATTATTTTGGAGTGCTTAATTAATGCAGTGACACACATTAAAGTCCACAAAATGAGAAGTCTATAGTCTTCACATGGTGGTTAAGATACAAAAATAACTGCTAGTATTCACAAGTATAAAAGCAGAAAGCCAAGGACTATACGACTGAACTGTTTGATATATGACTAAACATGTTTAGCTTATAATGAAACCTACTCTACAGATTGTGTACAACTGAGACAAACTTACAGTTAGTTTTCTGAGCATCCCATATAATACTTTCAAAAGAATTAGGCAAGAGCCAAGAATTATCAGTTATGCAAGAACAAGAATTATCTCTTACTCCAAATATTCAATATATATCTTAAACTCTCTATGGCTTCTGCTCACCTATGCCATTTTCATGCCCAAAGCCTACAGATTATCTGAAACTCTCTCCTACTCTACCAGCAGCAAATGTAGAAATACATAGCACAAAACTTTTCTCCCTTCTTTTCCTTGATGTAAAACAGAGCCCTTCATTTCAGCACAGTCTTTTCTTACAGTCTGAGCATTTTCTCCGAATGACCATTTTAAAGGGATAACATTGAGTTTTGTGCAATACGTCTGATAATGCATCATTTGAAACAATCTGAGGAGCTCCCTCTCTGCTGTTATTCTTCTTCTAGGGAAGCCTTAGCTTCTTTGTATAAAGCACTATCTGTGCAGCCCCGGGACAAGAAAGCTTACAAGGCAACCTGCTGCTTCAGGCTACATTAACTTCCAATATATCCTTTCTGCACATAATGTACAAGCACTTGCTCTTTGACAATACTTGAAATATTAACATAGGTCCGAGCTATTCCCCAAGAAACCTCTAGTTATGTATCTTGCAACACTAGGTAACTAAAAACAGCAGTGGGAAATCTTGTACATCCTGCCTTAAGACCATTCTCAAAAACCAGGAAAAATAATATCTAGATTCTCATAGTATCTTAAATTCTTCAAATAAGCAGTCTAGCAAAAGAACCACTTAAAATTAATCTTAGAGAACACTTAGATGAGTGTTCCACTTTTTTTCTTTACTCAGCAAGAAATAGTTTTATATTTAATTAGAAAAAAGAAAGCAGCATGGATATCCAAATATATATGGATATCCAAAGTACTGAAAGGACGAGCTCTCTCAGAGCATGTTCACTGAGCAAGCTGAATAACTATGGCACCCAGACAAAAAGCAAAAGTGATTTTGACACAATAGATCAAGTAGACTATCCTAAAGCTTCATCTGAACTATCCAGAGGAAGCAGCTCCTTATCCCTTCTCCAGAAAAATCAATGAAGTTTCACAGATTTCCTAGGTTCTTGTGGTAGGGGAAGAAAAAAACATGAAATCACAGGATATATAATCAAATTGCTGTTTTTTCAAAAGTGTGCTACAGCCTCTGAACTGCTGTGGAGCTATTGAAAGAATACAAACTATTCTGTGTCTGAATCCACAAAGTCCTGTTAAACACTAAACAACACTTTCTAATAAAAATGTTTGCCATGAGATTACACATGCTATGCGTGAAGTAGTTCGGGGTCCTAGAGGGATAAAATATTATCCCTCTATTAAAGCATAAGCATGAGACTAAAACTTGCTTCCAGTATTCCACTAATCTATATTGTGGAATACTCACTAGAGTATTTACTCACTAGAATTTCTACCACTCAATCTCCATCACAATAGCCAAAACAAAGAATGCACTTAAAAATACTATTATGATCTTTTGAAAACAGATCAAATCAGATGCTATTTTTAAATAAGCAGTACTGACATTAAGGAGATCTTCACATATACTGTAGGCTTATCACACCTTGTCAAATTTGTTACCGTATCTTTACCCATTAAATCCTCATCTTTCACTAAATATAAAAATGTAGGAAGGAAATGTCAATACATTGAACAGAGGAAGGAAGATTGCTAAACCTATTTCCAAGACACAAGCAACAAGATGTCTATCTGCTACATTGTGACTAATTTTATCATCCTATTTCCCCAATACTTCACACATAACAAAAGAGCAGAACAGATGGTAAGGACCCGTGTGGCGCAGGAAGCCAGACTAAACTCTTTTACAGAAAGGCATGCAAGGTTGACAATGAGGACACTAATGCTTTCTATAGTTAGATGACACAGACTGGAAACAAAGATTGAAAACTAGTTATATGACTTGTTTCTTTTACACCTTTATTTTTTGTTAAAAATGCATTTGTTTGCATGGGTGAGGAATACACAGCATATACTTCCCATTAAGGTTGCAAATTCATGCAACATAATCTTTATTTAGTGTCTGCAGAAAGATATTGTATATTTTTCATATCAGATGCACAATGAAAGCAACACTTTCTGTTCTTTAAAAGATGTCTACACCGAATATGACAGCTCTGTAAGTGGATACCAAAGCTGAATCATAGAATCATAGAATGCTTAAGGTTGGAAGGGACCTCTAGAGATCATCTAGTCCAACCCACCTGCACACGCAGGGTCACCTAGAGCACGTGGCACAGGACTGCGTCCAAGCAGGTTTGGAAGATCTCCAGAGAAGGAGACTCCACAACCTCTCTGGGCAGCCTGTTCCAGGGCTCTGTCACCCTCACTGGTAAGAAATTTTTCCTTAAGTTCCTGTGGAACTTCTGGTGCTTCAGTTTCCAGCTGTTTCCTCTAGTTCTGTCGGTGGCCACCAGTGAAAAGAGACCACCACCATCCTCCTCACTGCCTCCCTTGAGGTACTTCTAGACACTGATCAGATCCCCTCTCAGCCTTCTCTTCTCCAGGCTAAACAGGCCCAGCTCCCTCAGCCTCTCCTCATAGGGCAGATGTTCCAGGTCCCTGATCATCCTTGTGGCCCTGCGCTGGACTCTCTCCAGCAGCTCCACATCCCTCTTGTACTGTGCGGCCCAGAACTGGACACAATACTCCAGATGCGGCCTCACCAGGGCTGAGTAGAAGGGCAGGATCACCTCCCTCGACCTGCTGGAGACGCTCTTCTTAACGCACCGCAGGATCCCATTGAATATCTAGCCCACTCCCAAAGAATTCTACAGAAAGCTAAACCACTCTAGGCAGCAGTTGAGCTCATTCTAGAAATAGAAAGTGTATGGCAATGCAGACATGGGATCCAGCTCTGGAGACCGGACAGCAAATACTTCCTTTGTGGCCCATAAGCAGCCAGTCATTCAGTGAGGGCTGCTGAAACACTGCCCTTCCTGTGTATTGTAAAGTGTTTCCCCCTGGAAAAGTTCTCTCTCCTCCTGCTGGAACTGCTCCCATTTCTTGAGTGTTTTCAATACAGCCCTCATCTTTTGTTCTCCAAAGCTGTAAACTTTCCCATTCTATGCTATTAACTCTTTTTCCACTTCCAGTGCCACTTTACACAGCCCTTACAACTGGAATTTACAGACAACATAGTTTGGAAACAAACAAAATGTGCATCGACATGCATCATCCCTGGCAGACCCTCACACCTCCAACTAACTGCTATACAATGAGACTACGAAAGCTGTTGCACTTCATTTTTTAATATTAATCTAGTACTCTCTGATTCACAATGCTTTGAGCATGCCCTATTGATTTTTATATAAAACATTGTTTTAGAGTAATAGGAAAACCCTTCAATTTCAAGGTAGGAAATAATACAGTGGATGTCAACAGGGAATAAATAATTACTACAGAAAGTAAGGATCTTGGAAAAATCTGAGTTACAGTTCCAGATCACATATATGACTGCAACTTTGTTAGCTACTAGAGATAAAAGGAAAAAGGACACTCAATGAAAAATATTCACCTAATTTAAAGTCAAAGGCTGAAAAAGCATGGTCTCTAAGAGAATCTGAAGATAAAGATAAAAACAAATGATTTATAAAACTCTCCGGCATCTCAACCTCCTCAGCTTTATGAGTTAATAAAAGACCTTTTCTTTGCACAGTGATTATATGCAAAGCTTTGCCTTATACTGCTGTTACATATGCACAACGAACATCTTAATGTATTTTTTGTAATAGTACCTGAAGTCTATTTTATAGATCTTTCAATAACCAACAGTGTGTGACTGGTTACCTTATGCATAAATGCAACAAAGTAAAGCCCAATGTTCCATTAGTTATTTATCAAAGTTCTTCCCAACGTTATGTTGTGACCCTTCATAGTTATTTATCTGTAAGCTCACATAGCCAGATCCCAAAACATAGGCAAAAAACAACAAGGTCAAGCCTGTATTACCATGATAGAGAGGCTGATGAGGGAGGTGTACAGCTCAGGCTGAGAAAGGTGGCTAAAAGGAATAAGATAAAAATAGAAACAGGACTCAGTGGGGTGGAGAGGAAGTACTGCACAACAGTGAGAGTTTTTTGGTAAAGGTTAAAAATAGTGAAGAAACAAGCTGTCTAAGAAAAGTAGGGAATGGTGGCTACTTCTGTGCTCATATAAGGCCATGATTCACCCTGTATCATGGGCATACACATTAGTACATATTTTGCTCAACACCAGAGTGGGAGCAAACTAGACCTTTAATGTTTTCAGAACAGCTGCTTACCTGACACAGAAAGTTACTTATACTCAGGTTTCTAATTCTCATATCAGGCCAGACCCGTCAAAACAAGTTTTAGATCCCTATCCTATAATCAGATCCTGCACTCCAGGGTAAGTTCAGTCAAGCTTCTTGATTCATTTTTCTCCTCCCAGCTGGCAGTGGTGCTATCTTCTGCTTGGATAAACAAACCATAAGTCATTTTTTTTTTTTCATGCTCTCCAAGACAGCAGCAAACCAAGTAAAACAAATACAATCCAGGCTCTCAAAAAAGCAGAAACTTCATTCCAGGACTTGGATTTCTGGATGCTTTTACTGGTCTTTACATTGTCAGAATTTCCCTATTAAAATTTCAAGAGCTACTCTGCAATGTAAATTCATGCTAGGCACTCAAATGTCAAACATGAAAACAGTAAGGACAAATTGGATGGCTTAGTTATGGATTTTTTTAGGGGGGAGGATTTGGGTTTTTTTCTTGTTAATTCCTTTCTCATTATATAAACTGTTGTTGACCCCAAATACCTGAACAAGCCAGATGTCAAAGCTGTGAAAGATCTCCATCAAAAATTTCCACTTACAGCTGAAGTTGTTCACAAATAGAGTACTTCCTTTGTACTGTATTCCCCTCTGGGGAATTCACTGCAGAAAGCAGTGAGGGCAATTTAACTAAAGCATATTTACTAATGCACTGTAAGACTGGAGAGCACTGACAGCATAGAAGTTTTTACTACACTTTCCTGCCATTAAATTGCTACAAATCTAACTAACCAGGTCTGTCACAGTATTATAACACTATGCAGAATTTTCAGCTGAAGTGTATTTGATTTAACCATTTCAGAAAAATACATGAGAACAACCTAGAAGTTTGTAGGTTAGATTAAGAGGGTTGTATTCCTGTTTTCAGATGAAAATCAAATGAATCATCTAAAGAAAAAAGGAATACGAAGGTGATAATATCCTTCTAGTAGGAGGGCCTACCTAAATATCCTAAACAAATATTTTTTTAGCTTGCAGTACTTAAACATAGCTTATTTAAAAGCAATATTTGTTTTCAAAGCATTTATTTTCCATTTTCCTAAAACAAAAGCTATTAGTAAGTGCAAAACTGCTAGGTCATTACTTCAAGATGCATTTTTAAGATATACACATACACATTCCAGGCCCCAGTGAGTTTTAGAAACCCAAACAAAAAAGTGATCTTTAAGACCAGAAACATCTTCTCATGGAAGAAAACATAAACAGCAAAGTTTATGGATTTGAATCACCACCTTCATCTACTGACCAACAAACTGTATAAACCTTCACATCTACAACACAAAGTTGAACAAATAACATGATTCAAGTAACTAAAAAATCACAGCCAACCACAAGAAGTGCAGAATATCTTCTGCCTTCACGTCTCTAACTTTCTGGTAGTCTGGATAACCACAGAACCCATAGAATCATGATCCAAAAGTTTCACTAAAAGACAATGGAACTGTTGTCTAAAAACAGATGAAAAGCACAAGCAATGAAATAGTGTTCAATGAGCCCTAGAATATTTTTTTAAAAAAATAAGATTAGATTATGAAAAACCTCAATAGCACCAGAAAAATATGCCAAAATTGATCCTTACTAAGATAAAGCACATGCAATGAAGCAAAGTTTTTATTTGATGAATTAAAGCAAAGAGCTTTAACTTCTTGGAGAATACCTAGAGACAAAAAATTGACATGCAAGTAGCCCAGAACTATATGTATTTCTAATGCTACTTACAAAAAAAAAAAAAAAAAAAGTGGATCAACATAGATGACAACTTTGCACTTGCAAAACATAGCAAAAAAAATAAAAAAAGAGGAGTAACTATTTAAAGCCCACAACTCCACTCTCTTGCAGCTGTAATTTAGGTGAAAAATGCTCTTTACTGACAGGTAGAATAAAGAATTATCCCTCAAAAGACATAAAAGATGAATTCAACAGAAGTAACTTGGACTGAAATATCATCAGCACAAGCTGTCTGATCAGCCTGGAAACACTCAAGTCTCTCACAGAATCATTAGAGCAAGAAAAGCTGAGGAGCTGAAAAATGGGCTTCAGAAAGAGTTCGCAACAATTTTTTACCAAGCAGGCAAAGAACTTTCCAGCTAAATAGATTCTAGAATTAGTAACACAGATGTACAGCAGCACACTAGTAAGTTTATCATATTCTGCAGTGGAAAAGCTGTTCTTTCCCAGGATTTGTATTTCAGCACTTATTTTCTTGGACTTCATAGAAACTTACTTAATGTTAATAATATAGAACAAGTTCTGTTAGAAACACACCATTTCTAATATTTCCATCAAAAAACATCACCAAGGAACAGGCATCTTTTGGCATAGTTCATATAATTATGTCCCCTAAACCACTCTAGAGTGTTGAGGTTCCATCTTATTTTTCCTGATCACCCATTGAATTGATATGAGAACTATAATCTCTGTTCAAATCAAATACAAACAGAGTTTCTACCTCCTTCTATCCTAAAGTAAAACTATGGATACCTTGCTTCCAAGGCAAACAGTTACTCACAGGTTTATACAACTCTGAAGAATGAGAAAGATTGCAGCTCATTTAATACTCTACAACTCCAGAGCACATAAAACACAGACTCCTTTCCCAGACCTTCTAGTGCCCCCAAAATATCTATTACATACAGCACAGTTTCTGTTTAACACTGCTATCTAAACTTAGCTACCCAGACAGGCTCAGTTCCCAATAGTTAATGGACTTCCAGAAAGGACAAAAACACTAGGCAGAAACTCATAGTTAAATGGTGTGGAAAACCTCTACCAATGTAGGTGCTGAACCACATTACCATGACATTTATAATGCAGCAACATTTCCTCCATTCTCAAAACATTTCTTGCATACCCCAGTCAAAAAACTGTTCCCCTGTGTGCCCAAGGTGCTCCATTCAAACATAGCTCCAGCTTTAAATCCCCTTCAGAAGCTTCTGACACTTGCAGAAACGTAGAGCTGGTAGACACCCTCTTTTCTAACTTTAGATAGTTTTTCACCCATCATAGGTTTCCACCCTGCTCTCCATACTGTCTCTTAGTCATCGCACTGACTGAGAAGCACTGTGCAGCTCATAGGAATGCATGGGGAAGCCAGACAGCAAGACAGGAACACAGTGCAAGACAACTCTGCAGGTCAGAAAACCATTATGAGTGGGTGGAGGGAAGAATTGCCTTAATCTCTTTCACTGTGAGGCAGGACTTGCCAGGCTGTTGGCAATTTAAGCCACAGAAGAGACACTGTCACCCTACTTCCCTTGCTGCCAGTTTGTCTTAACTGAGTGCAACTGTTTGAGTAACCAATAGCCAGCTCAACTGATGTCTTGAACTTACAAATTTAATTAAGTAACCCTGCATTTGGACTCTGAAGCTGGAGCAAAACCAAAGTTTTTTAAGCCAAGAAAGAAGAAAGCATCAACTGCAATCAAATCTTGGAGCCATTTTCCTCTCCCTCCCCTGCTGCATACTTTTAATGTCTGCAATTACTCTACAGAAATCAAAGCCAAAAGCTGTTAGTATGAAGTACATTTGACGGACCAGTAAGAATAGAGTGTGAGAATATTATCTTCTAGCTCAATAGCCTCAAAAGGGTACCACAGTAAAAACGAAAAAGATAATCAAGTGAAATTCACAATAAGTTCATCTCTCTGATAAAACCATTAATTATTTCAAAAGGCAATGGAAGAAGGCTCCTCTCCTCATCTCCTACCTTGAGATAAACACCTAACAGGAAAGTTTTCTTCTGCACTGTTTACAGCTCACAGTTCTCAGCAGAAAATTGGTTTATCTGAGCAGCATCTCACAACCTCTGATATAAGTGAGGGGGCAGAACTTTGAGCTAAAATTGAGCACATACTGAATCACGCCAAAAGAACCTTTTTTTCAAAGTGATTTTCAGTACCATACCACCACTATTAGGCAGCTTTTCAGAAACAAGGAAAATGATTAAAAGAGAAAAAAAAAATCAGAATCTGGACAAGCCCCAGTGAAGCTAAATCTAAGACTAAGTACGGGTCAAACGAATACATGAAGAACTATGTCTACAGTTATCAACATGTTCAGTCTGTTGTTTCCTCCTTTATAACATGCATCTGAAACGTACACTACCATCTTCAGCTATCATCTTCATTTAGTATTAGCTTAGTACCACTTGTTTTAGTGATACTAAGTGTTTTAGTGTAAGTTAATACAGTCATCAAGCAAAGTTTTTCTGACGATGCTTGAATTTTTAGCAATAGACCAAAAAAGCCTATCACCTAATACCGGTATATTAGTATTAATGTGTATATATATATATATATATTAGTATATACATATTAGTATAGCATATATTAACTCTGTTGGAAGAAGGTTATGAGCGATGTGAAATAAAAAATATGTCCTGCATATAACAGCATATATCCTATTTTTTTCTTTTTTTTTTTTCTTTTGGTGTTCATTTGATCACCAATAACTTATCATTTGTTGTTAAACACAGAAAAGA